>NC_081560.1:18040680-18357975 GCF_022355385.1 Mustela nigripes
GCAGCAGCAGCAGCAGCAGCAGCAGCAGCAGCAGCAGCAGCAGCAGCAGCCGCTCCTCTGCGCCGCCGAGGAACCAGCTCCTCCTCCAACTCATCACCGCCGCCGGCATCGACGCTCTTTTCTAGCTCGGGAGCCTCAAGGGGTGGTCCTAGCCCTCTGCGTATTGGAAGGCCCAGCTGTCACTCACCTAAGGCCCCGCCCCACTCCCGGGAACAGGTCTAGGTCTTTTCCGTTTCCCAAATCCCCGGGGTGAACGGCTAGGCTCTGATTGGCTCTCTGAGGAGACGAGCACACTCCAGGACCAGTAAGAAACTGACATCGACGGCCGGTGGGCGGGCTTGGGCCTGGGGAAGTAGAAAAAAAACAAAGCCAGGAGCCCTGCTCGGTCCTTAGAGGAACGTCAGGCGCTGGGAGAGTTTAAGTCGTGGAAGTGGTAGAAAGCGTTTCGGGTCGCGGAGGAGATCCCTGCCAGTGTAGAGAAGCGTCCGCGGAAGCCAGGAAGTGATGAGGTGATACCTTCTTTTACTCCTGGGAAGTTTCAACCCGGGGATGTAGGCGGGAGTTCGCGCAGATGAAAGCTCTTGCTTTCCTTGTGGTTGTCAGTCTTAAATCGTCATTAAAGCGAAAGGCTTTAAAGTGTCTGATTCATGGGCAGTCACTCCCCCCCCCCCCCCCGCCTTCTCTTAGTACTTTTATAGGGACTCACCTTAGGCAATTCCCTGACACTGTTTTGGTGGGGTTAGAAAAGTGTATAGAACAATTGAAAGGAGAATGGAATAGAATGAGGAGGAGAATTGTAAAAACTCGGAGGCACAGTTACTGAACCCGAGAGACCCATGAAAATACCCAAAGCCTGGCACAAGGCCCTTTTTGCGCATCTAAGGAGGCTTGAACTCTTACCCCACAAGAGTTTGAAGCAAGTTTCAGAACTCTTGGTTGGGTGAGAAAAGGAATTGTATGTTTTTCTGATCGCCCTTCTTGATTTCTAGAAGCTGTCCTACCTCGTGTTTAGTGTCTTCTTTTGAGGTTTTTCCTGTTTCATCCCCTTAACAAGTTCAGTAGGTTTTGTGACCGCCAAGCATAAACATAAGCATAAGTTTGAAAAGATAATCTTTCCACGATTTAAACTCTGTAACATACTGCGTATTGAATTCATTCGTGCTTAAGTGTTTGTAGTTAGTTCTTCATCTCATTTATCTGTCTTAGAGTATAACAGTTCCTCCTGGGATCTCAAAGAACATATCTTCGCTTCTGGAAGAGCACAGATCCAAGGTCCTACAGGTCCCAGCAGGTGATGGGTCCCACCTTGTGATAGTTGGAATTTTTAACTTGCACAAGATCGAGTAAAGTCAGGTCAGAGCAACTGGAGGAAGCAGCTTCCAGTCTCGATGCCCAGGAATGTGGCTTCCAAATCCTACACTCTTACTCATTTGTTTTTCCTCTTCTCCCTATCAGATGGGGACAAAGTGAGGGAAAAACTTTTCTACTGTAGTGTCACATCCGAGGTCCCTACTCAGTGCCCATCATCCCTACTCCCGAGGTAAAGACAACCATACATGTGTCAGAGTCTTAGGAGCATTTGACATTTAGGGATACTTACATGGGACTTAAGGGCACCTGCTACTGGATTTGGTTTTGTTGTTGTGGATACCCACAGAATGCTAGCTTGTCACATAGAACATGAACAATATCAGACATCACCTACCTTTTAGAATCTCATTGTACAGGTGAGCAATTTGAAGTTTAAAAGATTTATTCACAGTTACATAGCTGGTTGGGGACAGAGCTGTGACAAGAACCCGAGGTTACCAATTCATAATTCTGAGAAAATGTCTCCTCTTCCACTGCCTCCAACCCCCCCCCCCACAAAAAGCAATCGTTTTTTGTTTGTTTGTTTACTCAAGATTACTAGTGTTAAAATTAGCTTCCATTAAGGCCAATCAGGAGGAATTTAATTCTGATATAGCAAATAGCATAGATAGGAAAATAACTGTCTCAGTTCATTACTTTACTTTCAGCAACTGTTGGTGTAATCCTGCTTTGATCCAAGCAAGGAATGAAAATGCAGTAAATTATTATAGCTATGTTGTCTCTTTGTTTTTCTGTTATGTGTGTGTGTTAGTGTTAACACATGTGGTAATTAAAGATTGGTAGTGGATTGTGTTATTCAGGACCTGAATAAAATACTTTTATGATAGCATACATACCTGGACCAAATAATTTCACGGCTATTTGTACAGAGGCCCTGGCCTTTGAGGTGGGGTTGAGCTGGTTCACCAAGCATCAAAGCATCTACTGACCTAGGCTATTCTGCCTTTTTCTATCTTGGCAGAGCTATCGGTTCCCTCCCCTACACCGTCCCACTAGCAAACTCCAGAATTCTTTGGCCCTGTAGCCATTGTACAACTGTCTCTTCGTCTTCATGGTTATCAGGTCACATCATAGTCTTGTTTGCTACTAGTATCTAGTGTCCCACCACAGCCTACCTTCTTCAGATTCAGATAAAAAATCTAAACAGGATGGTAGGCTTATGTTTGGCTCCCACCATTGCCCTCTTAAGTACAGGTGGCCTCTAGTGAAACCAAAAGCTGAAAATGCTCTCATGAATCAGTCGTGTAGACCCACCATAGGGACTTTAAAGCCATCTGTCCCTTCATTTCCCAAGTGAAAACGCAGAATCCTCCTCTCACAGAGTACTGTGAGGAACAATAGAGGCAATTTTGAAACAGTTTTGTAATCTGTGAAGTGCCTGACGTCAGCCATTTTCCAGCACTGGGAACTTGGCCATGACGCTTGACCGCAGCCTACGTCTTTATCTGTGAAATGGGGAGAAGCCCTAAGTGACTAATGTGAAGATTCAGTGCCATAACACAGTGTCTACCTGGTACACAGAAGGGGCTCAGTAAATGGTAGTGATCCTGAACAGTCACAGGAAATGATAAGTGTAAAGTGTTCTAACTATTCAGAAGGACTCTTATTTGAAGAACTCAAGATTAAGTTTGGGCCTTGTGCTTTCTCCCCCTTTCCTGCTCTCAAGCAGAGACCTGAACTCCTGCAGAGGGTACAGGAGGTGACTGTCAGGAGGCAACGTGGAGAAGTACACACAGATCTACCGGCTCAGCCAGGAGCCACCAGTATTGGGAAGCTTGAACAATGTGCAATTTCCCTATTCTAAGTCTCGACATAGAACATCATCAAGCAGGAAGAGAGCCAGGTTGATTTTTCTGTTTTTTCCATTCTCCATTGGGGGGGGGGGGGGGGGGGAACCCAAAACTCTTTAAAAGGTGGGACAAGGGAGAAAGGGAGGAAACTTGTAGATAATCAAGAGGCACCTTGCCCCTATACAAATTCTTAACCTCACTGCTGAGGAAAAGGCCACATTTCTTTAAAACACTTGTTTTTCTGTGGGGATGAACAAAAAGTCACAATTTCTGCCCAGTGGAATTGTTGTTTAATAGCTGTGTCATATTTACATATTATAGCTCTATGTTGAAAAAATACTACATTTATCATATAAGGCTTAGAAAAGAAAAAATTTAAAACCCCCGTGACTCTACCACTCAGAATTTATCATTGACAATTATTATTTCCTTCTGTTTTCCCCTATAAATCAGTTATTTAAAAAAAAAAAGGAATCTATAATATACATACTATTTTATAGCCACATTTAGTTCATTTATCATGAACATGTCCCCCTGTCATTTAATACTCCTTTTCAATATGTGCTTCCATCATGTACATGTGCCTTCCAATATTGTGTCTCACTCTTCAACTCATCTGCTACTCTTGGACATTGAGGGATTTTCACTTTCTTGAAAAGATTCAGGGATTTAAATGGGCTGCTTCTGTCCCCAGGTGACAAGGTGCTCTGGGAATGTCTGGTGAACCAAAGGGACTGCCTACTGGCCACAGTTCTTTTTCAACAAGGCTAATTATAAAGGTGGCCAGGAATTTTTTTTCTCTCTGCCGAGTGTTGCAGAACCTGAACACTGAGGCCATGTAAGTCTGAAAGTTCCAGGAAGGAGGGTTGCCCTTTGACCCCTGCTTCCCTCAGGGTTTCCAGTTCTTTAACCTGAAGAAAAGGAGTTTGAGTGGCAGAAAAGTGGGGGAGGGAGTGGGAGTCAGGTCTCCATTAATAGAACCTTGCCAGACTCCTGGCATTGATATATCCTTTCTATAGATGAGGAGACTGAGGCTCAGAGAATTTGTCGAAGCCCCAAGAGCTCGTTAGCGAACCAGAGGTTGACTCCCATGCTTGGTTCTGAAATTTGGACTCTTCCCATCAAGCTTCCCACTGTTTCTGGAAGCTGATGGATACAACTTCCTTCTTTTCTTTCTCTGTGAGGAATTTGTTGTCAATCTTCTAGGATATATTTGTTATCTACTCCCTAAAAACAACAACAACAACAACAACAACAACAAAATCCCCTACTGTCGAAGAATTCCTTCCATCTGTGGATTTTCTGAGTTGGCTCACTCTTTGCCTGAAGAATATATCTTCAGGGTTTTTTAAAGATTTATTTATTTATTTACTGGAGAAAGAGAAAGAGCTCAAGCAGGGGGAAGAGAGGAGGAGCAGAGAGAGAGGGACATGCAGACTCTGTGCTCATGTGGGACTCAATCCCACAACCCTGAGAGCAAGACCTGATTGAACGCCAAGAGTCAGATGCTTAACCGACTGAACAATCCAGGAGCCCCAGTCCTCAATGTTCGGTGAACAGTCAGATGACTTAGCTTTTTTCCTACATATTGCTTATTTTCTTATGTAAGTGACCTTACTGTATACATTGGAAGGTCAGAGTCATAAAAGGAAGGTCTTAAAACCCTGCAACAATTTAACATTATACATAGTTCCCTTAGTTTTTAGGAGTTCTGAAGTATGACTGTGCATGTGGATATGTGTGTGTGTATGCATATATGCATATATTTATGTTTGTATACGTATGTATGTGATATGAAATGTGACTTGAAGTATGATATGTATGACATGAAGCATGTGTATAACAATGAGTCTGTTTTTCTGGTTTGGCTCATAAACTATTTCTGGAGGAAATTCTGAAAAAGGTTTTCCAGAATTGTTTGGAGCCATGAAGCATTCTTGAAATGGGTGTATAACATCCCAATCTGACACTTTTAAGCCAATAATGCTTATTTGGAAGTGTAATTTCTAGAACATTTTGTTACAGTCTCTTTATACAATCTTACCTAAATCAGTTTCAATCAAGGGTACATGTTTTAAAATAACCTTGTTTCCATTCCTCCTCTTCCCCACCGCCACCCCCACACTATCAACACCCTAACCCAAGCTACCATTACCTCCTGCCTGGAGTTTCTCAGTAGACTCCTAACCAAATTTTCCTGATTCCACTGTTGCTGTCTTTTAGGCAGCCGAGGTGATATGGGTGGAGTATCTCTGTAGTCATAGGACAACTAACCTCCCAGCCTTTCTAGTTTAAAACACTGCATTAGTAAATAAATCTTATTGGAGGAAGGTGCCTGGATGGCTCAGTCCATTAAGCCTCTGGCTCTTGATTTCAGTTCAGGTCATGATCTTGGGGTTGTCAGATGGAACCCCAGCCCCCTTCAGGCTCCACACTCAACAAGGAGTCTGCCTGAGATTCCCTCTTTCCCTGTCCTTTGCCCCTAACCCCCTTGCAAATAAATAAATCTTTAAAACAAAACAAAACAAAAACCACTGCACTGGTTTCCCATTGTTCCTAACGTTGGCCTGCCTTCTTTGTCTCTAGGACCACTAGGCCTTCGTATGTGTACTTTCCCTCCGTAGAATGCTGTTCCCTCCCAACTTAAAGCACAGAACAGTAATCTAAGTTTCCTAACTCCCAGGCTGACTCTCTAATGCAAGCATATTACTGGGGACTAATAATTATCCAGCAGGAAGAAAATATGATTTGGAGGTTCAAAAGAAGTGTAAGAGTGTGGGCTTGGAGCCAGTCTGCCTACGTTCCAACCCTGGCTCTGTTCTGTACTAACCATGCAAACTTGGGCAACTTGTTGAGCATCCTGGCCTCATTTCTTCTGTTGTATAATGAGCACAGTAAAAATTCCCACCTTATAAAGTTGTATTATTTATATAAGTTAACACATGGAAAGGAGCCCAATAAATTTTCACTTTAAAAAGTCTCCACGATACATTAAAGACCCAATATTATTTCTTACGTGTAGAGCAAAATCAACTTTGCTGATATTCTCTTGTTTTCTTCTGGAGAAAACCAGACAGAGCAAGCAACTGGGAGGCCCTCCTTGGGAAGGGGAGGGCTGGTCCCAGCAGATAACGTAGCAGGGGCCGCACCGCGGAGAGTAAGGCCTATGATTACTTGTGAAAACAAGTGCCAGGCCACAGATGCCAGTGTATTGAGATAACACGAAGCTAGGGGTTTTTAAAAATACAGAGCAGGGGGGTATTACTAAAGAAATCTAAAATGGTATAAAGAAATCACAACAGCAAACATAGAAACTTATGGTAATTTCACTTGTAAGCAGACTTGTTTACAAGTGAAATTACCATAAACTTCTAAACCAAACCTTGTTATGTAAAGTTTCTTTTCCCTGTGTAACAGACTGTTTTTTATTGTTATGTTAGTCACTATACAGTACATCATTAGTTTTTGATGTAGCGTTCCACGATTCATTATTTGCGTATAATACCCAGTGCTCATTATAACATGTACCCTCCTTAATACCCATCACTGACCTACCCCTTACCCCTACCCCCGACTCCTCTGAAATCCTCAGATTGTTTCCCAGAGTCCATAGTCTCTCATGGTACATCTCCCCCTCTGATTTCTAGCCCCCTTCAGTTTTCCCTTCCTTCCCCTAATGTCCTCCGTGCTATCGCTTATGTTCCACATATGAGTGAAACCATATGATAATTGTCTTTCTCTGTTTATTTCCCTTAGCATAATCCCCTCCAGTTCCATCCATGTTGATGCAAATGGTAGATATTCATCCTTTCTGATGGCTGAGTAATATTCCATTTTATATATGAACCATATCTTCTTTATCCATCTGTTGAAGAGCTTCTCAGCTCCTTTTACAGTTGGCTGTTGTGGACATTGCTCTGATGAACACTGGGGAGCATGTGGCCTTTCTTTTCACTACATCTGTATCTTTGGGATAAATACCCAGTAGTACAGTTGCCAGGTCATAGGGTAGCTCTACTTTTAACTTTCTGAGGAACCTCCACCCTGTTTTCCAAAGAGGCTATACCAACTTGCATTCCCACAAACAGTGTAAGAGGGTTCCCCTTTCTCCACATCCTCTCCAACATCTGTTGTTTCCTTAGTCGTTAATTTTTGCTGTTCGAACTGGTGTAAGGTGGTATCTCAAGGTGCTTTTGATTTGAATTTCCTTGATGGCTAATGATGTTGAACATTTTTTTTTCACATGTCTGTTAGCCATTTGTATGTCTTCTTTGGAAAAATATCTGTTCATGTTTTCTGTCCATTTTTTGACTTGATTATTTGTTCTTTGGGTGTTGAGTTTGAGTTCTTTATAGATCTTGGATACCAGACCTTTATCTGTAATGTCATTTGCAGATATCTTCTCCCATTCTGTGGTTTACCCCACCTTTGCTGTGCGAAGCTATTTATCTTGATGAAGTCCCAAAAGTTCATTTTTGCTTTGTTTCATTTGCCTTTGGAGATGTGTCATGAAAGAAGTTGCTGTGGCCAGTGTCAAAGAGGTTACTGCCTATGTTCACCTCTAGGATTTTGATGGATTCCTGTCTCACATTGAGGTCTTTCATCCATTTTATCTTTGTGTATGGTCGTGTTTCATTCTTCTATACATAGCTGTTCAATTTTCCCAGCACCATTTACTGAAGAGACTTTTTCCACTGGATATTTTTTCTTGATTTGTCGAAGATTAGTTGACCATAGAGTTGACGAGCCATTTCTGGAGACTCTATTCTGTTCCATCGATCTATGTATCTGTTTTTGTGCCAATACCATGCTGTCTTGGTGATCACAGCATTTGTAATATAGCATGAAATCAGGCAACATGATGCCCCTAGCTTTGTTTTTGTTTTTCAGCATTCCTCTAGCTATTCAGGTTCTTTTCTGGGTCCATACAAATGTTAGGATTGTTTGTTCCAGCACTTTGAAAAATGCCATTGATATGTTGATTGGGATGGTATTGAAAGCATAAATTCCTCCGGGAAGCATAGACATTTTAACAATGTTTATTCTTTCAATCTATGAGCATGGGATGTTTTTCCATCTTTTTGTGTCTTCCTCAATTTCTTTGATCAGTGTACTATAGTTTCTAGAGTATAGATCCTTTACCTCTTTGGTTAGGTTTATTCCTAGGTATCTTATGATTTTGGGTGCTATTGTAAATGGAATCAATTCCCCAATTTCTCTTTCTATAGTTACATTATTAGTAAATAGAAAAGCAACTGATTTCCATGCATTGATTTTGTATCCTGTCACATTACTGAATTGCTGTATGAGTTTTAGTAAATTGGGAGTGGAGTCTTTTTGGGTTTTCCACATAAAGTATCATGTCATCTGCGAAAAGGGATAGTTTGACTTCTTTGCCAATTTGAATACCTTTTATTTCTTTTTGTTGCCTGATTGCTGATGCTAGGACTTCTAGTACTATGTTGAACAATAGTGCCAACAGTAGGCATCCTTGTTGTGTTCCTGATCTTAAGGGAAAAGTCCTCAGCTTTTCCCCATTAAGAGTGATATTCACTGTTGGCTTTTCATAGATGGTTTTTATGAAATTGAGGAATGTTCCCTCTATCCCTATACTCTGAAGAGTTTTAATCAGGAAAGGATGCTATATTTTGTGAAATGTAACAAACATTTTTGAGGCTACCTGAGGTCCTAGGATTTTTTAACAGAATGTTTTCTGGTGGCTTCCAGAGATGTCATTTCTATAGCTACTGCTTTTTTTTTTTTTTTTTTTAAGATTTTATTTATAATTTATTGGAGGGAGAGAGCAGAATCGGGGGCTGGAGCAGAGGAGGAGGGAGAAGCAGACTCCCCACTGAGCAGGGAGCCTGATGTGGGGCTTGATCCCAAGACCCTGGGATCATGACCCGAGCTGAAGGCAGATGCTTACCACTGAGCCACCCAGGTGCCCCTTCTGTAGCTACTTCTAAGTGCTGTTTTGTGTCCAGAGAAAAGCTACTTTACCTATAGCTCTGTGACTCCAATGTGAGCGAGACAAAGCTCTTCACATTCCCCATTTGAATCTTCACAGAATCATTGCTACTTAAATTTAGAAAATAGCTTGACTGGCTTTGTTTATCATGAGTTTTCAAGTACGGAATAATGAGACTAAGCAATTCGTTATCAGTCTTGTGACCATCAGTCAGTACCAGCAACTGAGCATTGGTCTTTTTATGCCAGTTGAGTACCATAACTAGTCCCTGACATCATCTCTCAGTGAGCTGTCAGATAAGAGAAACAGGGGAATCACCTGTTGCTAACCACAGGATATAAAAGTTTTCAAAAAAGGTTATTCTGTAAACTAGGTATGATTTGTAAGGTGAATAATGGCAAAGGCACCAATGCTGAGATTTTTGACATGCTGAAACTTGGGATTACTGTGATCCATGATTACTCAGTGCCAGTGGAAGCAGAGAATTGCAATGCCGAATGACCTACATGTCTTCATCTTTGGAACTCTAAGCAAGTGTGTAAAGGCCAGGCATCTATATCTTGCTAAAATTTCCCTTGTGTTGAAAATTATGTTTTTAAATTTTATTTCTTATATTTTTTTGTCTTTTCAATCTTTTTAAAAATTTTTAAAATTTCCTTTCAATGTTCCAGAATTTATTGTTTATGCACCACACCCAGGGCTCCGTGTAATACATGCATAATACCCACCACCAGTCTCACCCAACCCCCCCCAACCCCTTCCCCTCCAAAACCCTCAGTTTGTTTCTGAGTCCACAGTCTCTCATGGTTCATCTCCCGCTCCAATTTCCCCCAACTCACTTTTCCTCTCTATCTCTCCATGTCCTCTGTTTTATTCCTTATGCTCCACAAATAAGCGAAATCATATGATAATTGACTCTGTCTGCTTGACTTATTTCACTCAGTGTAATCTCTTCCAGTCCCGTCCATGTTGATACAAAAGTTGGGTATTCATCCTTTCTGATGGAGGCATAATATTCCATTGTATATATGCACCATATCTTCTTTATCCACTCGTCCATTGAAGGGCATCTTGGTTCTTTCCACAGTTTGGCAACTGTGGCCATTGCTACTATGAACACTGCGGTACAGATGGCCCTTCTTTTCTCTACATCTGTATCTTTGGGGTAAATACCCAATAGTGCAATTGCAAGGTCATAGAGTAGCTCTATTTTTAGTTTCTTAAGGAATCTCCAAACTGTTTTCCAAAGTGGCTGCACCAACTTGCATTCCCACCAACAGTGTAAGAGGGTTCCCCTTTCTCCACATCTTCTCCCAATACATGTTGTTTACTGTCTTGTTAATTTTGGTCATTCTAATTGGTGTAAGATGAGATGGTGGCATCTCAGTGTGGTTTTGATTTGAATCTCCCTGATGACTAATGATGATGAACATTTTTTCATGTGTCTGTTAGCCATTTATATATTTTCTTTGGAGAAGTGTCTGTTCACGTCTTCTGCCCATTTTTTGATGTGATTATCTGTTTTGTGTGTGTTGAGTTTGAGGAGTTCTTTATAGATCTTGGATATCAGCCCTTTGTTCTTTATAGATCTTGGATATCAGCCCTGTGTCATTTGCGAATATCTTCTTCCATTCCGTGGGTTGCCTCTTTGTTTTGTCAACTGTTTCCTTTGTGTGCAGAAGCTTTTGATCTTGATGAAGTCCCAAAAGTTCATTTTTGCTTTTGTTTCCTTTGCCTTTGGAGACATATCTTGAAAGAAGTTGCTGTGGCTGGTGTTGAAGAGGTTACTGCCTATGTTCTCCTCTAGGATTTTGATATATTCCTGCCTCCTGTTGAGGTCCTTTATCCATTTTGAGTTTATCTTTGTGTATGGTGTAAGAGAATGGTCGAGTTTCATTCTTCTATACCTAGCTGCCCAATTTTCCCAGCACCATTTATTGAAGAGACTGTCTTTTTTCCACTGTTTATTTTTTCCTGCTTTGTCGAGGATTATTTGACCATAAAGTTGAGGGTTCATATCTGGGCTCTCTACTCTGTTCTACTGGTCTGTGTGTCTGTTTGTGCCAGTGCCATGCTGTCTTGGTGATGACAGCTTTGTAGTAAAGCTTAAAATCAGGCAACATGATGCCCCCAGTTTTGTTTTTCTTTTTCAACATTTCCTTAGCAATTCGGGGTCTCTTCTGGTTCCATAGAAGTTTTAGGATTTTGTTTTTTAAATTATTGGTTGTTGTTTTTTTTTTTTTTTCGAGAGAGAGCACTCATGCAAGTGCAGGGTGGCGGCGGGGGCAGAGGGTGAGGGAGAGCGAGAATCCCAAGCAAGTTCCACACCCAGTGCAGAGCTTGACCCGGGCTCCATCCACAACCCTGAGATCATGAGCTGAGCCAAAATTAAGAATGGGATGCTTAACCAACTGAGCTACGCAGGTGTTGCCCTGAAAAGTATTTTTAAGTCTAATAGGAAAGATCCTGTGTTCTCAGCTCCAACCCCAATAATATTAGGCAAAATATTAATAACAGACCAACTTTTAACAATTATAAAAAAATTATATTTTTAGTCCCCCAAAGGGTAAATTTAACAAATATATGCATACTTTATTATATTAGGTATATAATATATAAATATATATATTCCTCTTTTACTTAAACTCCTATATTTCCTTATGCTTTGCAACATCTCTCTGCCTTCTCTAAAAATAGAGTAGAAAGAAGTGCAAAAAAGGAAAAGGAAAAATGAAAAAACAGTAAAAACTTTAGAAATGTACAGGATCTGTTCTCAACCTGCTAATCAAAACCAAAAGTAACCAATTATTCATTAAATGTCTCCTAATGTTTAGGAAATTGTGGTAGGGGGGCGCCTGGGTGGCTCAGTGGGTTAAGCTCTGCCTTTGGCTCAGGTCCTAAGATAGAGCCCCCATTGGGCTGTCTGCTCAGTGGGGACCCTGCTTCCCCCCCTCCTCTGCCTGCCTCTCTGCCTATTTGTGATCTCTGTCTGTCAAATAAATAAATAAAATATTAAAGAAAAAAAAAGAAATTGTGATAGGGAGTGCCTAGGTGGCACCCAGGATTAAGCGTCTGCCTTCAGCTCAGATCATGATCTCAGAGTCGAGGATAGAGTCCCCTATCAGGCTCCCTGCTCAGCAGGGAGTCTGCTTCTCCCTCTGCCCCTTCCCCTGCTTGTGTGCACTCACTCACTCTTTCTCTCTCTGTCAAAAATAAATTAATTAATTAAAAATTTTTTAAAAGTTAGGAAAAAAAGAAATTGTGGTAAGAATTTTGAATAAATTGAGTTAACAATGCTTTTAGTGCCTACCATGAACTGTGGTAGGAGCAAGAGGTTTAAATCTAAATGAAGCATTTTCCTTGTTCTTAAGAAGCATGGCCCAATAGGAGAGAGGCCCAACTCATGAATTGTAAATTATAGCCCAACAAATATAAATGCCAGTGCAATTATTGAGGTGTTTTGGTGGAAGGCTAGGGGATGCTTAAGTGTGTGTAGGGCAGACTCTGGGGGAGCAAAGACATTGGCAGTGGGCCCGAGTGCCCTGCAGTGTGTAATCCCTCCTTAGTCATTCGTTGTCTTTCACAACCTTGATGTGTTTGAAGAGTACAGATGATTTTGTCAAATGTCTCTCAGTTTGAGTTGCCTGATGTTTACTCACAACTGACCTGGGGTGATGCACGTTCGGTGAGAATACTACGGAGTACTGTGTTCTTCTCATACGGGCTTCGGGATGTTGACGTATCTTATGATCAGTGGTATTAACCTTGATCACTTTCTTTAAGGTGGTTTCTGCCACATTTCTCCACTTAAAGTTACTGAATTTCCCTTTCTCATTAATAAATATCTTGGGACAGATATTTTGAAAAATTGCAAACTTTATTTCTCCACAAACTGACCCACTAACTTTGTCATCTATAGATGGAGCTTGTCTGCAAGCATTATTATTGTGGGTATTTCATGGTAATTTTATATTTTTCTCTTTCCTTTTACACTTATTCACTCACATTCTACTGTAAGGAAGAGCTATGCCATCTTCCCCACTTACTTAATTAATTACCTTTATCAGTAAGGACTCATGGATAGTTATTATGTTTATGGATTAAACTCTAAGGCTGTGGTGATTTATCTTGCTGAACAGATTGTTCCAGCTTTGACACATGTTCTTACTTTCTGGTGCCACAAGACATTCCAGGTTCATCTTACATGTTACCTGTCCAGGCCCTGGAATCAACGATTTGTGCAAGGCTCTGATTCCTGTCTTACTTAGAGTGGTGTTTGGAAACCAAGATCTGAGCACAAGATGTGACACTGGCTTAAACTTTTGACAATTACAAGTTGATGAAAATTCAGAGTAATTGGAATTCATATGCTTATGAGAATTGGTACAGTTGGTTTGGAAAACAATTTAGCATTAGCTAAATACCAGTAGTTTCACTGGAAAAACTCTCGCCCGTGTGCAGCAGGAGTATGCACAACTTTGTTCAGAACAGCACAAAACTGAGATAACCCAATGGCCATCGGTCAGAAGAAAGATGAACAAAGTGTGTTATATTCATCAAGCAGAATCCTTTAAAGCAGTGGAAATGAAATACAGCTACACACACCAACATGAGTGACTCTCAGACACATAATACTGCCCCAAAATGAGTATCTGCAGTATGACTCCATTTACTTAAAATCCATCCACATGCAAAATGACACAATACGGGCATTTGTAGGGATGCACAAATGATCAGATGAGAAAGCTGAAAAGAAAAGGGAGTGATAACTACAAAATCCAGGTTAGTGGTTACAGGTAGGGGGTGGGAGGCAGTGGCCTTCAGAGGTATTGGTAATATCGTTTCTTGAGCTGAAAGATGGGTTAATGGACACTCATTTCATTTAGGCAGGTATATATGGGTGAAATACTGCATGATGAAGGAGGTAAGGAAGGAAAAAGAAGAGAGGAGGAACAGAAAGCATGGAAGGATGGAGGGAAGTCAAGAAAAACAAAAAAGCATTCCTGTATGTGGTATCTTAGGATCTAGCTAGTGCTAGTTCCAATTCTGACATAAAATATCTCTTTGGCTTTGGACGAATCACTATACTTCTCTGAGACTCAGTTTTCACGCCAGTTAAATGGGAGCGATGTACTTTGCCCTCTGTGCTTCCCCGTGTTATTGCGAGGACAGAAAGAAATACTTGTACCCATTAAATAATACTTCAAAAAAGCAGCGAAGTCTTCAAAAACATAAAAGAAAAAAAATGGGGCACCTGAGTGGCTCAGTGCGTTAAGCGTCAGCCTTCAGTTCAGGTCATGATAAATCACTAAAGAAACTGCAATCCGGTTCTACTCAGCCTGAAAAAAGGTACAAGAGTAGACAGTGTTCATGTACATTTAGTCTTTACCCCTTTAAAACCTACCCCAGGGTGTCTGGGTGGCTCAGTGGGTTAAGCCTCTGCCTTCAGCTCGGGTCATGATCTTGGGGTCCTGGGATAGAGCACCGTGTTGGGCTCTCTGCTTGGCGAGGTGGGGGGGCGCTTCTTCCCCCTCTCTCTCTGCCTGCCTGCTTGTGATCTCTTTCTCTATCTGTCAAATAAATAAATAAAATCTTGGGGGAGAAAAAGAAAAAAACTACTCCAAATCAGCTAAGCATACACAACTTCTGAAATTTCAAATCTCCCCCTGCCTCACTCCACACAGGTACATTTCCTCCTTTCCCTCCTAACCTCCTTCATCATATATTTTCTGTTTATATCTCTGAAACACCTTGACTGTAATGCACAAATGAGCTTTTTTCTGGGCTCTAACTAGAACTGTGTTTCTCATTTAATCTTGGGTAGTATCATTCCTTATCTACTGAATTTAGCAGTTGAACTATCACCAAAATTAAAAAAAAAAAAAAGAAGAAGAAGAAAAAGAAAAGATTTTTGTCCTTATAGCAGAAATTATTTTCTTTTAAATACACAATAGAGGATTTATTTTCATCAAGAAAATGTGCTTCTTTCAGCAAACAAGGTTATGTATGAAGTCATCAGTTCTGTAAAAGGCAAGGAAGAAAACAACTCGTTCAAAGAGGGCATTTCCTCCCCTTCTTTTTGGCATGCGATGTCACATTCTTGAATACTTCCTATCAAGTCAATTCAATGGTAGAGTGTGGTATAATACATAAGCAAGGCTTAGAGTCAGGAGACTTTGGGTCGACTCCCACGGTTTACTAAACTAGCTGTGTGACCTTGGGATAAATTGCTTAAAACTAATGTAGGTTATTTGTCTGTGAATTTAAGATGTTAACTGTGTGACCTTTAAAGTTGTAGGCTTTCTCTGACATGGAGAGTGAAACTGTTCCCCTAAGCCATAGTCTTTGAATGAGTCTAGAGTGGTCCCAGATCAGTCTCCTCCCTGTCCTGGATCCATGAGAGAATAAATATAAATCCTCCGTTGAAACCTCCTGATTTGTTAAAATTAAAAACAATTAAATATAATTAAAAATTGGGGCGCCTGGGTGGCTCAGTGGGTTAAAACCTCTGTCCTGGAATCAAGCCCCACATCGGGCTCTCTGCTCAGCAGGGAGCCTGATTCCTCCTTTCTCTCTGCCTGCCTCTCCGCCTACTTGTGATCTCTGCCTGTCAAATAAATAAATAAAATCTTTAAAAAAAAAAAGATCCTTTCTTTAAAATAATAATAATAATAATAATAAATTTAACAAACCTACCATGAATGAAAATCAGGAGAAAACAATAACTGAGAATTTAGATATTGAAACTATCAAACAGAGTGTAAAATAATTGTGGATCAAGTCTTTCAGGAGATTAAAGGTGGAATGAAAACTGAAAAAGGGTCAAAATACAAATCTAATAAAAATACCAGGCACATTTGAAAAAAAACACTTAGAACATTTATGGATATCAGATAATTATTAGTGGATGAGTTGAACAGCAAGATATATGCAGCTGAAGAGAGTTAAATCTAAAGGAAATATGCTTTAACACATAGATAAATAAATATGGAGGAGATGTTAAACTACATGGAGAGTATAATGAATAAGTATAACATATCTAATTTGAGTTTCAGGAGGAGGAAATAGAAAAAAGGCAATATTTGAAGACATAAAGGCTGAGATTTTCCCAAAACCATTGAAAGGACATGAATCCACAGGTAGAGAGAACAGGGGTCCAAAACAGAAGCGATAAATAAAAAGAAAGTCCCACCCAAATATATGTTAGTAAAACCAAAGAATACCAAAGACAAAGAGAAGATCTTAAAAGTAGACAGAGGGAAAAAAAAGTAGATAATTTACAAAGGAGGACATGTAGATATCAATTTTTCAATAGCAACAGTGGAAAGCAGAACACAGCGGAATAATATCTTCAGAGACTCTCTTTTTCTCTTCCTTTGGTCCCCCGCTTTCTTTCTCTCTCTTTCAAATAATAAATAAATCTTTTTTAAAAAATGAATGTGCTTTAAAAAGAAGAATGGTTCTAAAAGCAAGTTCAGATACCCACATGCAAAAGAATGAAGTATACAAAAATTAGCCCAAAACAGATGAAAGACCACAAAAACTGTAATACCCTTGGAAGAAAACATAGGAGTAAATCTCCATGATCTTGGATTTGGGGATGGTTTCCTAGATATGACACCAAGAGCACAAGCAACAAAAGAAAAAAAAAAAAACATGCTGGCCTTCAAAATTGAAGATTTGTGCATCAAAGCACATGATCAAAAATGAAAGAACAGAATGGCAACTATTATTTGTAAGTCATGTAAATCATGTGTCTAGTATTCAGAATTTAGGAAGAATTTCTACAACTCAACAATAAAAAAGACAACCCAGTTAAAAAGTGCGGGCAAATAATCAAATAGACATTTTCCAAAGAAGAGACACAAATGGCCAACAAACATATGAAAAGATGTTCATTTGAGAAATGCAAATCAAAACTGCAATGAGATGCCCACTTCATGCTCCGTGGGATGGCTATAATTTTTTTAATGGAAAATAACAAGTGTTGGGGGAGAATGTAGGGAAATTAGAACCCTTGTACATTGCTTGTGGGAATTTTAAATGGTGCAGCTGCTATGGAAAAAATGTTGGTGGTTCCTTCAGAGGTTAAACATAGCGTTACCATATGAACCAATAAGTCCACATCTAGTTATATACCGCCCAAATTGAAAGCAGGTATTCAAACAAATACTTGTACACAAATGTCCATAGCAGCACTATTTACAATAACCACATTATGCTGAGTGAAAGAAGCCAGACACAGAAGGTCACATATTATATGAGTCCATTGGAAAGATCCAGAATAGGCAGAGCCATAGAGACAGAAGATTGCTGGTTGCCAACGGCTGGGGAGAGGAAGGAATGTGAAGTGACTGCTTAATTGGTACGCAGCTTCATTTGGGATCATAAAACTGTTCTGGAACCAAATAGAAGTGATGGTTGCACAGTGTCGTAAACGCACTGTCACTGAATAATACCCATTAAAATGGCTAAAATTGTGAATTCTATGTTATGTGAATTTTACCACAATACAAAAGTCAGGGGTGCCTGGGCAGCTCAGTTGGTTAAGCATCTGGCTCTGGATTTCAGCTCAGGTCATGATCTCAGGATCGTGGGATCAAGCCCTGTATGAGGCTCCATGCCTAGGCACAGATGGGCCTTAAGATTGTCCCTCTGTCCCTCTGACTCTCCCCCCCACCCCACCCACACGTATGTGCTTTCTCTCTCTCCCCTTCACTGCAAAAAATGCACAGAAATTAACAAACATGAAGGTAAATCCAGACATTGTGTAATACAAGTGATGATGACAATAATGTCTCATTTCTGTGGTTCCAAAAATGAAAATTAAAATCGTAGACAACACAAACATGTGAGTTGAGAAAGGCATAATCGGAGAATTAAAGTCCTAAAGAGAGACCCTATGAGAGCCATTGGCTCTCATACTGTGACTGACAGTAGCAAGTGTCTTCTGTTGTCACCCAGTGTACCTACTTTGTATATGACCGAAACCGAAATCTCACAAAATAGGCCTTGCCCTAACTATGTATGTTGTACACCATTTTCTAATCTAATTAATTTCATTTTAAAAATGCTACTTGTGTCCCATTAGGTTTATTTCATAAACCAATAATGGATTATAAAGTGCTACTTTTAAAAAAGCAACTGTTATAAAGAGGGTGTGATGACACCCATGTAAAGATGTGAGCCAGAAAAAAAAAAAAAAGGAAAAAGCCTTGAGTTGTTCAGAACCTGCTCTGATTCTGGGTCAGCAAGCAAATGCAAATGGTGAATTGGAAGTATTTTCCTCAATCTTTTGACGATGTCGCCATATTCCAGTATGGTAATCTCCATGGGGCAAAAGTGTGTTTCTACTAATGCACTGGAAACCTTTGGAACAATTCTGAATTTGTGTAGTGTTCTGTAAATTGCCAAGATAAAGTTCCCTTGAGTTACTCGGTAGGGATGCAGCTAGTGGAAAGAATTTCATATTCATAATTTGAAATTTCAAATTCATATTCATGGGCAGAATAGTGTGTCTCAGTTTGAAGAAATCGGAAGATCTGAGTGATGGTCTTACTCTTGTTATCTTGGACAAATGACTTCATTTGTCCTGGTTTCAAGCCCCTCATCTGCAAAATTAAAGAGAACTTTTAAGTTTTTCCTAAAAAGGAAATCTGTAATTCATCTAACAAGTCTACACAAACCCCTGATTTCTCTCTCTCTCTCTCTCTCTCACACACACACACACAGACACACACACAACTGCACTGCATCAAGATGAAGGAAATTTAACATAGACTCTTATGAAACATTCACAACATTGGCATTAATCTTTTAAAGTAGGGAGTGATGAGAGGTGGTGATTTATTGAGCATAGTGTATATTTTCAGACATGATTTTTTATTTATAAGACACGTATAGCTTTTGAACAATTAGTTGTTGATTGGGTGTGGTGTATTTTAGTTACTGCAATTTCAGGAGTTTTACCAGGTTAAAAAGGGATTATACTAGTCTGAGCCTGTACCAGTAAATACGTCCATATTCCATGGTAGCTAAATGGCTCCTGTTTAAATGCTGGTTCCAGCTGCTGCAAGATACCTCAAGGAACAATATTTGGTGAGTTATGTTTACACGTGAGATATAAATGTCTGTTTTTCCCACCTCAGCTTTTTGTTCATGTTAGCTAAGCATTGTAACCATCCGTGCTCTCAACTGAGATGTGACTAAGAGATTTGGTGTCTTCAGTCCATCGCTGTCTGGAAGCTAGATGAACGTGTAGAAAAGATACGCTCCACTTCAGCCATTCTGCACTGTTTTTAGTTGCCTGAAAGCTTTTTGATGTTGCTTGCTTATTGAGTTTTTGTTGTTTGTTTTTTTACGTGTGTGTGTGTGTGTGTGTGTGTGTGTGTGTGTGTGTGGAAAATTTCAAACATAGATAAACCAAATTGTGTAATGAACCCCACTTAGTCATCACTCAACTTCAACTATGAATATTCTACCACTCTTATTTTATCTGTACCACCCACTCTCCAGCCCCTCTATTTGATTATCATTATTTTTTGGAGTTTTTATGATAAAATTTACATACATTGAAGTGCACAGTTAATTGAACCGTTTTCACCACCAGATACACCTGTGTGCATATGACCTCACCAGAGTTCCATCTCATGAGAAAAAGTCCTCCTCCCTTCCCAGGTGACTTCCCCACATCCCCCAAAAGCAACCAGTATTTTTTTTCCCATCCTAGGTGAGTTTTTGCCTACTGTAGAACTTCATCTAAGTGGAAACATACAGTATTTATATTCCCTTTTTGTGTCTGGCTTTTTTTCTCAGCATTAGGTTTGTGAGATTTGGTCATGTTGCACCTATCAGTACAATAAATCATCCTTTTAATACAGATGATAATATAATACCACAACTTGTTTACCCAACTCTTGTGGGTGGACATTTGGGTTATTTTCAGTTTGGGGCTATTGTGAATAAAACTGCTTTGCACACTCTTTATACAAGTCATTTTGTGAACATATATTTCCACTTATCTTGAACAATGACCTAGACCTACAATTGCTGGCTCTTAAGGTAGGTATACGTTTAACTTTATAATGTATTTTTCACGGGTGGTTCCTTTGCCCAGAACACTTACTACCTACCACGACTTCCTAGTTAACTACTTACTCCTTATCTAGTCCTCTTTTTATTGAAAGGAATCCTATCTAACATAAAGTTACGAGATGAGGATATCAGCCTAAAAGCTCAAGGAGAGCCAGTTTTCTAGAATCAGCACCAACCACTGTCTTTTTGCAGCGCCCTGGAACCTTAGGGCAGGGGAAACTCTCCTTTCCTGCATGCTCCTCTAAGTCCCAATTTCAGAAATACAAACAGCCTTAGTCATAGTTGCTCATTCAGTTTGACATTACCAGGTACAAGAAGCTTGCAAGTCTGGAACTCATGTGAAGACAGGGACATACCATAAAATCTAAAAGTACAGTTATTGGCAACAGAAAGCTTATCAGATGTGAAGTGACAAGGAGATGTAAATGGTGTGGCATAACTGATTATCAGCACACTACTAAAGCTTCCCCTTCATGGGAGGAAACCAAATTTCCAATTACCAGTAAGACTGGAAATCTTGTTGAAGAATAGTGAACATCTTGTCTTCAGTATTTCCCTTTGAAGGGATAATCCCATGGCTTTCAAGCCTGTAGAAAAATAAGGTGGTTAGAATTTTATAGCATGAGCAAGAAATATTATTTCTTTGGAATATGGAATCTAAGTTACCATTGATTAGAAAAGCGTTGGATGCTTTTGCTGTGCTCTGTAAAGTTTCTTCCCTGACCTTCTCCCAGTGTCTTCTGAGAAGATAAGCAAAAAATTTTCTCAGGCCTCCCTTGGTCTGACCTCCAGGGACTGCCTAGGGGTCGAGGAGAAGCATGCAAGGATCCTGTGTGGGAGCAAAGTAGGAAAGTGATAGCAGAAGGGTTACAGTTTGTGCTTCTCATATCTTGGCAGCCTCTGTTGCTGGCCTTTGGTTTCCTCCCATTAAGAGGAAGCTTTAGTAGTGTGTTGATAATCAGTTATGCCTCTGAGCGGGTACTTGGACACACCATTCATATCCCCTTGTCACTCAACATTCCTATGCATGCTGATAAGCTTTCTTTTGCCAATACCTGCATCCCTTCGGAGCATTCTGGGGGCCAGGCGGGCCGGAAGTGCCCTGGAGTTGACATCTCTGGGAGCAGCCTCAAATTCATGACAGATGGGGAGTTAGTGGCTAAGTCCTCCATCTTTCTCATCCTTCAGGTGAGACAACTCTTGGGTCTGCTCTACACCACTTCCCAGAGTTGCACAGTAGAAGCAAAAATGAGCTCAAGTTCCCCACAGCTATAACCTACTCATGAATTCATCTACTGGCTTCCTTCCCTTCCCTGGCTCATTGCCCCCCACCCCCTACCAATGTTTCCTGAGATCACCTTCCAGATAAACTCTTAGCCTCCGTCCTAGTTTCAGGGACTGTTCTGAAGAGACCCAATGTAGGCTAGCTTAATATCAAGCAAACTCACTAATAAAATACTGGTGTGGACATATTGTTAGTAAATCTTCTGATACTTGAAATGGTTCACATCCAGCATTCCTGAAGACCTAGAATTCATTTCCATTGAGTTTACCAAGCGTTAGCCCCAAATAGTATTGTTCGAGAATTCTTCTTAGGAAAAGATTTGGTTTAAGGAATAATCTCAAAACCAGGGAAGTGTGTCTCACATATTTGAGTTCAGATGAAGAGTCAGCTACTTGATTTTTCAAAGTAAATTGGTATAATATATAGTATTGCTTCCCAGCATATTAAGATACTTCTGTGTATAATAGGAGATACCCTCAACACATGGATATTTGGGTTTTACTCACTTTAGCCCATTTTTTGGAAACAAAAATAGAAAGGAAGTGTCATGTTGCTGAAGAAAGATCGCCAATGCTGGTGTATGTGTAGGCATGAGTGTATATGGACCCAGGAGTCCTCAGCATCCCTAGCTTTCCACTCTCACCTGAAATATTTTGGCAAGGTTGGGTTTATGGATCTGTCATGAGTTAAGTTTGGTAAATAGCTCCACATAATATTTTTATAGGCCAAGAATCAGAAGAGTATCACAAAATTGAAACAGTGTCAGAGTTTTATGGCTCAAGGTGTTAGAAATCTTCTGGCACCAAGGTATGTTTTGCTTCACTATCCATTAAAATATTTCTTCTGAAATCCCAATTCCAAATCCATAAATTCAAGTAGCCTAGCACTCCTCAAAATAATTATCTTGCAGATGTTTTAATATTAATTTCACTGATCCCCTCCAGTGCCATAGGCTTATCTCATGATGCCTTTACAGAAATTCTTGAAGTCAACCTAGAGCAGGGCCAAGAAACCTACTGGTCCGATCACAGATTCTTTAATTCTCCATCTTTTTGCTGATCAATTAACAATGAAAGACTGTACACTTTCCCTAACCAATATCCTTATAAACATCACACCTTTCTTGCCCTCCCTCCCAGCCATTTTTTCTTCTCTGAGGAAACTGGGTCAGGCGTTAGTAAACCTCTGCAATCATGCTTGGGTTTAAGTGCTTCACAGGTACTGCATTTTTATTATTTATTTTACAGTTTGAAGGTTTGTGGCAACCCTGAGTCACACGAGGTCATCGGCACCATTTTCCCAATGTTTGTTCAGTTTGAGGTCTTTGACTTAATATTTTGATAGTCCTTTAGAATATTTCAAACTTTTTCATTATTCTTGTATTTGAATTGCTGTAAACTCGTGATAAAACTTAAACAGATAAGTTGCTCCTTGTGGACGAGCAAAGAAAGTGGTTTCTTACAATGAGATAACCACCTCACACCAGTCAGAATGGCTAAAATTAACAAGTCAGGGAATGACAGATGCTGGCGAGGATGCAGAGAAAGGGAAACCCTCCTACGCTGTTGGTGGGAATGCAAGCTGGTGCAGCCACTCTGGAAAACAGCATGGAGGTTCCTCAAAAAGTTGAAAATAGAGCTACCCTACGACCCAGCAATCGCACTACTGGGTATTTACCCTAAAGATACAAATATAGTGATCCGAAAGGGCACGTGCACCCGAATGTTTATAGCAGCCATGTCCACAATAGCCAAACTATGGAAAGAACCTTGATGTCCATCAACAGATAAATGGATAAAGATGTGATATATGTACACAATGGAAAACTATGTAGCCATCAAAAGAAATGAAATCTTGCCATTTGTGACAACGTGGATGGAACTAGAGGGTATTATGCTTAGTGAAATAAGTCAATCAGAGAAAGACAATTATCATATGATCTCCCTGATATGAGGAAGTTGAGAGGCAATTCCTATTGGGGCATAGGAAAGGAATAAATGAAACAAGATGATATTGGGAGGGAGACAAACCATAAGAGACTTTTAATTTCACAAAACAAACTGAGGGTTACTGGGGGGAGGAGGGGAGGGAGAGAGTGGTTGGGTTATGGACATTGGGGAGGGTATGTGCTTTGGTGAGTGCTGTGAAGTGTAAACCTGGTGATTCACAGACCTGTACCCCTGGGGCTAATAATACATTAAATGTTAATTAAAAAAAAAAAGAAAGTGGTTTCTTGAGATGGGAATTTACTCCCGATGAAGATGGTGTGAAGACTGTCAAGATGACAACAGAGGATGCAGAATACGACACGCTTAGCTGATAAAGCAACAGCAGGGTTACGGAGGCCTGACTGCCAGTTTTGGAAGAAGTTCTACCAAGGGTAAAATAGCATCAAAGAGCATCGCATGCTACAGAGAAAGCATTTGTAAAAGGAAGAGGCAGTGGCTGTGCTAACTCTGTTGTGTCATTTTAAGAAATCACAACACTCACCCCAGCCTTAAGCAAGCCCCATCCCAACCAGTGAGCAGCCATCAGCACTGAGGCAAGACCCTCCACCATCAAAAAGATGATGACTCACCGAAAGCTCAGTTGGTCATTAGCACTTTTCAGCAATAAAGTATTTTTAATGAAGGTATGTACATATTTTAGACATAAAGCTATTAGTGTACACTTAATAGACAAGTGTAAACATAACTTTTATATGCACCAGGAAACCAAAAAACTCACTTAACTGACATTGTTGAAGTACTCCCTTTATTGGGGTGGCCTGGAACTGAATCCGCAGCATCTGGGGTACGTCTGTATTCTCCTTATTCTTTGATTCTCCCCCAGGTCAGCTCTGTTTTCCTCTGCTGTGTTCTTTGCCCTGGGAAGCTGACCTCTATGGACTGTGTCACCCTCTAGCAAGTAGGAGTCACCAGCAGGAGTTCAGAATGTGGGAGGAAAGAGATGCCAGGGCATTGATTCCCTCCCACCCACTGCTTCCCTTTTTGTCTATGGCCTCATCACCAAACTGAGGCTGCCACAGGGCCAGTCAGTCCCTCTGGCTTTAGCTAGTTCTCCACCAGGCGCTGATAACAGGGCCGGCTCCCCCTGCTGCTCAGGATGGAGATCGCAACTGCTCCCCACTCCCTTGTCTCTGGTTCCTCCCTCCTGGGTTCCTCTAACCCTACCCATATCTCTATAAATAGTTCCTTTACTAAAAACCTCCACATGGGGCACCTAGGTGGCTCAGTCGGTTAAGCATCTGCTTTCGGCTTGGGTCATAATCCCGGGGTCCTGGGACCTAGGCCCACATCGGGCTCCCTGCTCAGTGGGGAGTCGGCTTCTTCCTCTCCCTCTGCACGCACCACCCCTGTCATGCTCGCGTGCTCTCACTCTTTGTGCTGTCTCCCTCTGTCAATCAATAAATAAAATCTTAAAAAAAAAAAAGAAAAAGCCTCTACACTACAAAGGTGAGGGTACTCTGTATTTCTTGCTGAGCTCCTGACTCATAGAGCCTCCTACCTTCAAGTTTCTGGCAGTCCACGACACAGTGATAGATTGAAGGGTCACAATCAGATTGTTCTGAGCATTGACTCAAGCACCTATGCACATAGAGACACCACATTTCTCTGTGAGCAGTCACAATACTCAGTAGGAAACATGATGTCAGAAATCAAAGAAAAAAAGAAGTATTTGTCTGAAGGACACTAGGTCATTTGATCTAGAAGCCCATAGGAAAATACTATATTTGCATCTTTTTTCTTTTTTTTTTTTTAAGATTTTATTTGACAGAGAGAGGTCACAAGTAGGTAGAGAGGCAGGCAGAGAGAGAAGGGGGGAAGCAGGCTCCCGGCCAAGCAGAGAGCCCGATGTGAGGCCTGATCCCAGGCCTGATCCTGGGCCTGAGCCGAAGACAGAGGTTTAACCCACTGAGCCACCCAGGCGCCCTATATTTGCATCTTTAAGGGTCAAGAATCGGATTTTCTGCGAACTGACATAGAACTCTAGAAAATCTGGCCGTGAAGTCATTGATATTTACCTCAGTGAGCTATCGCCACAAACATTGTGTAACAAACTTTCCCCAGAACTCAGTACATTAAAATAATAATCACTTAATCTCACATAGCTGGAGGTCAGTGGGGAGGCTGCTCTGTATGTCTTCACCCTCTTTAGACCAGAGGCTAGTCAAGACATGCTCTTCTCGTGGTGATAACAGAAGTGCAAGAGGGCGAGCCCAATCACTCAAGCACGTTCATCCGTGTGCCAACTGCCAAAGAACGTCAGTGGCCAAGCCAAAGTAAAGGAGTAGGAGAGGATATTCCTTAGACAGAGGTAAAGGGGAAAAGGGTAATTTATTTTTGACAGTAACCTTCCACAGTGGATAAGCTATAGGAAAGTCATTCAAGTACAGGCTACAGTTTGTTCAATTAAAGGGAGGGAAAAAAAAATTTTTTTTTTCAGTTTTACTCTCACTCAGAACAAGCGAACTAGAGTGACTTTTCAAAATACCAGGCTAAATTTCTCAGTGTCCAAGAACAGTTTCTTGATACAGAGATGATACTGACCTAGAAACAGCCATTACCTGTTTGTTCGTGACTAAACTGCGATTGCCAGACTCTGAGACCTGGTTCCAGCCTTGTTTGTTTATTTTTCTCTGCGAGGTTCAGATTCCCAAAGAATTACTCTCATTCTGCATCCTGACCATGGAATATGCCTCTTAGTGATTCCACAGCCTGGATTTCCAGAAACTAGGATTCAGAGCACTTACTCCAAGTGGTACCCCGAACCAGTATTTTATCTGCATAGGGTTTCCTCAATGAATAACTGATTTGTGCTCTAACTGAGGTTTATTCCATTTGGAAGGGGTTAAAGGTTAAGAGTTCAATAGTTTTCACCAGTTTAGTACACACTGGTTCTTTCTTGCTAAGAAGGGGGAGAAACATTTCTCTTAAATAGGGTTTAAAAGGAAGAAAAGCCTTGTTATCTGGGTCATCTTTGGGAAGGAAAGAATTGTTTAAAATGGTGACCAGCAAAGACAATAGCTAGAAGACCAACCAGAAATCTCCATTATGCTCCGAGCAGTGTATGGACCCAATGAGTATCCATAAATGATGGATTGATTTCAAAAGAAGCATTTTGGGATTCTAGGTCTCAAGTGGCAGTAGAGGAATTGAGAGCAGGGAGATAACAGTATGATCTGCAATCATGACAACCCCCCCCTAATCAGATGGTAATGGGACTAGAATTTAAGAATGAATTGATTTGAATAGATGGAGAGGGAAAATGCACTGAGAGGTGGAACAACAGAGTGTGAGTAAAATTTTGGAGCTATGAATAAACATGAATATGTAGGGGCTAGTGAGAAGAACATCTTGATCAAAATGGGGAAGTGGTCACAAATTAGGTGAGATAGACCGTAGTACCTGCCTATCGGGGTCTTCAGGGGCCAAGGAAGTTAAATGGTATATGGCGGATGGTAGCAGCTGTCGGAATTTCTTGGTGGGGAGATATTTTTTTAGTACAAACTTCTCCAGTCGTCACAACAGGCTGGTTCTCATTGTGACTCTTGGCCAGCTTTTGACTTGGAGATAGTAATGACCATGGCAGATGAAAGAGCAGATGATTCATGTGTATTTTGACTCCTTTACAAATTTGATTTTAGTCTGAATCATAGAAGGAGTCTGTAACCTTTTCCCATGGTTTTTTTGTTGGCAGCAACTATTTGTTCCCATGGGAACATGTACCCTTACCTACTCAGACCTTCCTCTCATACTCTCAGCTCTGTTCACGTATATGTTTTCATCTTTTCTATGGAGCATGTTCACATAAAAGCTTAGAGCACAGTCTATTTTTCTTCTACAACTAAAAATTCCTCCTGGATGTTTTCAGATACATAAAACTCCAGGTATAGAGGCGCCTGGGTGGCTCAGTGGGGTAAAGCCTCTGCCTTCGGCTCAGGTCATGATCCTGGGGTCCTGGGATCGAGCCCCGCATTGGGCTCTCTCTCTGCTTGACGGAGAGCCTACTTCCCTTCCTCTCTCTCTGCCTGCCTCTCTGCCTACTTGTGATCTCTCTCTGTCAAATAAATAAATAACACCTTAAAAACAAACAAACAAACAAACAAACAAACAAACTCCAGGTATAACTCCAAACAAAACATGATGCAAGGAGACATTTGGGTAAACCAAATGATAACATTGCATTGCACACCAACTGCTGTAAACTCTTGAGCCTTCTGCAGTGGCCAGATGAAGGAAATGTGGCTCAGTGTGCTTCTTCAGTGGTTGATTCTAGAAAGTTTTTTTTTTTTTTAAGATTTTTTTTTTAATTTATTTGACAGAGAGAGATCACAAGTAGGCAGAGAGGCAGGCAGAGAGAGAAAGAGGGAAGCAGGCTCCCTGCTGAGCAGAGAGCCCGATGCGGGACTCGATCTCAGGATGCTGAGATCACGACCTGAGCCGAAGGCAGCGGCTTAATCCACTGAGCCACCCACGCACCCCAATTCTAGAAAGTTTTTGCTAAACTCTCCTTCCAAATATGAAGAACCTACCTCCCATGGGTTGAAGAAATTTGCCATCTGTAGGGTAACATTACCCTTTTTATCTGCAGGAGAGAAGTTTCCCTCTGATCATAATGGCAAAGCAGCCAAACTTACCTCCAAAATTCTGCGCTGAACTCTACCCTCATATAGGACATGTTAATTTCTATGTTGCTTTGTTCTTCTGCCAAATGCTAATGGTTTGATATCCAAAATAGATGAAGATAATTAACAGCAGTTGCATATTTTTGAGAAGCTTTGAATTTGGTTATTGCAGATTTTCTAAGATGTTGCTTTCCTTTTTCATACAGAAAGCATTTATTGAGCTGGCTTCTGGACCAAGTGCTGGTGATTCAGCTGTGAATAACACTTCCTCTGGAGTGTTTCAGGTAAGACAAAAATATAAAAAATAAGCTGTAATGAACTTTAATAAGTCCTTGAACAGAGGTACACAAATTCTATGGGAGCGTAGAGGAAAACAGAATTGATTCTGTGGTTCTAGGGAGGCCTTCCCAGAGCAGAAGGCATTTGGGCAGGTCCTCAAGGAGAGGCAGGAGCTCCCTAAGTGGAGTGAGAGCACTTAAAGTAGAGAACAGAATGACTAAAAGCTCTGATACATCCAAGTGCGGTGCAAGTTCTTATTTCTTTTCATTCCAGATGAGACAAATCACGAATCCAGGGAGAGACCCGTGTCAAGGAGGCTGCTCTCTCCAAGGGAAGACTTCTCTTCTCAGACCTGCTACAAACAGAAATTTCAGGACTGCAGAAGCAGGGTAGGACTTCCTGGGGAGCAAGATCCTTGCAAACACTTTCATGGAGATGAGACAGTGGACTCAGAGTCTGCAGGCTTTCCAGATTGTCAGGAAACGTGATTTCTGGAGGAGGAGCCATAGTCTTGTAAAGGGAAACTAAAGGAAACACCCCCAAGGTTTTAGGAAATGAAAGTGGATCCAGCCTCCTTCCCTAGTCCCGAGAATGCTTCATTATTATTTTCCTGACCTTGCACTTTGCACTTTATCAAAATATGAGTTCACTCTCTGCATCAGTTTCTTATAGCTGCCGTAACAAATCACCACATACCTGGTGGTTTAACACAATAGAAATCTGTCTTCTCTCAGTTCAGGAGGCCAGATGTCTGAAATCAAGGGGACAGCAGGGTTGGTTTCCTCTGGAGACGCTGGGGGACACTATTCTGTGGCTCTCTCCTCACTTCTGGTGGTTTCCAGCCATCCTTGGCTCATGTAGATGCTGCATGCCAGTATCGGTCTCCAAATTCACATTGTCCTCTGCCTCTCTATGTGTCTCCAATATTCCTCTCCCCTCTCTTGGAAGGATACCAGTCCTAGATCTGGGGCTACCCAAAACCCACGATGATCTCATCTCAAGCTCCTTAATTACATCTGCAAAGATCCTGTTTTCTTTCTTTCTCTCTCTCTCTCTCTTCTTTCTTTCTTTCTTTCAGATCCTGTCTTCAAACAAGGTCACATTCACAGTCTCCAGGAGTTAGAACTTGGATGTATTTTGGGGGAGGCATGATATTCAACCCCCTGTGCCCTCCCTTCCATTGCCCACATCTGGAGGCTTTATGCCATCGGTGTCTTCTGAGCACTGGTAAATGCGCTGTTTGACCTTCTTCGGAAACTAGACACTGGGACAGAAAGACACAGTATCTTAACTCTTCCTGGGCCAGGGGTAAAACGAAAGTCCCGAATATCCAGCTCCAGGTCTCAAGAGTTTTCTTAGTAGAATCTTTGACCAGAGGCTCATCAAAGACGTGAGCCTTACCTACAAAGTAGTTAAGACATTTTTATAGAAGAAGGTGGGGCTACTTCAAACACACCTTTCTCGCTTTTTACAATCCCTCTGGTCATACTATACTCAGCCTCTTGTAAACTGGAATAAATTATTCACAGCTCTCCCAGTTAAATGGATGCTGTGTTCGGACTTCTTCCTGGCTAGCAGCAGAGCTCACCAGAGTCAAGAAGCCCAGAGAGGAAGTCCAGCTCCCAGCATTTACCGAGGGTAACAAGGTTAAACTGTCCTCTGAGCTATTCCTAATGCTGAATGACTATTTCACACCTCTCTCCTCAATATTCAACTACTTCTCCTCAGTCCTCAAATGTTAGCAGATGTCCTTGCTTCTGTGAAAAATACTGTGATTCAGAAATGAATTTCCACACACTCCACCACCTATCCACATCTACGGCCCTACCCTCTGCCTTTCAAAACTCTGCTACCGTCGATGAGTATCTGTGCTCCTAAGAGAGCTATGTTTAGCTGTGTCCAGATTCCATTCCCTCTTGTGTACCAAGGATATCACTTCTATGACTTTCTGTCTCTTTCCTTCATTATCAGCTTTTCCCTCTTGCCTGGATTAGTCTTATCAACAAACAAACATGCTGGAATATTTCCCATCTTAAACATGCACGTACATGTACACACACACACACACACACACACACAGACACACACACACCCCTCTCTTTTGGTTCTCACATCCCCCTCTGGCTAGCATACAACTTCTCTACTCCAAACTCTGTTTAAAAAGTTGTCTATACAGGCTATCTCTGATTTCTCTTTTCTGATGAACTCACTCCCAATCTTGAACCCCAGCTACAAAATTGATCCCCTCAAGGTCTTCATTGACCTCCAAGTTGCTAAATCCAATGGCCCTTCCTCAGTCCTCACTTCCATGAGCTTTCTTGTAGCATTTGATAATTAATCTCTTCCAGCTGCTAGGAGTACTTTCTGAACTTGGCTTTTGGGTCTCCACTCTCTCTTTTTCACAGGCCTCTCCTCAGTCTCCTTTGTTGGTTCCTTCTCGTTTTCTTGACCTCTGAATGATGGAACACTATAGAGCTTCAGTGACCAGACGCCTTCTCTCTCTAATCTCACCCAGTCTTGGGGAGATGTTAGATCGTCTCATGCTGTTGGGGGGCGGGGTCCCACCTTTATCCTTCAAGACCTCTGCACACTGAGGGCTGCTTACTGGGAACCTCACTTCTGCCCTTCTTCCCTGGGGCCTTTTATTGTCCGTGGAATACTGGACAGTACTGGAAGTACTGGACTGTCCTGTGGAGAACCTGGACATGCTGGAGAGTTCATGTTCCTCAGAACAAGCCCACAATCAAAGATAGATGGCAATCTGGTGGATAAACAACTTAGCTTTCTGATCCCCCAGGATACCTTGAGGCCTATTCTACACTCTTTCCCAGAATTCCACAATGGGGATGAATTTCAATTGCCGACGAGGATAACTTACTTCATAATGCACCTATTATTGACTTCCTTCCTCTTCTGGTCTCACTTCTTCTCTTCTGGGCAATAATTCCTGGACTTGCCTCCCAGATAAACTGGTTGAACTCAAATTCTTGTGTTTTTTTTTCCACTTTCTTTTTTTTTAATTTTTAATTTAAAAAAATTTTTTTTCAGTGTACAAGAATTCATTGTTTATGCACCACACCCAGTGCTCCATGCAATACATGCCCTCCATAATACCCACCACCAGGCTCCCCCAACTTCCCACCCCCTGGTCCTTCAAAACCCTCAGATTGTTTTTCAGAGTTCATAGTCTCTCGTGGTTCATCTCCCGCTCCAATTTCCCTCAACTCCCTTCTCCTCTCCATCTCCCCATGTCCTCCGTGTTATTTCTTATGCTCCACAAATAAGTGAAACCATATGAAGATTGACTCTTTCTGCTTCACTTATTTCACTCAGCATAATCTCTTCCAGTCCCATCCATGTTGATACAAAAGTTGGGTATTCATCCGTTCTGATGGAGGCACAATACTCCGTAGTGTATATGGGCCACATCTTCCTTATCCATTCGTCCGTTGAAGGGCATCTTGGCTCTTTCCACAGTTTGGCAACCGTGGCCATTGCTGCTATGAACATTGGGGTACAGATGGCCCTTCTTTTCACTACATTTGTATCTTTGGGGTAAATACCCAGTATGCACTCAAATTCTTACCAGAGTCTGCTTCTAGAGGAACCCAAATGAAGACAAATACTATTTTCATGCCAGTAATTCCCACATTTATATCATTCACCCCAACCTCCCCCAAATTCCGGAAACATATATCCAATGGCCTTTCCTCACAGCTCTATATGGAGATCCAGTCTCCATTTCAAACTTCATGTTACCACTGGTGAACTCCCGATTTTCCCTCCAAACAGCACTTCTCCAGTTGAAGTCATTTTTGACTTCACTCTTTTCTTTCACACCCACATATCACCCAACAACATAAAAATCTGTTGGTTTTACACTCAACAGATATACAAAATCCTACCTCTCCTCATCTATCTCTTGGGCCCTCACTCAAGCTACGTTGCAGAGATTATTAAGATAACTTCCCAACTGTTCTCTCTCTTCATCTCTTGCTCCATTAAAGTATATTTTCCTCACAGCAGCCACAAGGATCCTTCAAAGCCATAGTCACCTCATGTTACTCCTTTGCTCAAAACTCATCAATGATTTCATCTCAGAGGCAAAAGGGAAGTCCATAGCATGGCAAATAAAGTATCATCTGGTCTGCTGCCTGTCTTAACTTTTGATCTCTTCTCCCACCATTCTCTTGCTCATTCTTCCATTGTAGGATCATTAGCAATATGTTCTTCTTAATATACTAAGAGTGTTACCACCTAGGATCTTTGCACTTCCTCCTGCAACCTAGAATATTCTTTGGGTTTGTTTTGTTTTGTTTAGAACATTCTTATTCCAGATATCTACATGATTTGCCTCTTCATACTTCAAAGTCCTTACTGAAATGTCGTCTTATTTAGAAGGACTTTGTTGGGCATGAACCTGCATGTTCTCTGATCATTCCCTTGCCCAACTTTGTTTTCTTCTACAGGCTGCTTTCCTCAGACTCCTACATCAGCTGGCTTCTGGTTGGGTTCAGTCAGTGGGAGTGCCAAGAAAAGACTGGAGAGTGGGAGGGTGGAAGGGGAGGCGGGGTATTTTGTCCTATCTCAGGCTGCATCTCCAGGCGGCAGTGAATTTGCCCCATGGCTCTAGTCCCTCTTGAAATAGCTCCCAGGCAACTCTAGCCTTTGAGATCTGATAATGCCATATATTTCCTTTGTTCCTTCAGCCTAGGAATGCTAGTGGCTTCCAGCCATTGCTGATTTCCAGATTTCTCTAATGTTAATTATTTGGCTTCTCAGGTCTTCCAGTACCCAAGTCTTTCCAATAAATTCCTCTCTTTTTATTCTTCAGACCTATTTCTGTTGTATTCACTGGATTCTGACTGGACAACTTATATCAGTTTCAGTCCCAGAAGGAAATTTGTAATTTGAGGAGAGCTTAATAAAAGGACTGTTTACATAAGTGTTGGTTTGGTTTTGGAAAAACAACAAGGGATGGTATAGTCACTCTGGGCCAGTAACAGCTGGGTGCCATTACTCACAACTTGCAGGCTTAAGGGGGCAAGTCAGGGCTTCTCAACCTCAGCACTATCAACATTTTTGGCCAGATAATTCTATGTGATTGGGGGAGGGTTATCCTGCACATTTTAAGGATGCATAGCATCATCTCTGTCCTCTGCCCACTAGATGCCAGTAGCATTCCCCTCAATGAGACAACCCAAATTGCCTCCACACATCCACAAATGTCCCTTGGAGTAAAGAATCACCCCAATTCTTGCCACTAGGGAAGGACGGTTCCTAGAATCCCAAGAGAGTCAAGTGTGGTGAGATGGCCATCCAATTAGACAAACCTTCAGTAGAAAGACATAGCCATACCATTGTAATACAGTAAGAAAGGAGTCAGAAGAAGAAATACCCCAAATCTACTCTCTTCTTTCCCTCTGATCTCTTGCCAATGCTCCCACTAGCCGAATCCAAGTGAAAGCCAAGTGTAAAAGAGCATACTGTGTAGTCCATACACGTTAGCCTCCTATGACAGATAATGGAGGGGGAGAAGGGTGGGGAACAGATCTAGGGAAGCAAATGGAAGGTACCTAGCATACTACCCCATGTGATAACATTCCTGCCTCCTGGTAAACACCCCCTGCATCCTGCCCTTCTCCAAAGTGTTTTCCGTAACACTTACCACCATTTGACATGCTATATATGTCCTTATTTGTTCTCTGCCTCATGCTCAGAGCCTGGTGCATTGTAGATGTTCAGAAATATTTGTCAAAGGAATGAATGATGAAATCCAACAGGAGAGAATATACTGGATTTGCAGTAAAATCTTACTCTGGAAGCAAAGTACAAATCACAGGGCTAAAAGAAAATATTTTACTTTCAGAATGGTTCTTCATAGCAAGTTTATCAGTCACTTTTCCAAAGAAACAGAAATAACAGGATGTATGTGTATAAAGAGAGATTTATTTTAAGGAATTGGCTTACATGATTGTGGAGGCTTGGCAAGTCAAAAATCTGATGGAGTGGGGACTCAGCGAAGAGGTATAGTTTGAGTTCTTGCTGGGGCTAGTCTTTCCCTATAAGGGCTTCAGCTGATTGAATGAGACCCATCCACTTTGTGAAGGGTTGTATGCTTTACTCATAGTCTGCTAATTTAAATGTTTATCATATCCAGGGCGCCTGGGTGCTCAGTGGGTTAAAGCCTCGCTTTCGGCTCAGGTCATGATCTCAGGGTCCTGGGATCGAGCCCCCCCCCAATCTGGTCTCTCTGCTCAGTGGGGAGCCTGCTCCCCCCCCCCGCCTGCTGCTCTGCCTACTTGTGATCTTTCTCTCTGTCAAATATATAATAAAATCTTTAAAAAATAAATAAATAAATGTTAATCATATCCAAAAAATAGTTTCACAGAAACCTCTAGGATAATGTTTGACTAAATATTTGGGCACTGTGGCCCAGCTGAATTGATACATAAAATTAACCATCACAGCAAGATTATAGTATATTAAATTACATTTGTAATTTGTATTAGGGATTTGTTAGGGATTTGTATTAGGGATTTATAGTCTAAAGAAGGTAGGCTGGGATCTGCAATCCTAACCCTTTTTAATAAAGTGAAAAAGATTAATACAGTGAACTGCAACTGTTAACTTAATTATGAAGACAGGTTTATCCTTAGCCAATCCTATCCCACATTTTTAGCATTTATTTGATAAAAGACTTCAAAGCCAAATGTATCTAATGATAAAATCAGAATCCAAAAACAATTTGTCTAGATGGCATGATAAATATCAAGAAAAAGAGGTTTAGTAAGGATTCCAATAAGGTCCTAAATTAGGGTGGGATATGGATTCCTCATATTATAGACATTCTGAATTTAACAAGTTTCTGAAGTATGATTTAAAGTAGCATATAATTACAAATATATGGAAATCAAACAACACACTCTTAAACAACCAATGGGTTAACTAAGGAATTGCAACAGAAATTAGTAAATACTTTGGGATGAGTGAAAGTGAAAACACAGCATACTAAAACCAGTGGGATGCAGAGAAGGCAGTGATCAGAGGGAAATTTATAGCAGTAAAGAGTTACATTAAAAAGGAAGAAAGTGGTTGCATGGGTGGCTCAGTCAGCTAAGCACTGACTCTTGGTTTCAGCTCAGGTCATGATCTCCGGGTCATGAGACTGAGCCCTGCCTTGGGCTCTGTACTCATCATGGAGTCTGCTTGAGATTCCCTCTCCCTCCCCCTCTGACCCTCACCCTGTTCATCAGTGCTCTCTCTCTCTCTAAAATAAATGAATAAATAAATAAATAAGGTCTCAAACCAATGACCCAACTTTATGCCTTAGAAAAAGGCAAGCAAACTTAACTCAAAGCTAGCAAAAGGAAAGGACTAATAAAGATTAGAGCAATAATAAATGAAACAGACAATAAAAAACTGTAAAGAAGACCAGTGAAGATAAAAGTTGTTCCTTGAGGGACTCCTGGTTGGCTCAATCAGTTAAGCTTTGACTCCTTTGACTCTCAAAGCTTAACTCCTGATTTCGGCTTGGGTCAGGATCTCAGGGTTGTGAGATTGAGCCCTGAGTGCAGCTCTGAGCTCAGCAGGGAGTCTGCTTCGGATTCTCTCTCTTCTCTGCCTCAGCTCCTCCCCTACTTGTGTGAGCCCTCTCTCAGTCTTTCAAATAAATAAAGATCTAGGACAGGAGAGTTAATGTGCCAAAGGCTAGAATCTAGGAGAAACGAACCCAGTGGGATGGAATTTAACTCACATGAGAGGTCCTTTACTTAGGTCTATAAAAACGAACAACTGTCCAAGACCTGGGTGGGGCTGAGATGGCTGAATAGCATCACCCAGGGAAAAAGAAAAGACTCTGGTTTCTGTTGGCTGGAAGCTAAATATGAGTCAACAGCAAGTCATTGCTTCCTAACAAAACAACAAAAAAACAAAACCCAAAGGAAATCTTAACCTAGAAAAACAGAATTTTAGTATTTGGGCCAAGGTAAAGGAATACTTTTATTTTTCCTTCCCTTGTCAGCCTGTACCTGGGAAACAGAATACTCTGCCTGGTATCATATTGTCAAGGGGCAGCATCAAAGCACAGGCGTCCAGAAGAAGGGGCTGGGATGGTGCAAGCCCAAAATAATCTCCTATGAAAAATGTCTGCAGGAATGGGGAGTATAACTGATGAGGGATGTAATATGTTTTCAACTGCCTGGGCGGGGGACAGAGGTTCAAGATGTGTTTCTAGCACTTTAGGAGTGTTCTAAGAACGCTCTTCCCTTTGAAGATCAAGTGAGGGGAAAGCATAAGCTTGTTCACGTAAATACAGAATACTGATATTGGACTCCAGTGTCCACCTTGAAAACGAAGTGAAAGCGATCAACTTCAGAGGGAAAAGGCCCTTTGCTCATCGGGTCCAACACAGTTGTACACCATTCTCTTTCTGTATTCAGACCAGGACCAGACTAGAGCGAGGCAGTACCTGGGCTTCAAGGAAAGAGGGATTCACTGGAGGGGTTCTTCTTCTACTTCAGCTACTTCTGGCTGGTAGGCAGAATGAGAACTCCAGAGCTCTCCCTATTCTCTGGATCACTGCCATGGAGCAGTCTGGGGTAGCTGGCCCCAGTCACTGCTCTGACTCGGCACGTCCCGGCCCTTGAGCTCCTTAGCAGAGTCTTAGTCTCACCTACTCTATCTTCAGGTATAGTTTACAAACAAGGACCTGAAGATCCCAAGTAATGATTTGAAAAATACTAAGGAGAATACTAGAATTCCAATTAGGCACTCCTGTGCCTCCCTCTGACATAGAAATAGTGCTCCCTGGAGCCCAGTACTTTCAGCATAGAAATGAAACGTGTTTTTCAATCTTTGTTTTCTATGATGTCTCCACATGGGTTCTTTGTTTCATCTAAATTGAATTTCTCATCCCTGGGATCACTCTGCCATGCCTTTTCCTATTGTTCTCTCTCCCTGGAAGGATTTCTTTCCCTATGCCTTTCAAAATCATACTCAGGACTTCAGACTCCTTTTAAATATCAGCTCCTTCATGAAAGTTTCTTTGATCTGCAACCACTGCACTATGGGTGAGAAGTCACCATCATTGAGCTCAATTGCAAATAACTAAGACTTTTTTAGGGCACCTATGGTGCTACTTCCCAGTCTCTGAGACCAGTTCACATTATTATGGCATGCAGATTTTACTTATTTTGTTCCCTATGATTTTTTTCATTTTTTTATTGATTTTTTAAAAGATTTTCTTATTTATTTGAGAGAGATAGAGAGCATAGAGGGTGAGTGAGAGGAAAAAGCAGACTCCCGCTGAGCAGGGAGCCCAACGTGGGGCTTGATCCCAGTATCCTGAGATCATGACCTGAGCCAAAGGCAGGTGCTTAACTGACTGAGCCACCCAGGTGCACCAAAATATCTCTTCAGTAAGGGTTGTAAAAAATGATTAACTATAGTGAATGAGATAGAGATTCTGGAAATTCCTTGGCTGAGAAAAGTGTGAAAGGCTCAGGGAGGTGGGCGTGTTAGAAGTGACTTACCGTGTGACACCATGAAATCAGAAGATGACAGTGCTTCTCTCAGGAAAACCCAGAGGACACTCTTCACTCAGCTAGAAAGGAATGCTTTGGAAGGGAGACACCATCATCTTGACAAACTCAATATTGTCTGTTTCTGTAGGCCAGGGTTGACAGACAGTAAGAGATATGCAGGGAAAATGGGCTCCCTGGTTTGAAAGGGGGATGATAGGGTTCTGGAATAGCAGAAGCTAGCCAATAGCACAAAACTGTCAGAGTGAAGGCAGGATTGGTGGAATTAATCAGCTGTGTTAATTGCCGTAATAAGCCAGGCAGATGCAATTACCCTAATGGGCAACAGTGACAGCCTGGAAGAGCCGACCCTCGGGAATTTGTGGCAAAAACCAATAAGCCGTGGTAACCTAGGAGCAGTATGTAGGCAGACAGTGAGGGTATTGCTTGATTTCTATATCCCCCCAAAAACTTGTCAGTTGTTCCCCTCAATGGAAAGTCATGGTCTCCTGTCTAGCTTCAAAAGTTCAGACAGTTTTCAGTCTCAGCATCCATTGTCCCCTTGAGGAAGGGCTCTGAAGCACCATAGCAAGTGGTTACAGTACAGAAGGATTAAAAATCCTTCCTCCAAGGAGTCTACAGACATTCACCCAATTAAAAACACAATTGGGAAAGTGAATACTCAGGTTATTTTGAGGCTATGGATAGGCTGACATGGAGCCAAGTGGCCCCAAATAGCATCATCATCCTTACTCAAGAGGGATGTTTAGAGGCCAAGTGATAGATGGAGTCCAAGCCCAAGTCAGAGGGCCATAGTATTCTTAGTAAATGGAAGATGGTCACATTGGTTCTCTGTGGAGTTAAGTCTTCATGGTAGGAAAGGCTAAGTGGAAATCCCTAAAAGTCCTCCCTGATCCCTATCCCTAGGCAAAGGTAGTAAGTTGAAAACAACAGAGAATCCTGCAGTGATTTATGTCACCCTCAGCTACTCAAAGGGTGCAGAAGGGATGCTCTTCATGATGACCATTCAATTAATCGGTCTGGTCCTTGCTGAAAATATGTAGCTCATGGACAGATGGACCTTGGTTATCTCGACATTCTGGTTACTGGTCTACCACACTGATGACACCATGCCAAGTAGGGCCTGGTAGCAGAACGTGGCTAGAACTTTGAACGTCTAAGGAAGAGATGATGAGAAATAAACCCTAAAATGATTCAGGAACCTGACACATCTGTGGAATTTTTTAGAGGTACGGCAATCTAGACTAGGGGTCAGCAAACTATGGCCTGTGGGTCTAGTCTGGCCCACTGCCTGTTTTTATATGTTCTGCAAATTAAGAAAGGTTTTACATTTTTAAATGGTTGAAAAAATCAAAAGAAGAATTGTATTTTGTGACATGTGAAAAATACTTGAAATTAAAGATTAGTGTCTATTTTGTTGTTGTTGTTTTATTACAAGACAGCCACACTCATCCGTTTATGTATTATCTGTGGCCACATTCAAGTGTTAACAATAGAGAAGTTGCCACAGAGAATGCATGTGGAACTCTCACACTTTCTACTGCTGCTCAGGGTGTCATAACTCACTCAAAACAATGTCAAGAGTGTTAAGCGTATTGTTGTACCATAATGTTTAATCTACTTTAATTTAATTTTACCTTATTTTTTAGTACCAATGCATATCCTTCATGTCAAAACAAGAAAAGTGGACTCTAAATGTTGTACTTTCTAGTCACTGTGAAGTGTGGTTTATTTTTTATTGAATTATATTCATTATGTAATGACACAATAACTGTGCTCAAACAACACAATATATGTCCGCATTACCAGAGTAAGCAGCCATTACAATATTCCCAGTTCACAGAAAAGTAATAGTCAATAATATTATGAAATTTAAAATGGCATATCTTATTATAGCAGGACTTCTTCCCAAGAATTAAAAATGGAAATGAGACTGCAATCCAATGTTTCACGTGGCCCATTTCATAGCAAGCAAGGAAAGCCATTGACCATGAGTAAATGAATTAAATGGTGTTAGGCTGCAGAAGCTGAAAAAATGTGTCCAGAGAAAATAAACTTGTTTAAGACAACAAGTCTTTTGGTAAGAACAGTAGATCCAAGTACTGAAGACATCGAGAACAACATCAACAGTTAAAAGAAACAAATGAACAAAACCCCAAAACATCAAGGCGAATCATTCTGAGTATTTTTCTTGTATCTTGATGAGTTACCAGATGCCACTGATAGTGTTCAGTTACTATTGTTTATTGAAATGTGAATGCCACGTCTAAAGTGACTGGAGACTTGGCTCCTGTGAATAGTCTGTGTAGAACAGGGACAAGTTGAGAAAATCCAACCTGAGGTGGAATCTGCTAAGATGTTCTAACAACGTCTAGTGCTAAGAACCTCTGTGGCACAGAAAAAGGGCTTAATTGGACAAATTTTCACAAAACTTGTGGGGAAAAATGCTAAAGCCCGTGATTATTTATTGTCTTCTTAATCAGCAGATGCTTTGCCGAAAATATTTGAATCTTCGTGTTATTGAACCCGGAGTGTCAAAAATGACTACTCTGGTGGACTTACGCTTATCTTCAGTCTATGCGTTTTTGTCAGAAATAGAAGCAAAATATCTATGCATTTTGTCAGAAATAGAAGCGGAATATTCTGACCTGGTGGCTTAGAGGTAAAGTTTAATTGTGGTTCTTTTTTTTTTCTTTTTTTCCTTTTTGTTTTTTTAGCTAAAGACAGAAATTGAGGTTTTTTTCTGAGAAAGAGCTACCTTCAACCACTACTATTTAACACTGAGTGAAACATGGAAATTTTTTGCTAATTTTTAAATGTGTTGTGGTATTAAGAATTCTTATCTTTTAGAGATATATACTAATGTGTTTATAGATGAGAGGGACTGCTGATAGTATTTGCTTCAAAATAATCAGGGGGAGGTACAGAGAGCAAGGGGGACCAGATGAAATAATATTGGTCATGAAATGATGAAGGCTGAGTGATCTGTACATTATATTCAAGATACTATTCTCCCTAATTTTGTAAATGTTTGAAATTTTTCCATAGTTAAGAAGTTAGAGAAAAGAAATGATCTCTGTTACTACAACTGACGAAGAAGCCACCTGGTAGATATAGTGGCTTGCAAAGATGTCATAAGAATCAAAGGTAACCAGAGTTCATTCATCAAGGTATTCAAAGCACTGACAGTATTTAGCCCTTCAGGCACTGGGCTCCCAGAGACCCACTGCAAGCTGGGGCTCTAGAGCTCATGAGCCCCATGGGAGAATCAGAGGGTCAGCAGGAATGAGTCAAGCATAGCATTTGGGTGAGCTCTCAGTTGGGAGAAATGTAGACTCCACTTGGTAAGGAATGAAAAGAATGTCTAGAAATCCCTCTTTAGGGAGTGGAGAAGGGCAGCCCTCTGGGTTAGCCAAAGTCCCTGCCAACCCAGGACAGTGTGACTAAAAGCCAGATTCCCTAGTAAGCAGACATGCAGGATTTCCAGACTTCCTTGGACAAACATGGAAAAGTGGAGTAATTAACTTTCAAGAACTTTTACAAACCCAGAAGGGAGGGAAAGCTGATGGAGTTGGGAGGCTCAGAAACTTGCCCGAGATCAAAGCAAGCCAAGTTGCCTGAAGCAAGGGCTCTTCTTCTTTCACAGGCCACACGTTCCTTTAAGGGCTAAATTAAAAAGAGAGAGAGAAAATAAACGAGTGTTCACAAAGTATATTTTTGCATTTGATTTCAGGGGCTCCCCAAAACCTGGGATCCATGAACTCCAGATTAAGAATCCCTTGAGGAAAATCTTGTTTACAGCAAGTTTACAGTGGAGAACAGATGTCAGGGAAAGTAAGAAGAGAATTGCTGAACATAGTATATCCACTTCAGGCCATGAGCGCACAGCAACACCCAGGATGTTTTCCTGCCCTAGGAAGATATACATGAAGCTGGAAAGTACCAGGTATGGGGACCTCTGTCTAGTGGAGATATGTTGGTACAGCCACTGGAAGGTTGAAAATAGCCGCTTGGCTCCAGAAAGCCAAATATTTGAAAGGATATCATATCTAAAAGGATAGGCCAACCAGTTCACAGTCAAAACCCCTTCCATCATCTGCGATCACCATTAGCAGTGTTTCAATGTTCAAATCCATTCCAACAACATTTTATAAACAATGTGTCTGGAAGTGTGGGAGATGAAAAATGTCACTTAGACACGGACTCTGACACAGGGATGGTCATCTCTGAGTGGAGAATACAAATGGCCCTTGCAACAACCTGGCCCTCAATTCTTTGACCTTCAACTTAAATGTCTTTCTTCAGGACTCTTTCAGTTGCACACAACCTTAGCCACTCCTTTGGTATTATCCTCACATGATATTCCTTCATCATCAAGATTTCAAACTCTAAAATTCTCTGAGACCACAAACTCTCATTCTTCTGTCATTCTCATACCAATTAATTTTTTTTTTTTTCTTTACTCTCAGCATGAACTCCAGACTCCTTGAATATTCATATCCAAGCATTCAACTGCCTTGATTTCACTTGCCTCTTTCCTAGCCTGGATACCCTGGACACGCGAAGTGACCCAGGACCACTAGGTGGCAGCAGAGTCTCAACTAAACTGTCCACCAGGGTGGGCACGAAGATCATTGGTATTAATAACAGGAGCCTCGAGTTTGAAGGGGCAGGGCAAAAATGGAATTAAACAAAAGATAGAGAATACAAGGAGATCAGTCAGCTGGGGAAAGGTCTTGAGCCCCCACATAAGTGTAAACCAGAGAAATGGCTTGGTCTTAGCAATGGGAGGTGGCAGTCACTCCCAAGTTCATTGACTAAGCATTCCATACCTAGCCATGTGGATAGTCTTCCCTTGCTTTGAAATATTCACTGCCCAGCTTCCTTTTTAAAAAAAAAAAAAAAATTGTTATTTATTTATTTGTTTGACAGAGAGTGAGAGAGAGCTTGCACAAGCATGGGGAGTGGCAGGGAGAGGGAGAAGCACGCTGAATAGAGACCAACGTGGGGCTCCATCCATCCCAGACCCTGGGATCATGACCTGAGCCAAAGGCAGATGCCCAACCGACTGAGCCACCCAGGCACCACCTCCTGCTTATCTGAAGTACTTTCTATTTAAGGCTTAATTACTTGATGGCAGTAAGCCTCCTGGAATCCTTTGCTCTTAACTGCCTTGTCAGTCCCCAGTGACAAAGTCAGCTCCCTTGTCTCTCTCCTTCTGGGCAGCCAGGTGCTCCTACAGAATGTTGGAAGGGTCTACACATGACTCAACTCTCCGTCCATAATATGTAACCTTCAGTGGGGACCTCAAGGCTGGTCACCGTTCTTCTTTACGTCCTTAGTTAACCTCTTGGGGGGCATTGCTCATGGAAACAATTCTAACCCTGCTTCACTCCCTCAGGCTCCCTGGCCACATTTCAGCTCCCCGATCTCACATCCTCCTTTATCTGAAGGACTGAGACCATCCATCCCGTCCTTCCCCCACAGTCCTCCTCCACTGTAGCCAGAGCACAGGACCCACAGAGGCTTCCATGGGACCTTTCTAGAGGTGGCTCAGGAAGATGTCAGAAATGCCACCCTCTTCCATGCAGAGTAATAAAAGGATATCCTGCATCTCATCTCAGAATCAATGTGCTTCTCTGAAAGATACTTTACTGTCTCGGTCATCTCAGGCTGCCACAACAGAACACGACAGCCTGGCTGGCTTAAATATCAGCATTTATATCTCACAGTTCTGGGGCCTGGGAGGTTCCAGATCAAGGTGCCAGCCAATTTGGTCACTGGGGAGCATGTGCCTGGCTTGCAGAGAACCACCTTCTCTTACACCTTTACAAGGGTCTTTTCCTCAGGCATGCACCTCTCTCTTCCTCTTCTCATCAGGCTGCTGATCCCATCAGGAGGACCTAACCCTGTGAACTACCCCAAGACCCGTCTCCAAACACCCTCACACATGAATTTGGGAGTGCACAAATATTGAGCCCAGTACAGTTATAAATGTTGATGACTGAAGTCTTTCCTAACTCACAGGAGGAAGCCCCGGGTGGCAAGTTGGACAATTCTCATCTGCAAAGATAATGATTGCAAATGCTTTACTAAAAAATTAACACACAGACATAAAATAGATTCTCTTCTGGTAAATTTCAATTGGGCTTGTTTCCTCTTCAATGATTTCTGATTCATTTATTCAATCATTGAGTTAATAAATACTTACTGACTTGAGCCGAGACTCCTAACCACTGCTTCTGGCCAAATGCAGAAATGTGTTGATGCAGCACTTTTGCGGCAGATAAAGAGTATTTTTTTTTTTTTTTTTTATTTTTATTTTATTTATTTGTCATAGAGAGAGAAGCGAGAGCAAGCACAGGCAGACAGAGTGGCAGGCAGAGGCAGAGGGAGAAGCAGGCTCCCTGCCAAGCAAGGAGCCCGATGTGGGACTCGATCCCAGGACGCTGGGATCATGACCTGAGCCGAAGGCAGCTGCTTAACCAACTGAGCCACCCAGGCGTCCCTTTTTTTTTTTTTTTTTTTTTTTTTTTTTTTTTTTTTTTATTTTTAGCGGCAGATAAAGAGTATTTTAAAAGAAGAATCATTCATCCAGAATCTGTCAGAATCACCCTCCAGCACTATGGGAAGAGAGGTATGTCAGTGTGTCAGCTGTGAGCTCAGATGAAACAATAAAGTGCCTTGGGATGAACTTTTTTATTATCATTACTCCTGATATTCAAGTAGCTTTCAAAGGCTTTTGATCTAATGAAAAGATAACGTGTGGACGGAGACATGTTCTAGTCCGCTTGACGGGCACATCTTGTAGAACAGTGATGTCAACGAGAATTCCATCATTTTTATCAGTTTGTTATGAACTAGATTATTCAGGATCATTGCCGCCCCACCCCCATCACTCCTGAGTGAACTAACAAGAATGAATTTTAAAATCTACACTGCCATAGACTTGACCTTGGCCTCAGAATGATCTCACCAGTTTGCTGACTGGCATCCTCTGAAGTTCAGCCTGATCCTCCTCCTCCTGAAGCTTCCACTCTTAACTTAAAGTCATGTCCATGGGCGCCTGGGTGGCTCAGTGGGTTAAGCCGCTGTCTTTGGCTCAGGTCATGATCTCAGGGTCCTGGGATCGAGTCCCGCATCGGGCTCTCTGCTCAGCAGGGAGCCTGCTTCCCTTCCTCTCTCTCTGCCTGCCTCTGCCTACTTGTGGTCTCTCTCTGTCAAACAAACAAATAAATAAATAAATAACTTAATAAAAAAATAAAAAATAAAGTCATGTCCATGTTAAACTGTATTCAGTGGGTTGAATTAATGCACTGCTTTAATATTAATAAATTAATTTATGGGATTATAAATTGAATTATTTAAATGAATGTAATCATTTTAAATCGTATCAATGGATAAAGGATGTTTACCACAAACAGGTGGGTATAATAACATGGGAACAGAACAGCTATATCAAATATTTAGCAGGTTTGCATGAGGAAAAGGATAAGACCTGTCCTGTGTGGTTAAAGCATATGAATTGAGTACAACAGGTGGAAGATGTAGGAAAGCGCATTTCAGTTTAGCATAACAACCTCTCTAAACACAAGATTTCTCTAGATACTCATGGGGAAAAGGGAATTCCTGGTCATGAGAGGTGGTTGGGAATTTGCCAGCCTCTGGTGTTGAAGACCTGGAAGACTTTCAATGCCCCCTGAGGCCCCGCGGACCCCGATAGTCTATGATCCCCGAAGTCAGCCCTGTCATTTCTGCCGCAGCCGGGGGTGCACAGCTGTATGAAAGCCTTGAGGCCTGCTCGGCTGCCAGCCCTCACTCAGCTTCTCCACCGAAGCAGGACGTGGCCCCAGGGACACACCTACATGGTTGTCAGAGATTAGAGAGCTTGTAGCTGTGAGGGTGCGGCTTTTCTTCTAGTAGCTTCACAATGGAGGATGTTGCAAGGCTGATCATTATGATAAAGCAGGTGTTTAAAATTCTTGTTTGGACTCTTGGCTCCCAGCTTCCAGGTAGAACTGAATTAAGTTATAAGGTGTCAGAACACAATTACAGCAGGCTTTTCCGCTTTAGAATATTACCTGATGGTTTAGAAATAAGTCAAGCGAAGCCGAAAGACAGAAACCGCACTCTTACGGGGCTGGGATGGATTCATTTTCCTGAGATCATTTGTGTTTCTCCCTCTGAAAGCTCAAGCAAAAGTTAAGGAAATTTATTCAGGAGTTCTAGGGCCTTTATAACTAACTTCAAAGTGTTGCCAGGAAGTAGAGAGTGTGAGGTCCAGGAAGAGCCTTTTCTGGAGTGACAGCAAGAGAGGGAACTTAATTTTGGTGGATATGGAAATAATACTTCAGCAAGAGTTGTGGGTTCTAAAATATGGGAAGAGCCCAGAGGTGCATCGACAGATGAATGGATAAAGAAGATGTGGTGTGTGTATATAGTGGAATATTACTCAGCCATCAAAAAATGAAATCTTGTCATTGGCAATGCCATGGATGGAACTTGAGGGTATTCTGCTAAGTGGAATAAGTCAGAGAAAGACAAATACCATATGATTCCACTCATGCATGGAATTTAAGAAACAAAACAGGGGCGCCTGGGTGGTTCAGTGGGTTAAGCCTCTGCCTTTGGCTGAGGTCATGATCTCAGGGTTCTGGATCGAGCCCCGCATCGGGCTCTCTGCTCAGGGGGAGCCTGCTTTCCCCCTCTATCTCTGCCTGCTGCTCTGTCTACTTGTGATCTCTCACTCTCTCTGTCAAATAAATAAATAAAATCTTGAAAAAGAAAAAGAAACAAAACAGATGAACACATGGGAAGGGAAGGAAAAGTAAAATAAGATGAAAACCGAGAGGGAGGCAAACCATAGGAGACTCTTAACTCTAAGAAGCAAACTGAGGGCTGCTGGTGGGAGGTGGTGGGGGGAGGGGGTAACAGGGTGATGGGCCATAAGGAGGGCACTTGCTGTAAAGAGCACTGGGTATTATATGCAACTGATGAATCGCTTACATATGCCCCTGGAATCATTAATACACTGTATGTTAACTAAATTAAATTTAAATTTAAAAAAAAGTTATGGGTTCTAACTTCACCAATTTACTAACCAATTTCTGGACCTCAATGGAAAATACTTGGTATTTGATTTATTCTGAAGAGTATATATAGATCATGTATGTTGCTTTATTATGATAACTTACATCAGGAAAAGAGGTTGTTAAGAGAAAGAATGATCTGGGGTCCTTGGATAATTTTTCATCTTCAGAACCCTGCCCCCTTTGAGATCCACAGCCATCACCTTAGTGGGAGAAAGAGTGAGAACCCTATGTCTTGTGCTGACAGAAGGCAAAAGCCCTCAACCCAAGGACATGAGGAAGATGTATATGCAGAGTCATGGTGTCGGGGAACTCAGCCAGCAGCTTAACAATGGGGAGGATTGTGTTTGGATGTGATGGCACAGACTGCAGAAACCAACACACGTGGAAGACAACAGAACTGCTAAGGAAAAAAACAACAACAAAATGCAGGCTGTTTTTTTTGTTTTTGTTTTTCTTATAGAAACCAAAGAGTAGTCCTTATATATTTATTACATGCTGAATTCTAGGAGATATGTGTAAAAATAATCAATAAATATTAATTTTTAAAAAAATAATAATATGGGTCGCCAGGATGATTCAGTCAGTTAAGCAACTGCCTTTGGCTCAGGGTCCTGGGCACAAGCCCCACATTGAGTTCCCTGTTCAGCAGGGTGACTGCTTCTCCCTCTCCCTCTCCCTCTGCCCCCCCTCTGCTCATGTTCTTTCTCAATCTCTCTCTCAAATAAATAAATGAAATCTTAAAAAAAAAAAAGAAAAGAAAAGAAACTAGTACAAACCCTGCTATTGCTTCATAAAGGAAGGCCATTGTCTTTCTGTAACCACAAGGAGTGGCCCAGGACAGTGACAAAACTCTTGGCACTCTGTATAAAGTTGACCCCTAAACAATGCAGGGGATAGGGGCATTGACCCTTGGAGCAGTTGAAAATCCACATATACCTTTTGACTTCCCCAATAACCCACTGTTGATGGGAAGCTTTATTAGTAACACACACAGTCAATGAACACAGATTCTGTATGTATATATATTATATGCTGTATTGGAACAAAGCAAGCCAGAGGAAAGAAAATGATCTCAGGAAAATCATAAGGAAGAGAAAACACATTTGCAGTTAAAAAAAAAAAAAATCATATGTAAGTGGACCTTCTTAGTTCAAACCTGGTTTGTTCGGGGGTCAACTGTACTTTAAAAAAATGTGGATTACTGGAGCACCTGGGTGGCTCAGTCAGTTAAGCATCCAACTCTTGATTTTGACTCAGGTCATGCTCTCAGGGCCATGAGATTGAGCCCCACCACAGGCTCTGCATTCAGCACGGAGTCTGCTTGAGATTGTCTCACTCCTTCCCCCTCTGCCCCTCCCCGCCACCGCTTGCAATCTCTAAATAAATAAATAAAATCTTTTTTTTTTTTTTAAATGAATTTTCTGAAAGACTATCTGTACACTTTAGCAGGCTAAGAATTCAGATTTCTTTTTTTCCCCCTAAGATTTTATTTATTTATTTGAGAGAGAGAGTGAGACGGAGAGATTGAGAGAATGAGTTGGGGGAAGGGCAGAGGGAGAAGCAGACTCCCTGCAAAGCAGGGACCCCCCCCCCCCGCCAAACGTGGGACTTGATCCCAGGACCCAGGGATTATGACCCAAGCGGAGTGGCAGACATTTAACTGATTGAGCCACCCAGGTGCCCAAATAGATAAAATCCTTTAAAAAAAAAAATGTGAATTATTTTTTCAACACACTGGAGAAATGAATACTCCATTTTTCTGTCCCTGTGGGCTTCAGCTTTTCCATATCTAGACTAATACATGATTAGTCTGACAACCACTCTGACCAATTTTGTAACTGACTCTATCTAATTCAATTCTATTTCCTTCCAGTTAGCAAATTTTCCATTTTTACAAACAGATATCCTAAAGGGAGCAGACCTTTTCATTTTGTTATCATTTGATGTTTTTTGAACACCCAAAGTAAAACAAAATGGATTCTAAAAAAGAATACATGAGATAGTTGTTTTAGAGACATCTGGGTGGCTCAGTTGGTTAAGCATCTGCCTTCAGCTCAGGTCATGATCCCAGGATACTGGGACTGAGTCCCACATCGGGCTCCCTGCTCAGCCCGGAACCTGCTTCTCCCTCTGCCTGCCACTCCCCCTGCTTGTGTGCTCTGTCTCTACCTCTGACAAGTAAATAAATAAAATCTTTTTAAAATTATTTTTTATTATTTTATTTTTTTATAAAATATTTTATTTTTTCATTTGACAGAGAGAGGGATCACAAGTAGGCAGAGCAGCAGGCAGAGAGAGGGGGGAAGCAGGCTCCCTGCTGAGCAGAGATCCTGATGCGGTCTCGACCCCAGAACCCTGAGATCATGACCTGACCCAAAGGCAGAGGCTTTAACCCACTGAGCCACCCAGGCACCCCTAAAATCTTTTTTAAAAAAATCACTTATTTTATATTATGTTAGAAATCCAGCCTGCTTTTCTTATTTTTTTTGACTAGGTAACTAATTATTTCTTTCTTTATTTTTTTCTTTTTTTGGAAATGACTTAATTAATAATTGCAGAAATAGTAGGAAAAGCTCTCCTTTCTGAGTAATTTGCTGACATGATGCCCCATCACTCTTGAATACTTTAGCATGCAATTCTTACATACGAGGACTTACACCTATGATTACATTACAACCATCAAAATGAGGACATTAACTCTAATTTATTAATGATATTTAATTTCAGACCCCATTCAAGGTTTACCAGTTGTCCCAATAATGTCTTTTGTAGCAAAAGAATCCAGTTCAGAATCAAACACCCCATTTATTTCTTGTGTCTTTTTGTATTCTCAATCTCAATCATTTCTCTCCGCCTTTTTTTGAGTTTCATGACTTTGACTATTTTAAAATTAAAGACCACTTATTGTGTCAAATGTCTCTCGTTGTGGTATATATATATATATATATATATATATATATATATATATCTAACTATATGAATCTTTAGGTCTTCTGTGCCAGCCTATTTAGAAAACCATGAGTTCACACGAATCCTAATCCCATTCCATGGAGTTCATTCTGGTTTGGGGTCTTTTCATAGTTGTAACCTTTTACAATGAGAAATCTGACTCCATGGCTATGTAATTTGCAGAACCAAATAGAAAATGCAAATGCAGAGTCGTCCCCTGGCAGGAAAAGAATGCTGTTAAAAGTACTAAAACATAAATTTTCTTTTTTTTTTTTTTATGGTCTCTCTCAACCATCATGGGGTTTCTTTTTATTGGTATTTCATGTCATTTTAAATAGGGAAAATTTTAAACTGGAAATTATTAGTATTCACTTTACTGTTCATTTTTATATTGTACAATATCCATTTAAAATGCAAATATGAGAGCACCTAACTCTTATGTAAAATCACCCAGTGTTACACAGCTATATTTTGGAGCTCATACACGCATATATATGTCATTCTCACCACAACAGTGGGAAGACTGCTCAAAACTAACTCAACTGTTTTTATCTCACTTCTTGACATGCATGCATTTTCCCCACATTTGGCTTACAGATGAGTAAGGATGTCCTAAAAGGAAAACGAACTACGGTTTGCCTCATATTTTCCTTTCTTCTAGATCATTTTCAGTGCAAGGGATCGTCTAATAAACAGAAGTAATGCAAGAACTCAAGTGATTAGGTCAGGCCCACCCCAGCGATCTCCCTGTCTTATGGTCTGCTGATTTGGGACCTTCGTTACAGCTGTAAAATCTGCTTTATCATACAATACCACATCAGTATTTTGGGTAATATCTTATCATATTCACAAGTTCCACACTCCAGGAAAGATGATACCAGAGAGGGTCACTGAAGGCTGCCTTAAAAGTCTGCCTTCAACAACTACCATCTTTTAAGATAGATAATGGCTAAAGCCCCCAAGGAAAGTGTTAAATTCGTTTGTTATCATGGAAGTGTTATCATGGCCTCTACCGGGCTTAGCTCTGGAGAAGGAAATAACTTTGTAGGCCAGATGGAGAAAGACCGAGCAGATGTCTTCCCTCATCTCAGGCCACTGGGCTCTTCTGCAGCATGTGTTGTCTTCTGAGGCACAAGGTTCCCGTCAGAGTACAGAGGCTGCCAATGGTCCAGCCTTCATGACACCGCTGAGAAGGCTTCACTTTGGATGAGATAATGCAGGTGGAGAGCCCCGAGAATGGACACAAACAGAAACAAACAGGCCGTTGAGAAAAAAAAAAAAATAAGGCCTAAATATGACTCAGATGACATTGAGATGCTATTTGAGCTATTTCTTTCTTTCTTTCTTTCCTTCTTTCTTTCTTTCTTTTTTATTTATTTGACAGAGAGAGAGTGAGCACAAGCAGGGGGAGCAGCAGGCAGAGGGAGAGGGAGAAGCAGGTTCGCAGGTGACTCGATGTGCGGCTCCATCCCAGGACCCCGGGATCACGATCTGAGCTGAAGGAAGATGCTTAACCAACTGACCCACCCAGGTGCCCCCTATTTTAGCTATGTGGCTAACAATTTAATATGAAGAGTAAGTTCCGTTCAAGAAAGTGCATAAATGGGGTCCATTTATTCAAGAGATGGGATTAAAGAGCAGAGAGGGTTCAACAACAAACAGAACAGACCAGAAATCCTGCTCCCATTGAATTTACGTTCTATTGGGAAGAAACAGAGCAAGCAAGCAAACAATAAATGTTAAATGTGATCTATTAGATAAGTAAGTGGTATGGTGGGAAAGAAAATGAAGGGAAAGAAAGTATCAGAGGAGATGGAATCATTTTAAATAAGGTGGTGATGGAAGCCCTCACTGTGAAGACGGTTAGTGAACAAGGATCAGAAGAATATCCGGCAGAGAATCACCCCCATGTCTAACGGGAGCACATCCCAGGCAGTGAGAATAGCGAGGGCAAAGGCCCTGGGGCACAAACCCAGTGGTAAATATGTCCAAATCACCTCTCTTGTGTTCTTTTCAGTGATGGTCTTCTCAAGGTCTCCTTCTTGGTCTCTACCAATTCTCCCCAACTAGCAGACAGCACCATAAAGCTGAAGGGTGAAACACTTCCCTGGAATTTCTGGGAAAACATTTACCCTACTGAAAACAAATGAGGAGCAACAAGCTGGGTAGAATTTAAAATAATATGTGATCAAATTCCACTGGGTAGTACATTCAGAATATTTGTTTTCCGAAGTTGAAAGGCCAATTGAATGAAAATAATTTCAAGCAACAGTGTAGGTGTATGAACTATTTAATTGAGTTGAATCCTTATTTGTTATTTTTTCAAAGGCTTAATAATTCCCTGATTGTAAAAATGAATTTCCCATTGTAGAAAACTTGAAAATTATGTAAAACCATAACAAGAACAAAATTCACTTGTGACTATGTAGGAAAAAGAACTGTGTATATTTCTATCTTTCTAGATAGATTTTTCTTTTATTTTAAACTTTGTTGAATTGATAGTGAAAACAGCTTGTTTTAATTTGTTATTTTTGGGTAGTGGTCTGAACAACACTTCACAGAGGTTACTGGCCAGGTTTTGTGTATCAGTTTTGCTTTCTCTCAAACTTTTCTTACTGATTTTAAAAAGCTCTTTCATCATAAGAAAACCACGAATCCATTTTCAGCCATATTCGTGGTAAATGGTTTTTCCAAGATCCTTTACTGCCCATTATTTTTGCATAATTTTTATGTTCAGAGTTTGCATTTTTATAGTCATACATACTCAATATTACAGCCAAAAAAATACTTATTTCCAACAATGTTCACTAAGAGGGTCTTTTCAAATTTAATTGAAACTTATTTTCTATAGGAGACTCTAATCGGTACTACTTTTGCTCTGCAATGTATGGTGAAATCCCACAATAATGCAATAGGTATGGTCCAAAATTTAAATCGTGTAAAATGCAATTATCACAAGTTTAAGGAAAGACTAAGCTGGCCTGGACAGTTGGGCACTACAGGGTCTAGCCGAGGACTTCCAAGGGCTCTGGGTTCCAACTGTAGTTTGGCATCTGCTGGCCGGTGTTTGCAAGCAGGGGGAGCAGCAGGCAGAGGGGTCAAGTCCCAAGACTTCCTGGGAACTGCAGGACAGCAGCAGTGACTCCTGGAACTCCAGGTTTGCTGGTGCCCCGCTTTCCAGCCTAATCCCAATGGATGGAGGGGAAACGTACTCAGGGGACGTGAATACCCACCACTTCCCATGATAAGCTCCCTTCATTTTCACAGCCTGCCTTGGATCCCTTCCTCCCCAGCTACTCCCTTTCCCCTCTCTCCATAAGAAAAGACAAGTTCTCTACATACTCATGGAGTATAAAGAGTTCATTTAACACACACCTGTAGTGTATACATGAGACTCTTCTTCAGGGTGGGCTCAGGCTTAATTGATGACCACAGAAGCTTTATTTCTAGCCATCCCAAAACAGTGAACAGATAGGGGGATGGATTCATTGTGTTTGTTAGAATTGCAAGATCAGGGACCCTGAGACCTACAAAGTTCTCATTCCTCGAGATGCAAATGTGGAAAATAAAATTGGGAACAGCCAGGAAGTTGCTCTTTGCAGAATACATTCTTTTCTCCGTATCAGCTTACTTATTTACCTCTTTTTAAAGATGTAAATGAAATGAAAATGCCATATAATTCATTACTAGGAATATAATCTTTTTATCTTATAACCTAAGCTTTTTAATTAAGGAAATCATAATCACCTGAAGGGAAAAAAGTTACACTATTTTAAAGGCACACAAAAACAATCCCATAGATTATTTATGGATATGTAAATAAATAGTAAAAATATCAAAACGTGCATGGGGAAGTGTATCTACTCAGGGTCCAGCCAGGAGAACCGAATGCAATCTAAGATTGTTGAACACTGGATATTTAATTCAAAAAATTGGCTACCCAGGGTGTGGAAGGGATATGAAATGGGAGAGGAGCTGGTGAGGTGACTCAGGAGTTAACAGCAGCAGGAAAGGACTCGGTCCTTGGGATGGAGCACATAGGAGTAAGTGATGTTCCTAATACCAGCTGCGGTGTCTTCTGGTAGGCATCAAAGTTGGGGCTGCCTGGCAAGAACTGGGTCCCCAGCACGGAGCTAAGCGCCTTCAAGTATCACCCGCATTTATTCTCACAGCAGCGTGAGGTGGGGAACAATGATAGAACAGTTTGAAGGCTGTTGTGAGCAGCTGATGAGTTAACTGAAATGACCCAAGCAAAGGGCTTAGGATGCCTGCACGTTCTGAGTTCACCCTCAGAAATGTAATGGGTACAGTCATCCCACATTTGTGGATCAAGAAGGCAACTCAGGAAACAGGGGTGGAGGGGAGTAGAGTAGCCCGAGGGTGAGAAGACCTATAGACCTCTAGAAGACCCATAGTCACACAAGGGGAAAAGCTCTGATGGAGCAGATGTTCCCATTACCATCGTGTGGGGGAACTGCCGACCCTGTTGCCGGGGACCTTCCCCGGCCATACCCACATTCACTTGAGAGGTTCACATTGCTGTGGCCCGCACTGAGGCTTTAGTAGATAGTTTGTTGAATGACAGCATACATCCAGGCAAGTGCTCAGAATCCAGGCATAGGCTGGTGAATTTCACAAAGCGGACATGGCCATGTGACCACACCTGGAACGAGAAACTGAGCACTCTGGACGAGAGGTTCATGACAAAGGGTTCATGAAACCAAACATTGTGTGTTCTTCTGTGTCTGGCCCCTTTTCGTTGCAGAGCGGGTTTGGAAGGGACCCCTGCGCTGCCGAATGCGGCTGTAGCTTGTTTGTTCCTGTTGGCGTGGAGCGCTCCTCTGTCCGAGAAGCCCACGAGACGTGCAGCCAACTCCTGATGAGCAAGCACGAGGGGTCTTTCCAGGCTGGGGCTCTTATGAAGCAGTGAGGCTTTCTACATTCTTATATGCGTTTTTTGGTGAATCTGTATTCACATTCCCCGTGGCTCCAAGGTTGAGAAATCCTTCTCTAGACTTGAGAGTCGACCAAGCCCCATACAGATGTCTTTCGTAATACGGTCTACCACGCACCGGCACCCACCCCAGCTGCCTTGTTTAAAATGCAGATTTCTGCATCTGCTAAACTAGAATGGCAGCGGAGTGGGGGGGGGTGTCTTTGGGAATCTATGCTGTTAACAACCACAGCCCACCCAGGTGATTCTGTTTTTTGTTTTTTCGGGTTTTGTTTTGGTTTTTGGTTTGGGGGTTTTTTGGGGGGAGAGAAAGAAAGAGAGAAAGAAAGAGACCATGCTGGGAAGGGGAGAGAGACAGAGGGAGAAGCAGGCTCCCCACTGAGCAGGGAGCCCAACACAGGGCTTGATCCTGGAACCCCGAGCAGATGCTCAACGACTGAGCCACCCAGGTGCCCCTCCCCAAGGTGATTCCTTATACCAGAGTTGAAGAAATACTATATTAGGCCACATTGCAAAGATGAAGTCAATCCATGCCCAGTAGTATTTCTCCATCCAAAATCTTTTAAAACTGACGAAATGCAGACACGAAAGGGAAGGATGGTTTTTTGCCTTCAGTGAGCACTTCTAGGTGAGAACAACTTCTCTCAAGCATTACTAACTTTGAAAGCTTGCTACAAGAATGGGGACTGTTTAATTAAAAATGTTTACGAACTCAGAGCGCCTGGGTGGCTCAGTCGGTTGAGCGTCCAACTCTTGGTTTTGGCTCAAGTCATGATCTCAGGGTCCTGGGATCAGGCTCCGTGCTTGAATCTGCTTGAGATTCTTCCTCTGCCTCTGCCTGACTCCCTACCCCTGCCCATGTGCTCTTGGGCTCTCTCTCAAATAAATAAATAGATCTTAAAAAAAAAAATTTTTTTTTGCCAACCTTTAACACTTGGGCTCACCAATTCCATTCCCATGTAAAACCCCCTCAGATACGTGAACATATATTCATCCAAAAATACATATGAGGATGTACATATTTTTATAAAATGTTGTCACTCAAGAAAACACTCTGTTGTCGGGTGGCTTATCACTGGGGCTGACAGCATAGTTAAAGGTTCAGTTACTCATAGGATGCGAGAGGTGTGGACCCAAGCTTCTTATCAGGAATGGGTGAAGAGCACGTACCAGCCTTCTGCCTTGAAAGCCTTCCTGACTGCTTCTTTGGGAAACACAAACCCCAGAACTGTCCAGTCTCTCCCTCTGGGGTCCCCACACCCTGAGAACAGGATTCTTCTCTCTCACCTGGTCCTTGCCTGTAAGAATCCAGCCCCCGCCTCACAGTTCCCTGTGTTGCTGGTACCATTGCCTCCAAGCCCAGCATCTTATTCAGATTGGAAAGGACCATGGATCTCCCCAGGACCCCTCCTGCTCATGCAGTTTCTGACTTGGGTTCATTCTTCTCCAGCAACCACCGGCTTTCCTGAGAACCTTCTGGAACCTCCCAGGGCCCATCTCTTCCTCACATAGCCGCTCTGCATCTAAGCTCTTTGGTCTTCCCAACTGAACCCCAGCGTGGGCGCCAGTCCACAACCAAGTTCACTGGCTGTTAGGTTCCACCCCCACAGCAGGGGCCGAGAGTTATGCCCTTTTTGTCCCTGGCCATTTCCTTCTTCTATAAAAATATTCAAAAGTGTATTTTATGACAGCATTGCTAGAAAGACTAGATTTACGATGCTACATTTGTTAACATATTCATGTTTTCCTTCTGAGTTTGAAAGATGACACCATCTTTGTGGGTCTCTAAAAGTATCCCGTACCTGCTGGGCTTCCGATGGGCCCTGCGTGGAGCCCTTTTCCGGGTGGGATCCCTCAGCCGTCATCTCCGGGCACGCTTTCCGTGAATAGGCTTTAATTTTCTGCACAGTTTGGGGTTTACAGAAAGTATGGATGCATTATTATTAACTCACATGCACAGTTTTCATTAGGCTCCACTCTGCATTGTACCTTTTCTGTTGCACACACGCGATGACATGTGTTAACCATTAAAATATCATACATGTTTTCACTGACCTAAAAATCCGCTGCGCTAATCATCCCTCCCCCTCATCCCCAGCCTCTGGCAACCGCTGATCTCTTTCCTGTCTCCACAGTTTCTCCTCCAGAGGAGAGTAGGAATCACAAAGAATATAGCCTTTTCAGATTGGTTTCTTGCACTTAGGGATAGGCATTTAGGTTTCCTCCATGTATTTTCATGACTCAGTAGGGGTTTTTTCCTCCCCCTGAGCAGTATCCATTGCAGGGATGAACTACACTTTGCCTTTCCATTAGTCTATGGAAAGACATTTCGGTGGCTCCCCAGTTTGGGCAATTGCAAATAAAGCTGGTGTCGACATTCACATTCAGGTTTTCGCGTAGACACAAATTTTCAGCTCATTTGGATACATACGAAGGAGCACAATTGCACAAATTACCTGGCAGGAGTGGCTCTTGGTTTCTTCTGACCACATGTCTCTATCGAAACCTTGCGTTTATGTTTTATGCGCCCAGCGCACCTGTGTCAGGTATCTAAAAACCCACTTGATTTCCTCCGCACTTGTCTCGGAAAAGTGTGTGTTTGCTCCCTGTGGTGGGAGGGCGTCCCATTTCCCCGCCCCCCCACGACCGGAACCCTCCTTTCCTTCTCCAGCCTGCTGACAAGCCATGGGGCTTCTCACTCCTCAGCATCTTTATGGCTCTCTGGTGCCAGCTCTTAGCTAATGGAAACAGGGGAGAAGTAAGCCCTTAAATAAGAGCAGGGCCTCTTTCTGTTCAGTCAAGTTTCTGCAAATAGATCTGGGTTAAGTTACAGAGCCCCGGATTACCTGTATAATAGTATAATGGGGAAGTTCTCCAGCTATTATTTCTTTAAACTTTCTGCCCCTTTCTCTTTTTTCTCCTGGAAACCCAATTATTCTAACGTTTGTCCATTTCATTGGGTCCCCTAGATCACGCAGGCTTTCTTCACGCCTTTTCATTCTTTTTGCTTTGTTCTCCTCCGATGGGGTTATTGCACAGTGCCTGTCCTCTACATAACTTGCTCTGTCTTGTGTCTGATCTGCTCTGGAGCAGGGGGTTTCTACTGCATTATTTCGTTCTTTGAATTCTTCAGCTCCAGAACTTTGGTTTGGTTCTTTTTTATGATTTATATTTCTTAAATTTCTCTTTTTTTTCTGATACATATTTTTTTCCAGCTGCCATTGAATCATCTTTCTGTGTTTTCATGCAGCTCATGGAGCTTCCTCAAAATAGCTCATTTTAAATCAAGATCAAAGGATTCTGTGCCTTTGGGCTTGGTTGTTGGAGAATCATTATCACCTTCACCTGTGTGTCATTGATTCTTCATGCTCCTACAGTTTTGCATTGCTGCTTTTGCATTTGACTAGCAGACACCACCTCAGATCTTTACTAGTTGCCTTCAGATAGGGTAGTTGTACTATTACCGTGGGGGTTTTCTCTCTGACTTCATATGGATTGACCTCTCCACACCTCTTGCTCACTCCTAAGCTTTTTTTGTCTCCCCTGCTTCTTAAACTCACCAGCTGGCCACTGGAAACCTCTCTTTCCCTTTGCAGAAGGTGAACTATAGCTCAATGCTGTGGTTTTGTCCTCGCCTGCAGATCCTGGTCTGTTTCTCTGAAAGCACTCTTTTTACTAGACTCTGCCTAGCCGCTGCATTTGGACACATGCACAAGGAGCCAGCTGCCGAGTGGAGATAAGTGGGGGTGACCGGGCCACCCGGCAATCTGAGGGGCCTCTCCTCCCAGCAGCTTGAGGGTGCACTCTTGCTGCAGTCGTGAGTGCAGTCTGGGCTTTGGTATTTTGTCTGCCCCCTTCCCCATCTCCAGCTACTCCCTAGCCACGGAGGACCCCACCCATACTCTGGGTGCTGCTGGAAAGAAACGGGTTTCTCTAGCAACTTCTGGCACAGCTGGAGCTAGTTCAGTCCCACACTGTGCTGTCTTGGGAAGGGGGTGGTGCTGGCAAAGTGCCTCCTTCCCTCTCCACTGTCTACACTTTTTTTTTCTTCCCGCTCCATAGGCGTGCTGGAATATCCCCTCCGGAAGGCTGGACTTGCACAAATTCTCTTTCATCCGTGGTTATTTGCCCACGTCAGCATTCCCCAGGTTTCTCCCCGGCCGCAGCCAAGAGAGAGCATGTCCGCCAGCTCTGGTGGTCCAACAGCTGGAACTGAGGTCTATTACAGATGTGCAGGTGGGCCAGAGGCCTCTTGGGGCCCGTGGCTCATCGGGCTGGATCCCGCAACTCCCGAAGAGGCATTTTTGGGCATGGACGGATGCCTAATGAGCTGTCACACAAAGCACGACAAAAGCAGGGATGTCCATGCTGCCATGATGCTGCTGTGAGAACTGTCACCAAAGTCCGAGAAAACTTAGTTCTCCGTTTTACCCCTTTATCCGCACCTTTGAATTCGTGACTTTTAAGTACTTAAAAGGAAAACAGAATAATCTTTAAACAAGGCAGAGAGAATTTCTTTGTAAACTTCAGAGTAAGCTTCAGTTAGGAAATATATTGACTTTTCCTGTTTGCCTGTAATTGCTTTTTACAGATCAGCTCACAGACTCTCCGTCCCCTTTCCGCGGATGCTGCATCGCCTCGCCCGTCCCCCCCCCCCCGACCCGCCCCCGGACCTTTGAAATAGCTCCTCACTGGTCTCCATGGACCTGCTTTGGTTTCTCCTGACCGGTGGGTTCCCCCAGCATAAGCCCCTGCTCAGGACAGCTCCACCTGCTGTCTTAGCTCGAGAGGCGATAAAAAATACCACAGACCAAGGCGCCTGGGTGGCTCAGTGGGTTAAGCCACTACCTTCGGCTCAGGTCATGATCTCAGGGTCCTGGGATCAAGTCCTGCATCGGGCTCTCTGCTCAGTGGGGAGCCTGCTTCTCTCTCTCTCTCTGCCTGCCTCTCTGTCTACTGTGATCTCTCTCTGTCAAATAAATAAATAAAATCTTAAAAAAAAAAAAAAAAAAGCCTCTGCCTTTGGCTCAGGTCATGATCACAGGGTCCTGGGATCGAACCCCACATCAAGCTCTCTGCTTGGTGGTGAGCCTGCTTCCCTTACTCTCTCTCTGCCTGCCTCTCTGCCTACTTGTGATCTCTGTCTGTCAAATAAATAAATAAAATCTTAAAAAAACAAAATACCACAGACCAGGGGGCTCAAAACCATGGAAATGATTTCTCACAGCTCTGGAGGCTAAAAGCCAAGATTAAGGTGCTGGCACAGCTGGGTTCTGGGAAGGCTCGCTTCCCGGCTTGCAGACAACTGACTTCTCACTGTGTCCTTACAGGGCGGAGAAAAAGAGAGAGCTCACGTCCTGGTGTCTCTTGCCCTAATCCTGCCATGAGGATCACACCCTCAGGACCTCATCAAAACCTCTAAGTACCTCCTGAAGGCCCCAGACCCTAATACCATCACACTGGAGGTCCGGGCTTCCACACCGGAATCTGGAAGGGACCCAGTTCAGACCTGAGCACTTGCTAGAATAGCACACTTGGTAGAATAGAATAGAACTTGGTAGAATAGCACACTCTCGGGGCCCACCCCAGACCTGCTGACTCAGAAACACTGGATAGGGGACCCAGCAGTCTGTTTTCACAGGCCTCCCTGTGGTTCTGACACACGCTAGAGACTGAAAACCACTGCTATAAATCATTCTCCAGTCTCCACACGTCTCCAGTGAGAACAGATCATGTTCCTGCCTGCTTCAAAATCTAGTGAGTTCCCACTGCTCTGACAGAAATATACAGACTTCGGAGCCTCCAAGGCCTCTGTTCTCTGCCCCTTGACTGCTTCCCTGACCTCGTCTTGGGCCACATTCCCTTTGCTTATCATGTATCACACTTGTTTGTTATTTCTCAAGGATTCCAAACTCTTTTGGGTCCCACGGCCTTTGCTGTTGCTTTTCCCTCAGCCTGAGATCACATACTCGCTCTCCGGAGGGCTGATTTCTCTCTTCAGGGCTTACCTCACATGTCTCCCCTGAGCTGACAGGCCTCCTTCCCTGACAGCCCGCGTGAAGAGGCAGGCCTACCCTCTCCCCACAAAGACTCTCTACCTCACATTCAGTGGATTTCTCCCCTCAGCTTATTAGAATCTGCATAAATGTGTGTTCCCAGGTGGCTTTCTTTCTCCCATGGCCACATGAAAACACCACATGGAAGAAATCTTGTCTGTCTTGCTCACCACCATCACCCCACTGCCCGAGCCAGTACCTGGTCCGTAGAAGGTGCTCAAGACATACTTCATGAGTGAACGAACGAAGGAATAAAGGAGGTTCGTGAAAGCCTGAGTCTTCAATGGAGTAGGCTCCAGGGCCTGAAATATTACCTTAAAGTTTAAGTCAGTAGACTTTTTTTTTTTTTTTAAGCGGGGTGCCTGGGTGGCTCAGTGGGTTAAGCCTCTGCCTTCTGCTCAGGTCAGGATACCAGGGTCCTGGGATCGAGCCCCACATCAGGCTCTCTGCTCAGCAGGGAGCCTTCTTCTTCCTCTCTCTCTGCCTGCCTCTCTGTCTACTTGTGATCTCTGTCTGTCAAATAAATAAATACAATCTTAAAAAAAAAAAAGTAACCAATAGCAATGTCTTCCTGCTTACGTTGTATCTATTATTTGTCATGTCCTGAGGGAATTACTTACCTGAGGGAATCACTTAGCCCTCTCCCCACAAGCTTGGCCTCCTAGTTCTTCTTTGTAGGCAGCTGCTAATATCCAGGGTGGCTGATAGTGGCAAGTTCCCCGGAGGAGAAATTTGCCATAAAAGCTGAAGGAGGGAGTATCCAAGCAAAAGTCACAACATCCCATTTGACCCCAGTATTTGGCAAACTTCCCATTCAAACAGTTCTGTCTGAGAATGTGCCTTAAGCCAAGGAGCTCCACAAGCACACAAAATCTCACTTTAGTTAAACAAATGGCAGGTGAAAACTGTCCAAGTGTGCCGACTGCACGGAGACCCCCTTTGCTCTTTAAGCAAATATTCAGGGAATGAATGGGCTATAGAATATTGAAGCCATCAGGAAGAAAGGAAGCATTGTCAATCTGGAAAACGTCAGGAAAGCATGACAAAAGGAAAATAAGGTTAGATAACAGATATTTGGTAAAACTCATCTTTATTATAATAGATATAAATATTTTGAGCTCACCTATTAAAAGTCAAAGTAAACTGCTATGTTTACATAGGCAAGGACTCTGTCTTTTTCACCATTTATTATTATGCAGACTAACCCTTACCAAGCGTTTATAATCCTTCTGAAATTGTGCTAATGCTTGTGAGTCACTAAATCTGGCAAAATGATCCTCTGGTATCCCTTGAGGATTATACTTAATAAGTATTTACTGAATGTGTATGATTAATTCAGTGCATGATCAAGGCCTATCAAATTCGGTAAAAACAATCTAAATCTATTTGATATGTTTTTAAGAGACAAACAAGGGTAATAGAGCAATACCTTTCAAAAAATACGTATTTTTTAAAAATTAAAAAAAGAGCAATACCTTTCACTAGGTTAATGAAGAAACAACAAGGGAGTGATACTTCCTACAAATACTCCTACATAGAAATAAATAACCAAAAAAAAAAAAAAAACTGGAAATACAGAGGAGAATTGTATAATTTTTGAAATTATTTGACACAATTCCATTCTAATCCAACTTAACTTGTGACATGTATGTATAGGTTGCTAAAATGTACTTAAAAAGGAATAGGAAACCTAACCATATGCGGTATACATAACCGTGGAGAAAATGAGAAAATTGTCCAATAACTATCTCCTTTGCTCCCAGCTCCTAAAAAATGACAAGTCCAAAGGGTTTTATAGGCGAATTCACTTCCAACCTTGAACAAATGGATTAATTCCCCTATGTTTTCATGCTTTCAGCACCATAAAGAGAAGAAAAACTTCATAGTTTCTCCCAAGAATTCATTGAGACCCTATTACCAAAACCTCACAAAGACGGATCACTAGAAGAAAGCCACAGGCTCTGTTCTACATGGACGGAACTTGAAGGCAACACATGAAGTGAAATATGTCAGACAGAGAAAGATAAATCCTGTACACTCTCACCTACTCGTGGAATCTAAAAAAAAAAAAAAAAAACAAAAACAAAAAAAAAAAAAAAAAAAAAGACCAAAAAAAAAAAAAAAATCAGATGTGTGTGGTTGCCAGAGGCAGAGGGGAAAGGGTGGAGGGGGAATTGGAGGAAGGTGGGTCAGAGGCTACACATTTTCAGTTATAAGATAAATAAGTCCTGGGCATGTAATTTACAATAAGATGACTAGAGTTAACAATGGTATGGTTAACAATGCCGTAGCTAACAATGCTCTTTTTGCAAGTTGCTAAGATAGTCTATCCTAAAAGCACTTGTCATAAGGCAAAACACTGTTTTTGTAACTGTATGAGGTTATAGATGTTAACTAAACCCATTATGGTCATCATTTCACAATATATATGTACGTCAAGTCATTATGCTGTGCACATAAGCTTATGCCAATTATATCTCAATAAAACTGCAAGGGGAGGGGCACCTGGGTTTGCTCAGTCGTTAAGCATCTGCCTTCAGCTCAGGCCCTGATTCCAGGGTCCTGGGATAGAGCCCGCATTGAGCTCCTTGCTCAGCGGGGAGTCTGCTTCTCCCTCTCCGCCCCGGCCCCCGCCCCCGCTTGTGTTCCCTCTCTCACGCTCTCTCTCTCTGTCAAATAAATGAATAAATGAAATCTTTAAAAAAAATACTGCAAGGGGATAAAAATTATATGTCAGTACACTAATGGATATGGGTGTAAAGGTTTTATGGCATTAAAATGCAGAATCTAACACCCTTTTAGAAGAAGTTTACCTATGATCAGAGGAATCCCATTCTTAGATCGTGTATTAACGGTTCAAGGAGAGAAAAATATATGGTCCGGTGGCGGGGAGGGAAGGGTCTGGAAAGAGTGGCCGGGCCCCACGACAGAGCTCCCAGAGCCCTCAGAGGGCACCGCAGTATTATACAGGGAGTTGGCAACAGGCCTCTTGCGGGCTGGATGCGTGAAGAACTAGGGATCAGCCTTACAGGAGCATGGCATCTCCATACCTAGATGCTGGTGGTTTGGTACATTCCTCCCAAACTCTGCCATCCCAACAGCGTTAACTCTAGAGCTGGGGCCACGTGGCCAGAGGTCAGAAGGAGCCTCCCCTTCGGACTGCGGAAGAGGACTAGGGCGGAGGCTGGGCAATAGGACACCGCTACCGACTCTGTTCTGCCCCCTAGTGGTCAAAGGGTGTCGGTCTTGAAGTCGCCCACCAAGAGCAAGACCTGTTGAGGACTGGTCTCAGAAAGTGGGTACCCCCACCTCACCCCACCCCCGACACTTTTGGTAATAATCAAACATTTTCTTTGCTGAGCATCTGTGTTCAATTAAGGAAAGTCTCTTCTGAAATAAAATAAAGTAGAGCCCTGAGCCCAAAGACTGCCTCCTTTGAAGGTGCCAGTCCCCTTGCCCCCTTTACCAATAGTTCTCACCTTGTGAGACCGTAGAGGGACAGGTGTGTGGGCATGGGGGTGTTCTGTAGCAGTCGCTGGTCTCCTACCTGCCAGCCTTCAGATCATCGAATTTCATAGGACTTCCATTTAATCAGATGCTGCTCTTTTCACTGTCAAAGAGGAGGTGCTTAATCATCACTTTTAATAATTTTCAAGGCCAGGAGACACAAGCCTGGTGTGTGCGCACTCCTGCTGGACTCTTCCCCTTCCCTGGACAGGACAGGGGACCAAGGGCCCCACTGGAGGGAAACAAGAAGACTATGTGTGCTGAGCAGGTCCGGGAAGCTCAGAACAGGAACAAGGGGGTGGTCATGTTGGTGGTGCTGGTGCTCATGCGCACCCTCAGACTGGTGAGACCTCGGGAGGCAGAATGTACGATGTACGTTACAGTCTAGGGATTGTGCGTTGGTCAAATGAAAGCATGAATCTAAGGTGTCGTTTTGTTAAGAATCTCAAAAGCAGGCCTTCTTCTGAAATGGTTCAGGGAAAATCTTCCTAAGAGAAGAAGACATTAAGTCAGAAGCAGGTACTTAGGAGAGATTGGACTGCGTTAAGAGACAGTAGACTGCCCACATGACACCAGTCTGCACTGCGTTACTGTCATGGTCATCCCGAGGGCAGTAGGGGCTGGCCCCCAAGGCAAGGCTGTCAGGGAATTTCCAAGGGCATTGTCAGCCCCCTCTGCTCACCTCCCAGACCCAAGAGCACCACATTCACTTTTTTCTCTCTCATAGTTTTGTCCTTATCTTATCCCTTGACCTTGCTTGGGGGACCTGACTCACTTGACATTATCAAGGCTATGCTGGAGTCCAATAGTCAAAGAATGTTGCCTTGCTTTCAACATTCTGCTCAAACACAAAGGACAAAACTTAGCATATGCAAACCCCCTCATTACACATTTTGCACAAGCACCAACCTTCACCTTGAGTCACAGCATAAAACATGGGATATTTAAGAGAAATTCCTTGGCCATTCCATTACATAATAAAAACCAATCTATAAAATGTCATGAAACAGAAGGAAAAAAACAGTCATGAAGCAAAGCAGTGTATGCTTGGTGATAGGTTTCATGACGAGCTTATCAAAAGAACAGGTTGAGTTTTGCCTTCTCTCCTGCATGAGGAGAATCAAGGTTGCTTCATTCTTCAATAGGCTCCCAATGACCTATGATGATTCTAGGTCATCTACTTCCCCAACTTTCCGTGAATGGCAGGAACACATGCAGACAGTCTCATCAGGTCTGCCTTAGTCTACCCCGCTGATGAACTGGCCCAGACTATATCTCCACAATCTTTCCTATTTTAGCCATCCCCAGTCACTCCAATACAAACATATATACAATGATCCTGCTCTATCTCCCGGCTTCCTCCTCATATCTGAATATAGTTCTTGCACTGTTGACTCTTCCTTTAATATGTTTTCTCTTTTAATCCATACCCTTTGATCCAAACCTCTGCTTCAATTCAGAATGGTATGGAATCACCCAAGGCCATTGCTGTGGTCTTTTGCTTCCCTTTGGCTCATTCTTCCTCTTACCCACTACCATCAGATAGTGTGAGAAGACTTCCAAAAGAGTGGGCTGTGGAATAGCTGTTATGTGAAAACAAACAAACAAACCCAGTGGATGCATTCAAAAAAGATCGAAAATTCTAGGTTAAATGAATTTAAATAGGTCTCTTTTCTACAGGACTTATCAGAGTCTTTAATACACTAAGCATGTGCATTATGAATCTTGAAGAAGAGGTATAATATGTGATTGTTCTAGGACTTTTTGATCATGGAGCATTATCCTTCCGCTCTTAGCCTTCTTTGTCTGTAGATCATCCTCAAGCTACAGAGTACACTGAGAAACAAGACTCAAGAAAACTAGTTTTTCAGAAGGTGTGTTCTAATAATCCAGAGGGCTTTTATGACATTCTCAGAATCTTGCATTATATGGAAATAGAGAAAGTACTCTTTGATATTTTATTTTAGTTTTAAAATTTATATAATATTTCATACCTACAAAAGAATAAACCCAGGGCCGCCTGCGTGGCTCAACGGGTTAAGCGTCTGACTTTGGCTCAGTTCATGGTCTAGGGGTTCTGGGATGGAGCCCTGCATGGGTGTTCCTGCTCAGCGGGGAGCCTGCTTCTCCCTCTGCCTCTTCCCCTCTCCCATCTTGTTCTCTGTCTTCTTCTCTCTCTCTCTCTTTCTCTCAAATAAATAAGATCTTAAAAAAAAAAAATAAACTCAATGTACAAATGAATGTAAAGAAAATTATAAAGGATGCTTTGGGCCTCACCATGCAGCTGATGAACTAAATCGGGGGTGGGAAACTTTTTCTATAAAAAGCCAGAACTTGAGCTGCCTGAGTAGTGCAGTCCGTTAAGACCGGGACTCCTGGTTTCCGCTCAGGTCATGCTCTCAGGGTTGTGAGATCGGGTCCCGCAGGGGGCTCAGTGCTCAACGAGGAGTCGGCTTCGGTGAGGTTCTCTCTCCTTCTCCCACAGCCACCCGCACCCCTCCTTGTGCTCTCTTGCTTGCGCTCTCCCTCTCTCAAGCAAATAAATCAATAAATTTTTAAGAAGTAAATAAATACATACAATAAAAAGCCCAAACTAATCAAAAGAGCAGATTATGCTTGCCCTCTTTCCTGTGAGAAGAACACGACCCAGGGACCCCGCGTGAGGCGGCACGTGCCGCCACTGAGCTTCCAGCGCCTTCTGTCCCGCCGTCAGGGCGGCCTGGGGCTCACCACGCTGGGCTCTGGGGGTTGTCACTCTCAGGATGGCTCCGGATGCATCCTTCTTCCCTGTCTCCTGGGAGAAGGACTCCCAAGTCGCTCGGCCACACCCACCACCCGGGACACCAGGACCGTGAGGGCCCCTCGCAAGCCGAACCCGCAATCCCGAGAGCTGCCGCGCACGGCCGCGGGTCTGGTATGGACCAGACCAGCAACGCGGACGGAATGGTCCGATCGCCTTTCTGGGACTCACCTGGCCCCCCGCAGTTTCAGGTGCGGCTAAAAACTCCCCTGTCGCCCGGCCGCTGGTGGCGCCGACCGCGCACGCCCGACTCGGCCCAGCAGGGGGCAGCGCATGCCCGCGCTCGCGGCTTTCCCGCCGACCCCGAGCCGGGAGCTCTGAACAAGCCTCCCGGGGCAGGCATGCGGAGAAAGACCTTTGGAGCACGATCTGCACCTCGAGCCCAGGTCCCAGAGCTAGACCAAGGCCATGTTCAGAAGCTGGAAAATGTTGTCTCTGAATCCTCACGGCTTCCTGCGCTGTTCCTCTTTTGCTTCTCAAAGTACGGCTGGGGGAGTGGAGGCATCAGCCAGAACTAGGATTCTGTCGGACAGGCAGCGCTCCAGGCCCTACCCGGGGCCCACGGAGTCAGAGTCTTCAACAACTTAAGTGCCCGAGCTGTCTGCAACCATGGCTTTTTTTTTTCCCCCTTTTCTTTTTTAAGATTTTTATTTATTTATTTGACAGAGAGAGACACAGGGAGAAAGGGAACACAAGCAGGGAGAGTGGGAGAGGGAGAAGCAGGCTTCCCAAGGAGCAGGGAGCCCCATGCAGGGCTCAGACCCAGGACCCCAGGATCACGACCTGAGCTGAAGGCTCAATGACTGAGCCACCCAGGAGCCCCCAACCATGGCTTTTTAAATAAAATCTGTGCTTCCTTCAGGACGCAGGCAGCGTCTGAACATCAGTATGGCGTCTCCATGGCTCCCTTGATCACTTTCATAGCCTTAGTCTTATGGGTCCCCATTAGCACACCATGGTCAAACACAGCATGTGTTGTAAAAGAAGCCTCCACGTCCCCTGCCACCGCCCTTCTCCAGGTGGGTGTTACCCAGAGTTCTTTAAAGGAACCACAGAGTGATGCTGGGGCTAGGTGGTGACCTAGAGCCAGACTCTCCTGATGGCCTCCAGACTTGTCAAAGCACTACATTGTAGTGGGGATTTAAGTGTTCGCTGGGTGTGAAGAGCCCTCTTGGGCGCGCCAGTCACAAGGGAGGCTGAAGCTTCATTGCTAGAATGCCAGATGCTAAGCCCGACTCTCTGATAGCAACCTCAGGACGCCCCTGAAAGTGCGGACTGCCACGTCCCCCTCGCTGGTAGGGAGGGGGACAGATCAGCCTGGCTGGCCTACGGAGACACTGTCCCCCAAAGATGACCATGTTCCATTCCCTGGGGATTGTTTAAGATGCAGAATACAGTTTCAAAGCTTGAGCCCACAGCAGCTGTGAGGGATAAGGGGGCAGGAAGGGGAGATGACGTCCTCTGTCCTGCCGGCTGCCTCTGCAGCTCACTGCACCTGCTCCTCGGGTCAGGCTCGGCCCAGTTTGGGAGCAGCTCAGAAAACTGACAGGGGTGAGTGGGAAACCTAGAGTCGAGATTTTAAAACAATCCCGTGTTTATTGCAGAATGAAGAAGCAGCTCATTTTCTCTCCCTCGGAAAAGTAAGCAAACATTCAACGCAGCGCATTTCTGTAACTCTAGCCTCTATCTTTAGCTGTCTTTATATAAGCACAGGAATTAGACGAACAAAACTAGATTCAGAGTTGGAGTAAAAATCACTCTATCTCCGTAATATACCACAAAAATTGTATTTGTGCCACTGAGCTAGGGTCTTGGGAATTATTATAGATATTTTATTTTTTTATTTGGAGTTAAGAGGAAAGGATTTGCTTATTTTATTTGCTTTTCTACTTTTTAAAATTTTTATTTATTTATTTGAGAGGAAGAGTGAGAGAGAGCACAAGAAGGGGGGAATGGCAAAGGGAAGTGAGAAGCAGATGCCCCACTGAGCAGGGAGCCTATGTGGGACTGGATCCCAGGACTCCAGGATCACAACCTGAGCCCAGGAGAGATGCTTCACCGACTGAGCTACCCAGGTGCCCCCAGGGTATTTGTTTTCCACAGGCAACCAAGAGAGCGTGGCATTTCACCACTGTTCCCCCCATCCTCGCTTGCTCATGCCATCTTGAACATGGTGGGTAGGTTTGAGCCCCTTTGGAGGAAGAGGTTAGAAGTAAACATTGAAGGTGTTTTGGTGAGAGACTTTGTAAGATTCAGGGCTCATACACTAATGCTTCAGGGCCCAAGTGACAAGTACAAGATAAAGTAGGCAGAGAAGTTCTGTCCACTTCAACATGGAACCTGGCTTCCCTCCGGCTCCTTGAAGACAGATGGCATTGGGAACATTACAAGAGGGCAGGCTTCCGGAGGACATCAGTGAGGTCAGCAAAAGCAGCAAAGTGCCCGTAGGGGGTGCTTTGAAAAGTGGCATTAAGAATATATTTATTTATGGGGCGCCTGGGTGGCTCAGTGGGTTAAGCCGCTGCCTTCGGCTCAGGTCATGATCTCAGAGTCCTGGGATCGAGTCCCACATCGGGCTCTCTGCTCAGCAGGGAGCCTGCTTCCTCCTCTCTCTCTGCCTGCCTCTCTGCCTAACTTGTGATCTCTCTCTCTGTCAAATAAATAAATAAATCTTAAAAAAAAAAGAATATATTTATTTATTAAGAAATATATATCATTTTCTGGCTTGCTTCCTTTGATCATGAAAGATGATCCTCGTTTCATTCATGTTCTTCTTAACAGTGATTTTTTTATATTCACTTTGACTTAGTATTCCATGTGTAAGTACACTGCAGTGTATTTTTCCAATCTATTTGGGATACGCATTTGAGTTTCTAGGTTTCTGCTGTTACATCCAATGCTGCTATGAACATCTTTGCATACATAGACACTGGACAGCGTATATGTGAGTAAGATTTCCTCTAGGACAGAAAGTGCTGAGGTGCAAATATAACATGTTTTCAACTTACCAGGATAATAACAAGTCGTTCTCCAAAGTGACCGCACCAATATGCTTTCTCCAGCTGTCTCTGAAAACTTAGGTTGATTACCAACAGTAAATACCACCAGGTTCTTTCATTTTTGCTAATCTGGAAGGTTTGTGATTGTATCTGATTGTGATTTTAATTGGGACTTCATGGATTACTAAAGGGGTTGAGTATTTTTTATTATGTTTACTGGTCACTGGGATCTCTAGTTTTCTTAACTATCTGTTCCAGCCTTAGCCCATTTTCTCTATGTGGTGGTTGTTTTCTCGTGATTAGTAGGAGACCTTTCTATATTCTGGATAATAGTTCTTTGTATGTTTCACAAATATCCTCTAACACTCTGGAAGCCTGGATTTGTGTGCTCTTTATAATATGTTTATATGAAAAGACGTTCTTAATTCTAATGTGATCAAATGTACCAATCGTTTCATTTAGTGCTTTTGTATCTTCTCTAAGAAACCCTTCCCTGACATGCAATCAGGAAGATGTTCTCTTTTCTCAGCTTGTGAAACCATATCACCCTGTCTTAATTACTGTAGTTCATAATAAATCTTAAAATCAGTTGGTTTTAGGACACCTGGCTGACTCAGTGGTTAGAGTGTGGGACTCTTGATCTCAGAGTTGTGAGTTGAGCCCCACAATGGGTGTAGAGATCACTTAAAAAAATTAAAATCTTGGGGCACCTGGGTGGCTCAGTGGGTTAAGCCACTGCCTTCGGCTCAGGTCATGATCTCTGGGTTCTGGGATCGAGTCCCGCATCGGGCTCTCTGCTCAGCGGGGGCCTGTGCTTCCCTTCCTCTCTCTCTGCCTGCCTCTCTGCCTACCTGTGATCTCTGTCTGTCAAATAAATAAATAAAATCTTTTTAAAAAAAATTAAAATCTTAAAAAAAAACAAGTGTTAATCCTCCAACTTCATTAGATTTCCAAGTTGTTGGGCCATTCTAGATTTTTCCATGTGAATATTAGACTCAGTTTGTCAAAGTCCACCAGTTTGTTAAAAAATCTGATGGGATTTTGAGTAGGACTCCATCGAACCTAGACATCACACTGGGGAGAAATGGCATCTTAACAATATCGAGACTTCCAACCAGTGAATTTCTTTAATATCTCTCAGCAGTGTTTTATAATTTTCATTGTATAGATCTTGCACATCTTTGGTCAGTTTGGTAGCTAAGTTTTTCACATTGATTGTGGATTTTCAGCATAAAAATTTGAGGTGTTAAAATGACCTGAATGGGACACACATGGCCGTGCTCTCCCACCGTGCACTTGCGAGACACTCTGAAGAGCTTGGACCCTTTGCCTTTGGCAAGTGAGGCACCGAACAATGTCACCTGGAATACCACAAAGCCAAGAGACCTGAAAGTTAACTTAAGATTTCCTGTGAGATAAATTCATCTGACGGCCAGGATAGCTATAAATACACAGTACCTTCAGTGCTTGAAATTAGATCAGGAGGGAAGGTGGATTAAGATAATTTGTTTAATATTTCCTTTGGAGATAAAAGCCAGTAAGAGACTTTCTCACGGTACAGATATTTCAGGCAATTTACCTAAAAGACAGTATGATTATTTCAGGTAATCCTGAAAAGACTGAGACTGCTTCCCACTCCAGCTTTTACCCTTTCCACAAGCCCTGAACCAGTAGGGTCGCCATTACCATCATTATTAAATGTCCTTATTTTATTTTATTTTATTTTATTTTAGAGAGGGAGAGAGAGATAGGGAGGGGCAGAGGGAAAGGGAGTCTCTTAAGCAGACTCCACACTCAGCACAGAACCCACTGTGGGGCTCGATCTCATGGCGGGGCTTGATCTCATGATCCTGAGATCATGACCTGAGCCAAAATCAAGACTTGGCTGCTTAACTGACTGAGCCACCCAGGCGCCCCTTAAATGTCTCTGTTTTTACCATAACACCAAATTGTTGCTTGTTCGCTTGCTTTGAAATTTCATACTCCAAGAACGGAAGGAGATAATAATGGAATAAAGTGTTGCCACTTCCGATGTAAGGGAAGATTTAAAAAACTATGATAGGCTAAACTTTGGAACCAAACCCAACACAATGAGGTTTGAAAGGGCATTAGGCTTTAAAGAATCTATTGCGTGAACACTAATTCTTGGAGAAACTCAGAAATAAGGATTTGCCACCAGCAATTCCATAAGACGTAATAGTGCGAAAAATAGAATGACAAAATCAAGGAAGTTGATGGCTTCATTGCACTTGGCTCTGGTTAGATCCTTTCCAGAGAAATTGTCTTTTCTTGTCGTGTTGTGCTGAGCCCATGGAAAACTGAATTACACTAAGGAGAAAATTAGAAACCAGGTCAGACAGAGAATCCTCAAAAGAGCAAGGGATGATGTGCTTGGAAAATAAACTAGGCAAGATACGGCACTGTCTTCTGAATTTGAAGAACTGCCACATGAAACTTTAATGACTGCAAGCAAAAGACCAGCAAGAATGGCTTCAGGAGTTCTATGGAGCCCATAGTAAAGACATTATGGTCATTGAGATTGTCCAGCAGATTGTCAAACTGCCTTCCAAATCTCTGACCTCATCAAGAACAGAGTTATTTTGTCCTGGGTTATGTGAACCACTATTATGGTTGCTGCAAATGATTTCTCCCTGGCTGGGGAACAATAATAAAACTTTATGGCAGTGGTTCTCGAACTTTGGTTTCAGGATCCCTTTACAGTCTTAAAAATTATTGAGAACCCCAAAGAGCTTTACTTTAATGGGGACTACATGAACCAATATTTACTGTATTAGAAATAAAAACCATGAAATTTTAAAAAATAGTTGTGTTCCTTCACTGAAAGATAAGAAAACCCCCACTGCATACAAAGAACTTTTTGTTTTGCAAAAATATGACTTTTTTTCCCAAAACAAAAATTTAGCGGGAAGAGTGGCATTTTTTTCACATTTTTACTAAACTCTTCAGTGGAGAGTTTCATAGAAGACACCTGAATTCTCGTGTCTTCCTTTCTCTTTGCTCTGCTGCAATATTGTGTGTGGTGTAGCCTCTTGGAAACTCCACTTTTCGCTCGTGAGAGAATAAGAGTGAAAAAAGAAAACGCCGTCTCAGATTATTATGAACTTGTTTTGGTCCCAAACCCTCTAAAAACATCTTGCATATTCCAGTCATACTTTAACTCTATATGGTTTGATAATATCAACCCAATTTATCAAACAGACACTACTACATGAACAACTCAGGCTCTCTCCCCTTTCAGTGGGAGGATTCTACTTTGGAAGAAAGCATCCACGTATGAATTCATCAAAATCCAAAAAAACTGTCCATTGTTTTTTTCCCATATCAAGATGTAACAAAATTCTTCAACTAGTAGAAGTTCAACATTCTTGATAGCATCGTATCATCAGCTGGTATGAATTTAAATGATTTGCCTGCAAAGAAACTGTCTTGAAAACATTTCCTAACTGGGTCATGTCAACATTGATAGATGTATGAGGAAATTTAAATTTGAAGTTGTTCTAAAAGTAATTACTTGATTCAGAAATCCAAAAGCAATGTTTAATTTACAAGTAATTTTCACTGTTCTCTCAGTTCTGCATAAGCTTTATCATAATTACGCTCAAACATGTTTACAGCTGAAGAGAAAGAAACTCCAACTTGCACTGAATTTTTTAAACTAAATCTAAGCTTACATGTTTTCACAGCACTAAAAATCTTTGGATCATATTTATGAGAACACATTTCTTTCTGCATATTCAAATTTCTATTTTTATAAATTTGCAAACATGTCCTTATATATTATGTGTTAAACATCAGGCAGATTGAAATCAAAATATTGGGCTAATTTGTAAGCAATAAAACCTTATTGACACTGAAACTATTAAACTGACCTGTTTAAATATTTGTTTTGGGGGCGCCTGGGTGGCTCAGTGGTTTGGGCTGCTGCCTTTGGCTCGGGTCATGATCTCAGGGTCCTGGGATCGAGCCCCGCATCGGGCTCTCTGCTCCGAAGGAAGCCTGCTTCCCCCCCCCCCCCTCTCTCTCTCTGCCTGCCTCTCTGCCTACTTGTGATCTCTGTCAAATAAATAAATAAAATCTTTAAAAAATATATATATATTTGTTTTGGTGCTACCATATTATAAAAGGCCAAAATCCAAGCAAAATCCATTTCCCTACATTTTCATACTATGGAGGTATTTCTTTCTCTTTTTTTTTTCTTTTTAAAATATTTAATTTATTTATTTGACAGGCAGAGATCACAAGGAGGCAGAGAGGCAGGCAGAGACAGAGAGGAAGGGAAGCAGGCTCCCTGCTGAGCATAGAGCCAGAGGTGGGGCTCCATTCCAGGACCCTGGGATCATGACCCTAGCGGAAGGCAGAGGCTTTAACCCACTGAGCCACCCAGGCACCCCCTGCTGGGGTATTTCTATTTTTCTTGAAACAAACCAAGTTTATAGCTTAATCCATAGTTTATTCTTAGTAACTGGATAATAATTATAGTATTTGTTTACTTAAAAATGAATCTGTCTTATCATTTTCCAAAAAGATCCAACTCCTTAAACTCATTTGGCTTTTTCTCATGTGTTGCTAACAATTGCCTGATTTGCTAGTTTCTCTATATCTCTCCTGTGCTTTTCTTACCTAGTCATCTGATTTTTTCCTACTATAGTGAGCTAATTTTTAGGTAAGGCTGCCCTTCATTAATGCAATTCTTTAAAGTTTTTTCCACATGAAGTTTTCTAACTCAAACCTTTACAGGTCTGCCAATGTAAGAGAAGAGATTCTTTGGGATGTTGGGTCCCCCAAATCACACCAAACAACCTGCCGGTAAGACTAGGCTTATCGGGGAGGGTTGCCTTTACGGAGTCTTGTTAGCATCTCAGAGGGGAGACAAGGCAAAATCTGGATAGTTCTTGAGATGTTGAGTCTGGTCTTTTGAAGGAGGAAGGAGTGGTGATTGGCACCGATTTAGAATTGGGAGAAAAATGATGACAGAACAGACTAGGTTTGGTGGTTCTCACAAGGTTAAGATTTTAAGGAAAGTTTTCAAAGACTCTTGGGGAAACTGCCATTTGCTGCTTTGTATGAAAGAGTTGGCAGGCCTTTTAGGATGTTGCTGAAATGAACTATACAGTTATCTGCCATTTTTATCTTCCTGGGCAAGAATCTCCCTTGAGACATATATATTTTTTTAAAGATTTTATTTATTTATCTGACAGACAGAGATCACAGGTAGGCAGAGAGGCAGGCTGAGAGAGAGAGGAGGAAGCAGGCTCCCTGCTGAGCAGAGAACCTGATGGGGGACTCGATCCCAGGACCCTGAGATCATGACCTGAGCCGAAGGCAGAGGCTTTAACCCACTGAGCCACCCAGGTGCCCCCCTTCAGGCATATGTTAATGAAGAAAATAAACTCATATGAATGTAAGTTATGTGGTATAGATCATTCTTAGTATGCTTCTCATGAAAAGAACACAACTTTTGTAGAGTAAAGGATGCCTTGTGTATAAATAGTTCTATAAGTTGTTTATTTTGAACATATATCATATAAAATACTATAAAACATAAAAATAAATATACTTATAACTATTTATTGGTGAATGCATGGAAAAACTTCAGGTGGGGAGGAGAAGTTGACCAAGCAGCCCGATTCTGTCCCCCAGGTTCCTCCTTCCTATTGGAGCTCTAATGTTTTATGCCTTTGTCACCTCTGTGCCAGATTTCCCTGAGTACAGTTTATAATTCCAGCCCAAGCTGGAACAAAAATATCCTTTCTTTTCAATTCCCCGGCATAGTTCAGTTAGGCAAGAATTTTAGAAATTATTGCTAGCTACTAAGAAAACACTGAGAGAAGTGAACAAAGAAATTACCCCAACATTCAAACAAAAGAATGGCATCTGTAATAACCAATGGTATGTCTACTTCCAACAATTAGTGCTGAGCAAACAGAACCATCTGTTTACTTAGTACGAATTCCATGGTTGTTTCTTAAAGCAACATTGCTGATACTATCTTGACCGCTGTTTAACCATGTACACACTCTGATTTCCCGAGATAATTCCCACAGCAGTCCGCAAGATGAAGTTAGAGCTCCATTGCTCAACACTCAAGACCTACGCAGTCTGGACCAGTCTACCTTTCCACCACCTTCTCCAGCCCTTCTCTTTCCCTAGCGCCTCCCTGACCATCTGTGCCAAGATACCTGCCATTTCCCAACCCCACATCTTTATTCATGCTCGGGTGCCTTCCTACTTTTTGTAACCACTTCTTAGAATGACCTCCCCCAACACTCTTCATGTTGTTGCCCAACTTCAAGGCCAGGTATAAATAGAACCCCTCCTGTGTAAACTTTCCCATCCTCCTACTTCTGCCTGTCTTTCTTTCTTTCTTTCTTTCTTTCTTTCTTTCTTTCTTTCTTTCTTTCTTCTTTTTAAAATTTTATTTATTTATTTATTTGAGAAAGAGAATGAATGAGAGAGAGGTGAGAGGAGAGAGGGTCCGAGGGAGAAGCAGACTCTCCACTGAGCAGGGAGCCTGAGGTGGACTCGATCCTAGGACTGCAGGATCATCATCTGAGCTGAAGGCAGCTGCTTAACCAACTGAGCCACTCAGGTACCTTCACCTCTGCCTTTCTATTGCCTGTGCCACACCATCTCACAGTTAGTTCTAGACGTCTGCTCTGTGCCAGGCGGTGAGCTCTGTAGGGTCTCACTGGCTGGGGCACAGTACCACACACCTCGGCTGAACTGTATTAATTTGACTTGGTTTGGTTTGATCTAGTTTTATTTAAGCCTGCCACTCTGCACACTTCTATGGCTTTACTGTACTTTCAACCTCTGTGGTGGTTTCCTTATTGCATGACAGGGTGAGCAGACACATGAGAAAAACGGGAGTAAAATAAGGACACTCAAGAAATTGAGCAGTGGGGGGGCGCCTGGGTGGCTCAGCTGGTTAAGCGGCTGCCTTCAGCTCAGGTCATGATCCCAGCGTCCTGGGATCGAGTCCCGTATCGGGCTCCTTGCTCAGCAGGGAGCCTGCTTCTCCCTCTCCCTACACTCTGTCTGCTTGTGCTCACTCTTGCTCCTCTCTCTCTCTGACAAATAAATAAATAAATAAAATCTTTAAAAAAAAAAAAAAAAAGAAAAGGAAAGAAATTGAGCAGTGGGGATAAAAATGCATGTTTATAAAAAAATAAAAAATTTAAAAAAAAAAAAAACCTGGCGATTCACAGACCTGTACCCCTGGGGATAAAAATACATGTTTATAAAAAAATAAAAAATTAAAAAAAAAAAAGAAATTGAGCAGAACTACTCCCTGTTGAAGTTGTTTTTCTCTTGCTTCTGGTTTCAGGCAGGAGGTAAATAGATTCTTATTTAAAATATATATTTTAAAATATGACCTTTTTTTTTTTTTCACCTAAAGTATAACTACCTCCCCACCTATAAAAATCAATCCTGGATGTTAGGAATTAATTCAAGGAAGGAGTGAAGATTTCGTGTTATGTGATCTGAGACCCATGAATGGCTCTTTTCCCTTTCCTTCCAGATAGCTGACTGGGGTTGGGAGGGCACATTAGACAAGAAGACTTTGTAGGCTGATCAGAGTGTTTGTTATTGTGGGGGGGAAAAGTGTTTTTTGGCCATGTCTCTCATCATCTTTGAGAACCCCTGCCTGCCTTTCTGGGCTCTTATTTCTAGTGCTTATGACAACCACAGCCCTCAGGCCCCTTAGTTGATACATACATCAAATATCACCCACCATAGTGGCTGCCATATTGGACAGCCCTGAAAGAGGGTTTAGGGGAACAATGGGAGAAGGATACTTCTAAAGTGGGGACAAAGGGAGGAGGAGACTTTTACAGTGTTTTGTCTTAGCTATGGCAGACATGGGACTGGGGAGAAGGCTCCCCATTGCCCTGCCAACCCGTAGGAAGAAGGACCACTAGACCTACGAGAGACAGGTGGACCTTCATTGGGATCATCTAAGCCTTGAATCCCGGAAAGGATAGAGGCCCTCTATCATCGCCTACTGAGGCTGAGGGTCTCCATCTTATGTTATCCCCAGTGCCTTCCAAAATGAGAGGGGGAGGATTTGTCCTTGGTCCCACTTCCTACATAGATAAGGAAGCCTGCCATCTGGGTAAGGCAAAAAGCTAAACAATGATCTAGAAAGGAATCTATTGTCTGTGTTGTCTATAACAATTCATACACTGTTGTAGTTGGTCAAGACACACTTCTTTTTACTAAGAAACAAAATAGAACTAAATGAATCTTGAGTACAAAAGGTATCACACATTTTTTTGGTATCACACATTCATATTCATCATTTTTACTTTCACTCATAATACTCTATTTTAATTATTGCATGTATCCAGATCTGATGCTCTCATTTTATCTTTTTAATGGTTGCCTTGATCTCCTTTAATCTTTATTCCACTACTCATGCATTCTGTCAATTTTCAAGGTTTTCCTCCTTTGATAATAACTAGTGGAAAAAAGAAAATCCTGAATTTCTCCTTGCAGATGATAAATAGAAGAGATGACGTCTGCTAAGGGGCTCAGTCATGTCATAAATGTGACTGTTGGCTACGGAAACAGAAAGACCTGTAGATTCTCAGTTTGGCCACACGAAGGCTTGTGGCCTTACTCTGAACCTTCATTTTTTCAGCAGTAAGACGAAGGTAATGAGAAACCTATTTCACAATGGCTTTGTGAGAGCTCCACAAGATGACAGGCATCACACACTCACTCCGACCGCCATTATTAGATTCAGCAACGTGAAACAGACATTTTTATATTTTAAAAAGCTACATTTTGGGATGCCTGGGTGGCTCAGTGGGTTAAGCTGCTGCCTTTGGCTCAGGTCATGATCTCAGGGTCCTGGGATCGAGTCCCACATCGGGCTCTCTGCTCAGTGGGGAGCCTGCTTCCCCCTCTCTCTCTGCCTGCCTCTCTGCCTACTTGTGATCTCTGTCTGTCAAATAAATAAATAAAATCTTAAAAAAAAAAAAGCTACATTTTATAAAATTTTTTATGGTTCTATCTTCAGTTAGCTAGTGAAACCCCAACCCCAATCATCTGGGTCCCGGCCTTTGGCACTTTCCAAACCACGCTAACTTTCATTGCTGGTGAGATTTATTTTTAGAAGGACAAGTGCTGACAGTGGAATTATGAAAGAGCTTAGTACAGGAAATGTGTGAAGAAACCAACTAGCGAGAGTGGGAGAGAAAGAGTAAAAGAACTGGTACTAACTTCTAGATATTACAAATATAATGACTGTCCAGTGATCTTGCCTTTCCTAAGCCCAATGAAGTATATGTGGTGAAGATTCCAGTAAGCTCATCAATGTCATTTGTTAGGGATTGTGATGGTTAATCTCAGATGTTCACTTGTCTGGGCCAGGGGGTGCCTAGACATTTGATCAAACATATTTTTGTCTGTCAATAAGGGTGATTGCTTTTGTATCACTAGACTAAGTAAAGTTGATTGCCCTTCCTGGGTGTGTGGGGGGAAACTCATCCAATCAATTATAGACCTGAAAAATAATTTTTAAAAAAGGCTGAGTAAGAGGGAACTTTGCCTACCTAACTACTGGAGCTGAGACATCAGTCTTCCTTCGCTCTCTAAGCAGAACTTATGTCATCGGCGCTCCTGGGTCTCCATCTTGCGGACTGCTAACTACCGATTCTGTGCAGTCCATAACCACATGAGCCAATTCCTTGTATCTCAGGAGAAAGAGAGTGAAAGATTGCAATATTTATAGTATATCATTATGCATCTATACTCTATATATTACATTCTATTATATATCAACCTATATTTATATTTTGTGTGTATTGGTTCCGTTGTTTGGAGAACCCTAATGCAGGGATGGATACCAAAGGTTCTGTTAAGTCAGTAAAGTTATCTTTAATAATGCATTCTAAAGCTGCCATCCATAATTGTACCTAAAGGATTCTTCAAAGATAATGATGCCGCGGGGTGCCTGGGTGGCTCAGTTGGTTAAGCATCCAACTCTTGGTTTCGGCTCAAGTCATGATCTCAGGGTGGTGAGATCGAGCCCCAAGCGGGACTCCATGCTCAGAGGGGACTTGGCTTGGGATTCTCTCTTTCCATCTCCTTCTGTCCCTCCCTACTCCCCCAAATAAATAAATAAATCTTAAAAAAAAAAAAAAAGATAATGGTAATTACTTAGTAGTTGTTGTTGTTTGTTTGTTTGTTTGTTTTTTTAAAGTCTGAGCACGTGAATCCCAGATCTGGCATTAGGCAGCCAGCTTTGTTCTGTCTGTGAAGTCATGACTCAAATCCAAAGGCTTCCTGTGGGTGAAGAGGAATGCATCTCGGATTTCACTGGGGCGGGGTGCTGGACAAGGTTGGAGGTTGGGTGTTAGAAGACCTGCATTTGAATATCAGTTCTGCTCTTTATTGGCTCTAAGAAGTAACCTTTAAAGCTTTGGCTTTCTCACCTGCAAAGCAAGCATAACAATGACTAATTCAAGGGATCTAGGAAACACTTAAGAAGACAATGTGTGGGAACTGCTCTTTGTAACTACATAGTTTAAACATATTGGTTGCTGGAAGAGATTATTTTATGTTGAAAGGAGCATTGGTTTTGGACCCGTGTACTTAAGTTAGTTAATCTTTTTGAGCCCAAGGATCTTCATGTGCCAAAAATCAAAACATGAAATAGAGAGCAAGAGAGTTTACAGCCTACCTTTGCAAAATCTTGTTAGGATTAAAGGGGGGACAGTGTATGAACAGTCTCTAGTAGAACTAGAACTTCTTTCTGTAAAAGCATAACTCTTTTTTTTTTTTTTTTTGGTAAAGATTTCATTTATTCATTTGACAGAGATCACAAGCAGGCAGAGAAGCAGGCAGAGAGAGGAGGAAGCAGGCTCCCTGCTGAACAGAGAGCCTGATGTGAGGCTCCATCCCAGGACCCTGGGATCATGACCTGAGTTGAAGGCAGAGGCTTTAACCCACTAAGCCACCCAGGCGCCCCAAAGCATAACTCTTGATGAAATTTATCAGCCATTAGTTACTTCAGTGTTATCCTGTGTTTGTTTTTAAATAAATGAAGAAATTAAGGAGCTGCTCACTCCCATGTCCTACCAAGTGATGTTCACGTTCATTTTCCGCTGAGAGTCCTCTCTGTCTCTTCTAGCTAGACAGTGTTTCTCCTCAGTCCTTCTTGGCCCATTGGGAACCGGTAACTGTGTCAGTCAATTAAGAATCTGCCTTTGGTCATGATCTTGGGTTCTGGGATGGAGTCCTGCATCTGGCTCTTCTCCCTCCCCGCTTCTTGTGTGTGCTATCTCAAATAAAATCTTTAAAAAATGAAGAAAAAAAAAAAGGAAACCTATAACTTCTATAACTTAAACACAAAGCCTCCAACTTGTATCTCAAAAAAATTTAAGATTTATAACTGACAGATTGGTATTATCTCTGCTAGGTGATACTCAAGAGTATTGCATCGTTATGAATTTTCTGAAGATCTCACAGGAAGAAGAAAACAGAAGATTTCTGCCCTGGATGGTTAAAGGAGCCAGGAAAAGAAATACTAAAGTCACCCTATACACAGAACTCCATCACCAGGGACCTTCTCTATTTACAGACCTTCTAACTCCTCCTACCAGGAAATCTTATGGTGTCATTTAGGGACCGTTATCCCCCTCAACCTGGTTCATGTTCTTAGGTGATGATTTTCTCTTCAGCAGTGAAACAAGGGGAAAAGCGAAGGGGCTTTCTAAAGGTACTTATTCTCCATCCTCCTTTTGGTTTTCTATGGTCTTGGGCAAGCCACCTAACCCCTCTGAGCCATAAAAACTCCCCTCAAAGATAATGCCCACCTACAAGATGAAGTAATAAAACCTGGACATAAACTGGCTGTGGGGGCGGGGGGGGAGGATCCACTTCTGACTAAAGAGTGAATTATATGTGACACTCCTTTAATGAAAGGGGCTCCCTCATCCAAGCTGGCTGTTAGTGACCGCTTGTCATGCACTGGGAATCCCCAGGCAGCGGGATGGGGGGTGGGGGTGGGGGGTGTCTATCTGGGTTCTTCATTACCCATCACCTTGTTGTACGAAACACTTAGCACTTGCCTTTCCCATGAGTCATCTTAGCAGGACCTCTTTGCTCTATTTCTGTAGATTCTAGGACATTCTGCTCCTGGGAACTCCTCAAAGGATAACACACATTCCTTTTTACCCATCCCCTCGCTTACTCTTCTTTAAGGATGGTAGAATGACTTATTTGGTGACTCTCGGTCTTTTCCTGGATTTGAATTGTGCATGATTGGCACAGCCTTTTCTGGATTTGTGCATACTCTCCCTGTTTTTGGGTTACATGCATTTTCCACCAGGTAAGTGTCCTGCCTCTGAGAGGAAGACCCAGGGGTCCAGCTTTGCCTGATGCCGGTGGGCACATCTGGTCCTAGGGGGCAAGTTCAAACCATATTTTCCAATTCAGGCTTGTTGGAAACAAAGCTGATATTTTGATTTCCATATGCCTGATTTTTTAAAAAGATTTTATTTATTTATTTGACAGAGAGATCACAAGTAGGCAGAGAGGCAGGCAGAGGGTGGGGGGAACAGGCTCCCTGCTAGGCAGAGAGCCCGATGCGGGGCTCAATCCCAGGACCACAAGACTATGACCTGACCTGGAGGCAGAGGCTCAACCCTCTGAGCCACCCAAGCGCCCCCATATGCCTAATTTTTGTGGCTATTACTCAGCGTGTTCTCAACTCAGGAAAAGGAGAGCAATCACTCTCAAACTCCAAAAGAACATGACTGATATGTGTTGACCATTATTTTGACTTTTGGTTGCCCAGAGATTTCCATGCTAGGAACATAAATCTTGACATTTTTCTGAACCTCATATTAATGTGTTTTTGGTTTTGTTATTGTTATTGTTTTTCTTCTTTTTCATTTCATTTCTTTTTTTTTTTTTTTTTGTCAAGCAAGCTCTGATACTCTTAAAATAGAGAAATCTAACTCTTGTGTATGAGGGCATTAAATCCATTTATGACTTGGGTAGATATAGTTCTAAGTTTTGCTACCAAAGTTACCTCTCTGACATTTGTTGTAATGGAACATGAAGAGAGCTTTTGCAAATATTAGCTTTTGTCTTTGCCTCTAAAATCAATACCCATATATAGTCTTTACTTTGGCAATGCTATAAGGTTGATGCTTCTTCAAAGTCAGATTTAAATCAAGGTGCTTAACTGGGTTTACTTAAATGATTATCTGTTCGTGGGACAAAAGCAACTCATAAGCCTTTACCAGATAATGGTAAAGCTTTTGCTTAAAAGAAAGGAGTTCATCTCTGCTTCTGAGAAAGGCCATATCACAGAGTGCCAGAGAGGGAACCCCCACCCAGACTGGGAGCCCCGTTTTAGACCCAGGTTCCACCCTACTAGCTGTGATGTGTGGCACTTTTCATGGGGTACATGCCTCAATTTCCTCTTTTACAAATGGGGGGGTTGGGAATAACAGTAACTATCTTCAAAGTTTCTGGTGGGGATTATTTAAATTAATACTTTTTTAAAAAAGATTTTATTTATTTATTTGACAGAGAGAGAGATTACAAGTAGGCAGAGAGAGAAGGGGAAGCAGGCTTCCTGTTGAGCAGAGAGCCCGATGCGGGGCTCGATTCCAGGACCCCAAGATCATGACCTGAGCAGAAAGAAGAGGCTTTTAACCCACTGAGCCACCCAAGTGTCCCTAAATTAATACTTCTTAAGTGTTTGGGGAGATGCCTGGTATGGAGGAAGAACACTGGTTCTGGGGCCAGAGTGTCTAACTCAACGTGCCCCCAACTCAGCCTCTGTGGGTCTTGGCTTCCTCATCTATTAAACCAGTGTAACTGTACATACCACCTCATTGGGTGATTATGATGTGTAAGTGAGGTCATGTATGCAGTTTGTGGCAAGCAGTAGTATCGGTAAGATGGAAGTTCTCTTTCTTTCTTTCTTTTCTTTTCTTTCTATCATGAAAAGGAAGAAGGCAATCCAGGTCTGATACGGCAGTGGCACCATTTAAAGAATCCAGGTTCTTTCTATCCTGTAGCTTTACATGTGTTGTCTCACAGTTCTAACAGGCTGCTTGAGCTCCTGCCATTATATGCACATTCCAGGCAGCACAAAGAAAGAAGAGACAAAGAAAGCTTGTATAGCCCTTTACTAGCCACTAGGTTTACCAAGAAATGTTCTCTTAGGAAACTCAACTCCTTTTGCTTGGTTAGCGTGGAATTAGAACATTTTCTCAACTATAATTTTACTTCCTATAAAACGTGCTAGGGATTTTTCTGCATGAACAATCAGAAGTGATCATATAGTCTCAAAACATATGTTCCTCCAAACAGTATTAAAGATCTGTTGACAGTCTTACTATTCAATTTGGACGGTCACTTAACCATTTGCAGTCTGGATTTATAGTGTGTATTTGTATCATTTACATTTTCTGGAGGCTGCTGTCTGATCATCCTAACTTTTGGGAGCTCAGGAATCCGTATGGGGATCTGAAAGAAAGCTCTGGACTCCTTCCTGGAAAAATAAACATAAATACACCCTCCAGATTGTGCATTTATGGATTTTTATTGCATTGAAAAGGTATTTCCTTCATAAAACTAATATTTAAAAACACATACAATAATTAATGACTCCTTCATTCTCATAAATGTTCAAGCTTGGCAAATTGTTTTGACAATGGGCTTTCCTTTCTTTTTAACAAAAGAAAAAAAAATGCCTGAAGTTTGATCATGTGGTCCTGGAAGGCCTCTGCAAAGGCAGTGAGTTGGAGTGTGCTCTCATTTCTTGCTAAAATCTTGTGATTCCAGTGGTGATTCAGAGCCCAGATTCTGATGAAACTGATGAGGACTGCAGCGGCAAACAAGACCTCTTTCAAGATTTTCGCAGAGTCCTTGAAATCGCTAAGGAAATGTGGAGCCTCCTCAGAGACCAAAGGAGCCCTTCCCTCACTCCCAAGCACTCTCCACTCAGTTACCCTGTTTTAACTCTTTTCATATTGTTACCACTATGTAGCGTCCAAGTCTCCATTCATTTAATGAATTTATTCCTTTTTAAAATACCGTATTAAAGTCTCATTTGTCTTGATATCTGAGTGTTCCTTGGTGCTGCCTTCAATGTTGAGCCTGAGGACATTTCTTCACTTGAAGCACCCTGATCTTGCCCCCTACCCCAGGCTGGGCAGCTTAAAATAGGTTTGGGGGAGGAGGAGTATTTACCGCACAGAAACTGACCAGCACTGGAAATCGGAACTCCCCCCTCCCCCGCATTTTAGAACACAGAAATGTTGTTACACATTTATCCACAGATCCTGCCAACAAACCTCTTCTCTGAATGTTCCTTTCACCAACACTTGTTGAAGGACAGCACCCCCCGACCCAAGCTCTCTTAAGAGACAGTGGGTTTGTTTCCTTGTCAATCCTCATGCCCCCACCCAAAACCTAAAAGTGAGGTAAATATCCTCCTTGTATATTGGCTCTCAGTTCATTTCTTCTCTCAAGATCCACATACTCAGGGGCGCCTGGGTGGCTCGGTCGGTTAAGCTCTGCCTTCAGCTCAGGTCATGATCCCTGGGGTCCTGGGTTTGAGTCCCTCATGAGGTTCCCTGCTGGGCAGGAAGCCTGCTTCTCCCTCTGCCTGCTGCTCCCTTGCTTGTGTTGGCTCACTCTCACTCTCTGACAAATAAATAAAATATTAAAAAAAAAAAAAAGATCCAGATACTCAGAAATGCAGAGCATCTCATTATATGCCCCACTGTCCCTTCCACGGAATTCAGGTCATTCTTCCTCCATGGTCAGACATATTATGACGTGCCCCTACCCCCTCTGTAATCATTCGGGGTGACTTACAACATCCTTCTAATTCTTTGTGCTTCCGATATCTGTTTATCAACTCTCTTGCTTGTTAGGGACTTTTCTTCTCTTTTCTGCCATTACCAATACCTCTACTACCATTAAGTCTCAAATTTTAGCATCCTGCCCAGGACCTCTTACCCCGTCTTATTTCCTCTAATATTCATACTTCATCAATTCTTTGACACCATAGAGACCCCTAATTCGCTAACCTCCTCTCATTTCATCATCTTATCACTACTTTCCTAGACAGTCACCAGCTTCTCAGCCTCAATTTCCTCTTTCTCTCTCTTAGATTCCGTGGTCTATCCCAATAATCACTCCTTGCATTTACGGTTTGCTGGCAATGTTTTCTGTTCTCATCAATAAAGAGGATCAGAGACAATTTGCCTTCAGACAGAACAAAAAAGAGTATGTGTTTACAGTTGTGTCCAGGGCTAAGTTAACTGTCTCGTCCTTTGTCATAGTTAAAAAATATCTGGGCTTTCTGGATAGCCCACATTGATCCACTACATCAATGACATTATGTTAATTGGACTGTCTGAGCAAGAAAGAGCTAACAAATTGGAGACTTTGGAAAGAAACATGCCTCCCAGAGGGTGGGAGATGAACTCTACTATACGTCAGTACCCCACCAGTAAAATTTGGGGGGTTCTGGTGGTTGGGGCATTCTGGGGCATTCCAACCAAGTAAAGGAAAGGACAAATTATTGCATCTCGCAACGACCATAATGAGGTTGCCAGCAGACACAGCAAGGGTCCCATTATAAGCTCTGACTATTGCCTAAGTTTGGGGATGCATCTTGTATCTTCTAAAGTGTACATCAGATCATGACATTCCACTCTTAAAAACCTACCAAAGGCTTCTCATCACGTTCAGTATAAAACCAAATTGTTATGTGATGGCCCTTTAAGGTCCTAGGTGTGATCTATGCCTACCTCTCCCACTTCTGCTCCAAGTTCATTTCCTAGGAACCTCCTGCTCACTCTCTCTGCTTTGCCCGTGCAGATGTCCCCGCTTCTCCCACCACGCCCCCTGCACGCACCCCACCCCCAGGTCCCATTCAGACACCACCCAACTCATTCTACCCTCAAGGTCCCTACAGGACTCTTCTTGCCTACTGGAATGTGTCTCTCTGGGTATGCACCGGCCTCATGCTCCCGCTCCGACCTGGTACTCATCTTTGCCCTGTTTGCCTTTGTTCATATCCCTTATCGTTATCAGGCCAGAAATAGCATCGGCTTGTTTTTAGGTATGTTTACTAGCTATCTCTCCCTCTAGAAAGGAAGCTTTATGTGGTCAGAGACTTTGTTCTCTTTATCTCTGTAATCCCAGGCCTTCAAACAGTACATGGCCGAATCGAATACTCTGTAAGTATTTGTTGGACAAATGAATGAATTTGTCGAATGAATACCGGTGCCAAATTTGATAATAACCCACACACTTTGTCTGTACATAGAGATCTTTTCTTCCAGTAGATTCTCCCAGCAAAGCTCTGGATCGGGCCAACACGAATGAAACAGGAGCTGGCAACCGAGAAGTTATGTACGGCCTCATACAAGTCCATGCTGATGGGAATGACCAGCGGCTGTGGGAGCTGCTTGATAATACCAGAGCCTACATTAGCAATTCCATGGTTTCACTGCCATCCACCCCCCCCCCACTGCCACCCAACCAGGACCCCCGATCATTAAGGAGAGCCTTCCATCTCACCAGTAACCTGTTCCTAGACTGGAGTACAGGAGACTTATTTATTTTCACTGCGAGGTCTATTGCCTCACAACTATGTATATGCACGTCTCTCCTCTTGCCTCCTAGAGCCCTAAGTCCCCTCACTTGGGAAGGAGAAGCCACAGGTACAAGCGGTTCTCAGCCACTGGGTGGCTCAGTGGGTTAAACATCTGACTCTTGATTTCAGCTGTGGTCGTGATCGATCCAGCCCCGCATGGAGCCTCCTTGGGATTCTCTCTACCCCTCCCTACGTCCCCTCCCCTGCTCCTGTTCTCTCTAAAAGAAAAAGAAACAAACAAACAAAAAAACCACAAAACCCTATCTTAATACAGGATTTTAAAGATCTAAATTAATGCAAGAAGAATCCATCATGAACAAAATACGAACCTTTTAAAGAATGGCTACTCACTAACTTCTTGGGCTTGGGCAAATGAATATTACCAAACCTTGGTTTCTTCAGTCTGAAAAATGGGAAAGATGGAAGGTTATGTCTTTTCTAGGAGTTTATAAGGATAAAGTCAAGCAACATGTTTCAAATGCCTAAGTATGGAAGGCACGGAGAAAATAGTGGACATTATTATTTGCAAGAATGTATTAATTAGCTGTGCTAAAAGTGAAAAATGTTTTTCTTTCTTTTCTCCTTCTTCTGCTTCTCTCCCTTTTTCTTCTTCTTCCATTTCCTCCTCTTCTTCCTCTTTTTTATGTTGTTGTGGTTGCTGTCATTCTCCAGTATCTATGGGGAAGGTTAATGTTGACAATTCTCCCAATGATGTTTGCCATCTAAACTTCAGCTCGCAAACAAACATGAATAAATACTGACACCCTGGAACCAGCTCCTCGGTTGACCAGTCCCTGAGGTTGTTTTTTTTTTTTTTTTTTTAATTTATTTATTTGACAGACGAAGATCACAAGTAGGCAGAGAAGCAGGCTCCCTGCGGAGCAGAGAGCCCAATGCGGGGCTCGATCCCAGGACCCTGGGACCATGACCTGAGCTGAAGGCAGAGGCTTTAACCCACTGAGCCATCCAGGCGCCCCAGTCCCTGAGGTTTTAAGGCCAATCCCTCTCCCCAGCAGGGGCTGAGACCTCTGTCCTTTTCTTACAGCTTCCACACTTCCTCTTTTGGCTCATTACCTCTCCCGGCTTCTACCTACCAAAGCACTGGTCTCAGTTCTTACCCTACAGTTAGGACTGCTTGGCAGACGGTGCAGAAGGGTGAAGGGGGCAGAGGTGAGAAGAAAGACAGTTTTGCAGGCATGGTAGAAAAGCTCATGCTGTGGATTTCTCCTGGAGCTGACATGTCCCTTGTATGTGGTTGTCATAATTTTGTGCCACTTGAGATAAGGAGTAGTGGCAAGACAGAACAGGTGGAGGGCAGAGGTTTTCTAAACCTTGAGCCACAATCTACTAGCGGGTCATGAAATCATGTATGGTGCAACCAGGAATGAATCATGATTGAAAGCGCCACTAAAGTAATCCAGGATATGGGGCACCTGGGTGGCTTGATTGGTTAAATGTCTTCAACTCAGGTCATGACCCCAGGGTCCTGGGATCGAGCCCTGCATCAGACTTGCTTAGCAGGGAGCCTGCTATCTCCCTCTCCCTCTGCCCCCGCACCCCCTGCTCGTGCGCGCTCTCCCTGTCAAATGAATAAATAAAATCTTAAAAAACAAAAACAAAAACAAAACACCAGAATGTGTAATAGCAGAGTATGCTACACATCATAAGGGTGAGAATTACTTCGTCAATATTTTATTTCTGTTTCATTTACATACATGTGTACAGTATGTGTAGCTATGAGTCACAGTAAAATAATTTGAAAGCCACCAGTGTAGTGGTTAAGACTTTGGGTGCTATACTCCAACTCCTCGGGTTTAAATCTTGACTATGCCATTTATTTGCCGTGAGACCTTAGCAATTTACCTCTCTTCTCAATGCCTCAGTTTCCTATGTAAAACGAATTAATAATAGTACCCACTGGGGTGCCTGGGTGGCTCAATGGGTTAAAGCCTCTGCCTTCGGCTCAGGTCGTGATCCCAGGGTCCTGGGATCGAGCCCCACATTGGGTTCTCTGCTCAGCGGGGAGCCTGCTTCCCTCCCCCCCACCCCCGCCGGCCTCTCTGCCTACTTGTGATCTCTGTCAAATAAATAAAATAAAATCTTTTAAAAAAATAATAGTACCCACTGCAAAGAGTGACTATGAAAATTAAGTGATTTGGTGCATAAAATGCTTATAGACTAGCAAGACCTTCCTATAATGTATGTAAAGTGCCTAAGACAGTGCCTGATATATAATAAAGGCCCAATAGTTGTTTGTCATTGTGGAAGAAACTTCTAGTGCTTACTGTATTCTATTACATTCTGTTCTCCTCTGCTTTGAGACTCTCCAGGGCTCTTTGGCCCCTGAGGCAGAGCCTGAAGATTTGGATCGGACAGCAGGGAAAGCACAGAAATGTGGTAGAACCTGTAGCCTGGGACCTTGAGTGACTCTGTGAAGCAGGGCCCACTGATGCCCCCTTACCCCCCCGGCCTGTGTTGGACAGACTGCCCGTGACCTTATATATTTGTTTATAACAGCTTTATGGAGATATAATTCACATGCCCTAATATTCACCCCATTGAAGTATATGATTTCGTGGTTTTTCATATATTCACAGTTATACCAGATTTCACAGGACCTTGAATGCCAGGCTGAGGAGTTTAAGTTGTATCCTATGGGAATCAGACAGTTAGTAGGAAAATGTGTTGTAGTTGCAAAACGCATTTAATTCATTAATGATAGTCTGAAAAACAGCATTCCCATTTCCTTTGGCTTCTTCCTAACTTTATGTCACATGTTTTCTTCATGCTTATAATGAGACCATATTTAAAATTTTGTTCTCTACTTTCACCTTTGTAATATTTCAGGTACACTTTTCTCTATTCATCATCTTCATTTCCAATGGCTATATCGCGTCTAGTGCCATAGCGGGACACTTACAGTTTTATGTGGTTAGAACTGTTTCTCTCTCTCTCTCTGTCACACACACACACACACACACACACACACACACCCCACACACACAGCAAGTGAAGTGCCTAGGTGTCAAGTTTAAGGAGATGCTCACATCCAGGAGGTATCTGAATGGCACTCACTTCCCTTTTCATCCGGGATCAGGGTGAGGCCATGTGTACACATGCACAAACGCGTTGCTTTTGCCAGGATTCCTTCAGGAGGAGATTACTGGTTCTCATGATGGGATTACTGGTTCGGAAGATCAATATTCTTATTGCTCTTGATATGAAGAGCTGGAATCTTTCTTGGAAGGATCCCACTGAAGTTTTTTCGAAGCATAATTCTGATACATGCCCAATGGCATTTTTCCAAAGTTGACATGCAGTCTCAGTATGGGCCCGTGATCTTACTGTTGTTGCTATCAAAGGTCCCCAGGTATGACTTTCACATTTGCATAACCCACAGACTACTCGCAAGTCACAACTGGAGCTATATACCTTCAGGCACTCAGCTCCATCTTCGATCATCAGAGAAACAGCCAGATCTTCATACTGCGTGCACTTCCCTAACAGAGGACCCCTCTGTGTACACCAACCTGGTCACTGATGGTGTTACCATTTCCCCAAGGGATAGCCCTTTGGACAGCAACCTTTGGATATATTCTATGAACAGAAATCTTAAGAATGAAGAGTGTCAGGCTACCGCTGTTTTATTACCAAGTTCCCAGCTGAAGGTGCTAATTAAAATTCTATTGTTTGAGGGTAAGTAGCATCAGAATTTGCCAATTAACAGGTTTTCATAAAAGTCAAATGGAAAAGTATCTGGGCAAGTCGTTGTGTATAAATTTTTCCTCAGGGGCACCTTTTAGAAGTCACCAAGTGGAAAATCACCAGAAGGGAGTTCAGTGAGGCCTGGTTCCTGAGTCATTGCCCTGCAGATGTAATTCCCAATCTTGCATGATTAGGAAAGATCAGAGGGTGATGGAGCAAAGAAAGCAGGTTTGGGGTAGGACAAAGATCAGGGAGAGAAGTTGTTGAAAAGAAACCAAAACTGTCTTCAAAGCTCTTCCAGCAACTTTCTTTTGGGTCTCTTGGAAAATAATGTCTTCTTCCCTGATAATTAAGGGCGATCAGTTTATTATTTAGCCCATCCTCATTTGAAATACTTGAAACTCCAATATTAAAGTTAACTTTTCTTCTCTGCCTATTCACTCTTCTAGAGAGTTTTGTAAAGTTACATTACCGAAACTTGCTTTGATAGTCTTAAAAATTTTCTGAAGACCGAATGTCTTCCGTGGGTTCTGGACCAAGCTCATCCGAGATTCCTAACCTCAAGAGATGCTGGCTTTTGGAGAAAGGCTTGTTCAACCCCACTCAATGCTACAGACAAAACTCGCACCTAGGGTGGGTGGCCAAGATAGCCCTAAAGCGGCTACACACAGGCTGTAAACGCCAGCCTCCAGTATGTGTTCTGCAACAATACTGCAAGCCACTTGTCTGATAGGCACCTTTCTAAAAGAAAGGTGCGCTGCTAACCTGTACTTGAAGTCAGTAGGATTCCTCCAGATCAAGGAGAGGACATAGGATAGGTCCTATTCTCCAGGAACGTGACTGGGGCTGGATCACAGCCAAATGTATCCTTCGGGGTCCCTTTTGGAAAAAAAAAAAAAAAAAAAAAAAAAAAAAAGTAAAGAAAGAAAGAAACCTGAACTCCTTCCCAGTCTACTTATTTATAGGACGTCTAGTACTTTCGCTGAAGCATTCCGATTTCCACGTGCCCCCCCGCCCTCCCCCGCTTGGCGAGGTCTCTACCTCCGCCGCCCGTGGGGCGTGGGCGAGCCAGGGGCGCGGCAGAAATCCGGTCCCTCTGGGACCCAGCGGAAGGCGCATCCTCGAGGAGCCCTCGGGCTGCGGCGCCCCCGCCTCGGCGCGGGCCGGTCAATCAGAAGCCGCCTTTGCGCAGCCGCGCGTCAATCGGACCCGCCCTTTCTGCCGGCCTCTTGGGCTATTTAAAGGCCTGCGCCGGGGCGGAGCGGCATGGTCTTCGGAGGGGGTCTGCGGAGCTCTGCCGTCATGGCCAGCCACCTCGTGCTCTACACCGGCGCCAAGATGCCCATCGTGGGGCTGGGCACCTGGAAGGTACATGCCCTGGGGGGCGCGCCCCACGGCTCTTCTCGGGCTCAGCGCAGCCTGGGGCGGTGGGGACCCGCCGTGACCCAGAGCGGCCCTGCCGAGGACGCCCGGCCTCCCAAGGAGCCATACTTGGGCTGGCCGGGCCCTGGAGGGACGGGGTGGTCCCCGCGGGGACCCGGGCACCGGCCTGGCGTCCCGGGGGCTCGGGTGGGGGACCGCTGCGGTAGACGCTGGGTGGCTGGGATCCCCAGGCTGCACTTGGAATCCGGTCCCGGCTGGAAAACCACAGAGGGGGGTTTCCTGAGCCCCGGCGCTCGGGCCCCGGGGGCGGGAACCGGGAGGGCCCGGGCGCTGATGGGGCCGAAAGGGGTGTGGGACGCCGCCGATCGCCGTCGTTTCGCGTCCGAACCGCACCTGTGGCACCTGCGTCTTGGTCTCTCTTTTTAAATAGTTTTATTCTTAATGGTTTCCGTTTCTGCTCTCTCAGGAATAAGCACTCAGATTAAGCCCGGAGACTGCAGATAATTAAATTAGCTGCCGCGAGTTGGCCCAGGATGCATCTATCTCCGTGTCCCCAAACAAGCGACGCTGACCTCTTGTAGCCGAGCTTGCCGCTCCGGGTTGAGGGGGTTTGGGGGGCGGTTGTCCTATGCGGGGCAGACCTTCGCAGAGAATCTGGTCACCGATGGTGACCGCCCAGAGAAAACTGTGCCCCGGTCTCCGTATTAAAACTGTCTGAGGAAACCTTAACACCGCTGAAATCTTTCAGCAGCATCCCCAAGAAATGGCTAGGAATAAAAAGGCTAGCCTGATGACCTGGAAAGTAGGGAGCACAGAAGGGTGGTATTATAGGCGCTGGGACAAAACCCGGTGTTTTTAAAATAAAAGCTCCGTATAAGTGAGTTTTGGGGCATTGTATATTAACATTCTCCAGCTATGACCCAGGTTTTCCCAGGGACTTTGAATGTGGGCCTGGGCATTGGATATTCACACACTGATAAGGAAACCTGAGACAACAGGATTGGGGGCACCGTTAAATGGTTTGATCTAGAATAGAGGGTGGGGCTTACCTCTACTCTAAAGGCTGAAGATAAGTAAATACAGGAAATAAGAAAAGGGTCATAGAATTGCTTCACACAAAGTCTGTTTCTTGGCCAGAGTAATCAGAGTGTGTGTAATTTGTGTGTCCTTCAAGAAGTCCAGCGATGGCTCTAAGGGTGTAATCAAATTATGACCATGATACCGAGTTAAATTTCAGCTGTTGAGGGTTATTATCTTGGAGTGGCTATGAAAAGACACTTTCTTGGCAATAGTAAATTATTGTAGTTTGTATAATGATGCAGGCACGCACAGATGTAAGCATATAACTGGAACAAAAGATCCACAAAACACTACTTTACTAGGTGGGATGAATTCCAATACTTTATTCTGTTTTGTGCTTTCAAAAATTTGGTTCCTGACCTTGGTTCATCGTTTTGACAATTACTGTTCTAGGGTAAATAAGGAATAAAAGTTCTTAAAAAGGTTTAAAATTCTTTTAATTTTTTTCAAAAATTTATTTATTTAGAGAGCATGCAAGCAGGGGCAGAGAAAGAGGGAAAGAATCCTCAAGCAGACTCCCCGTTGAGCTCAGAGCCCAATGTGGGGCTCCATCCCAAGACCCTGCGATCATAATCTGAGCTGAAACAAAGAACCGGACGCTTAACTGACTGAGCCACCCAGGCGCCCCAATTTTTTAATTTTTTACTGAGAGGGCACACATGCAAGTGGGTTGGTGAGGGGGAGAGGGAGAGAGAATCTTAAGCAGGCTCTCCGCCAAGTGCAAACCCTGTTCTCAGGACCCTGAAATCCCGACCTGAGCCAAAATCAAGAGTTGGATGCTTAACCAACTGAGCTACCCAGGTACTCCCTATAGAGAGTTTTAAATCCTGCACTTGCACACTTAATGACCTGAAAAGCCACGTATTCATTTAAAATAACGTTATAAAATCTATACTTAGGTCATTCATTCTAGCAGACTACATTCTTTGAGGGCAAGGGTAGCATTGGTCTCGTTCACAAGTATTTCCAGCATTTCTCACAATGCCTGGTAAATAGTAGGCCCCCAGAGAAATACGTAGATAGGTGTTGAATTAATAGAAAGAAGTAAGATAACTTTGGATGATGGCGGAGGTGAGGAGATGAGGTTTGTACAGAATTGTGTTGAGGTGTGATGGGGAGGTAACAGCGTAACAAGTAGCAGAAGTATGGACTTAGAGTGGAATCCTTTTTTTTTTTTTTTTTAAGCATAACAGTATAGATCATAGCTGTTCCCCCTTTCCCCATATGTGTGTACATATTTTTTTCACAGATGCTGGACAAAAGAAGGGGTGACCTAAGAAACATTTGCTTATCTTTGTGAGAAGTCGGGGAGGCTCTGCAAGCGGGTACAGTTGCTTGTTCTCCAGGATCTTTCCTGTCCTGGCATCTGTGTTGTACCGTCCAGACCCTTCGCTGGGCTCTAATGGTCTCCGGTCTGCTGTTGCATCAAAGGTCCTCAAATCTGCCCTTCTGTCTTTGGAGGGGAGGCTTTCGGGCAGTTGGGAGAACACCTCTGCCTCCAACCCCATGTGGCTTAGGGAGTGTTTCTCCCCGGCAAGCTGGCCTTCCCTGTTAGACTGGAAGTAAACCCACCAACACTGTTTTGCCAGGAAGCCATTAAAACAGATTTCTTCTGATACGCTCTTGCTAGTAAGTGTTCTGACCTTGTGAAAAATTGTTGGTAGTTTGATCATTGTAACGCACCCAGGTGCTGCAAACGGAGCGGAGTGCAACCGCGGTTCTTAACCTCTTTCCCATGTTCTCCATCCCTGCGCCACGCAGGAACCACTGAGACATTTTTCCCTAATTGCTCCCCATTTAAAAAATTAACATCAGAAATCGACTGTACATCTGTTCATGTCCTGAAGCCCTGCAGAGGGCCACAAACTGTTTTGTAAGCTAAGATTTATTTGGGTTTTTTTGTCCCCACTGACCCAGTTTTTGCCTCTTTAGGGATGATAGCTCCCCCTTGCAGAACACACGAGGTAGAAAATAATGTGCTGAGAAAGATTATCTGTCACAGGTTTATAAGGGCCCCAGGATCCCAGGTTTGGGGAGAGGTGCTGGCATTGGAGCTGAGACAGTAACTTGGTTTTACTGCTCACGTGCTTCCTTTCCCTGCGGGCCTCAACCTCGTCCCTCTTCAAGATCAAAGATCTTTATTTTAAGTAAGTCTTCCCCAAGCAGGGCCAGTCCCAGTCCATTGCCATCTCAACCAAGTGGAGATAAGCGTGTCTTAGAATTTGCAGAGATTGATTCAGGTTTTATTAGTTGGTGTGTGTTTGTTGCCAAGCCTGATTATGAGCTTTGATGCCAAATAGTAGCCAGATTAACTGTTTTCATGTGATAATGCAACTAAAAGGTGTTCAGCACCTTATCATTTGTACGGGGCTGTAAGATGAGGTAGATGAGGTAGACGGACTGATCATGAGGTTGGTTTATCTGCCCCAGACATTGAAAACGCACTTTCTGTTGACTGTAGATTGGACACGAGAGGTAGCATGGATTCTTCTCTGGACTGTCCCTCATGCTTGGTCTGTTGGAGCCTTAGGAGTACAGCAGACTTTAAGCCTTGTTTACACAAACCACCAAATCCCCAGTCTCCCATTTGTGCTGAGTGGGAGTGTTGAGTGCCCTACAGAGTGAGGAAGCCAGTTTGCTCAGATTTCCCTGAAGTCGATTGAGACTGTGTTGTCCACTGGTTAACACAGAACAGGCATTAACCGCTTTTGGTCACCAAAATACCCATGTTCACTGTCAGAAGACCTCACTGTTTGTTATCATGATGCTGAATTAGACACCAGAAATTTTATTTGTGAATGAGAGTTGGGACAAATCAAGGCTGGGCCTCTTGCCTAATCCCCATTTCTTTGTATGCTCTTCTGCCATGGGAAGGGCTTGGTAAACTACAAGCCGCAGACCATTTTTATAAATAAAGTTTTATTAGAACACCCCCTACGTGTACTCGTTACTTATGACTACTGTGCTGCAGCGACAGAGTGGGGCAGGTGCGACCCACCGTTGAGCCCACAAAGCCTCAAGTATTTCCTGTTTGGCATCTTACAGAAAAAGTTTGCCAGCTTCTTTTTCAAAAGATTCTAAGTGAATTAATCAGAAGTTCGAATACATTTTTAAGAAGTCCCTAATGCCTGTTACACTTGCTTCTGGTTGAAATGACTTAAACACTTAAAATAGAAAATTATATTGTAAGACCACTTGTATGTAAACAAACCTAATAATGAAAAATGAGTTTCTCTTAGACGAAGGTTAAGTTTCTCTAAAGAAAAGCTGATTTAATTGGAAGAGGTTAAATCATGTTTGTGGGGACAGTTTTTCTGTGATCATGGTACTTTTAAAGGCTTTAGAGGTTGATGACCGTGTTTCTTTATTAAATCTAAATTCCCATCAGACGTTATGGTTTCCTACTCCTTACTCTAAGATCATCCTTGGCACACTGTTCTCATACATCTTGCCCAGGAATTTTTTTTTCCCCAAGGTAAAGTTTCCTTTGGTCCCATGCTCCCCTCCCCCGTTGCAACATAATACCTGCTAACTAGAGAAAATTAAAAAAAAAAATACATCAGAAAGAACACAGTCCCCTGTTTCCAGAAATCCCCTTGATTAATTCTCCAAGGGATTCAGCTCTGAAATACTTTTGTTTTATTACCATTGATGCCATTTTATAACCTGGTCGAACCTTGCAGAGGGAGTAGAGGGAGGGTTAGTATTTTACAGTAACAGGTAACAGGTAAGAGCTACATGTAAAGGGGAAGATGATTAGGTTTTAAAAGTGTGTGTGTCGGGGCGCCTGGGTGGCTCAGTGGGTTAAAGCCTCTGCCTTCAGCTCAGGTCATGATCTCAGAGTCCTGGGATCGAGTCCTGCATTGGGCTCTCTGCTCGGCAGGGACCCAGCTTCCTCCTCTCTCTGCCTGCCTCTCTGCCTACTTCTGATCTGTCTCTGTCAAAGGAATAAATAAAATTTAAAAAAAAAATAAAAGTATGTGTGTCTAAAGAGGTGGCCACTAATATGCTCTGAGTTGGTATTAGCTGGCTGCCATAGAGGAGATGGGGAGGTCTATCTTGTGGAGATGGTGGGGGCCTTGGGGGCCGAGAGTTCTCGATGCTGTCAGCGCAGACTGTTGTCAAGTTGCTGTCTGAGCCAGTGCTCTCTGGAGCTCGAAGGTCCAAGAGAGTTGGGCATGCATGGATTTGACCAAGTCACAGGGCAGAATTGGCAGAATCGAGTCAAAACATGATTTAGTCTGTAGGACTTGTACAGTTGGGTCATCTGTAATTTGAATGTTTCCTATAATCGTTTTCTGTAGATTTCCTGTGAAATGTATGGAAATACACCTTCATGATTTATTTTCTTTTTAAAGTTTCAGTTTGGACCACTCCCCGTGTTTGCATTCATAAATACAGACCTGAAATGGAGAGATGGTGTAATCATGTACTGGCATTGCCAAGTTTATTGTGTCATTTTTCACCATGACTTAAATTGGCTGATTCGTTAGTGGTAAGAGAAGTTTGTGTAGTGTCTTTCTGGGAAGGGTCAGGTTGAGATGATTAGTAGTATAATTCACGGACTCTGGTACATTCTCATTCCAGAGGATGATCTTTCCAAGGCCAGGACACTTATCCTTTCATTGACTAGTGTCTTGTGCCTCTTAGGGCCCACACGGGGGGGTCCGATCTCTAGGCAGAGCATGGCTCTAAGGTCCTTCTGCCGAGGTTGAGTCCTGACATCTTTGACTGACTGTGATCATGGGCCCCTTGCCTTACTTTCCCTCGCTGTAGAGATAATAGCGTCTGCTGGGCTTGGGATAGATTCACCGTATTAATGTATATTAATGTATTGAAGACTGGTAGAAATGAGTCCGTATTTTCATTTTGAGCCTGTATGGGCCAAATACCCCACTCGTCTCTTTCCATTCGATGACATGATCTGCCCCGGCACGAGCCTTCTGGTAACCAGGACGTCTGTTCCAGGGTCAGCCCAGGGGACGGCCATCAGTCCCCCAGTGGCAGAGCACGTGGCCCCTTGTGGCCTTCCCCGTGGCTGCAAAATGTTCCCCCCAAAAAGGGAGGCTGGCACACAGCTCCCATTCCCAGGAGTCTTGTCACAAATTGCTACAACTCCTGCACATTGAATTTATAAAATGCCCAACAGTCCTTGCATGTGCTTTTCTTTGCCCTTGGAAAGCAGCGTGGCTGGTGTCCCAGCACGTGACCTGAGCTGATCTCTTGGTCATCTCTGCCCCGTGGCTTCTCTGAAAACATAGCATGAACTTTTTTTCAGTTTTGTGCCACTCTTTTGGCAGCCTTGATGATGCTAGTTTACACTTTCTGGCTCCAAGGAGCTGAATAACCAACTCCTCGTTGGGCAGAATGAGAAGTATGTCTGAGGTGGGGATTCATGGGCCACAGGACGCCCTGGGGCATACTAGCATGGAGGCTGTGTGATGTCGCTAGGAGCAGTCTCTCTTGACCCTCCTGTCTCTCAGCCCCGCTCTCATCAAGTAGCTCCTGGCTCCATTCCCCCAGCACCGTGACCCCAGCAGAATGGGAGCTTGTCTGGGTAGTTCCAGAGACTGAGTCTCACGGGCCTGGTTTGGGTCATGCCACTGCCTTTGCACCATTTGCTGTGACAGATGCAACGTGTGGCCAGGCTGGGCCTGGGGAGTGTGCCCGCCCCCTGCCCCGTCCCTTGACTCTTGAGTGGTGGGGAAGGCTGCTCTCCTAGCTTCCTCGGTCCTCTAGGGAAAAAGGAGGTCAGTCATCTGGAGATGTATCCTCTCTTACGCCTGAGCTTAGCAACCTGCCCCCTGCTCCCTCCTTGGGGGTGAACAAGCTCAGAGGGCCAGCAGGCTCCGCCATACACTTGTTCCCACTGATTCATAATCTACTTCCCCCACCCCTTACCCCCAACCGGGCCTGTTAACAACAGCTGATGTCAGAACAGCCAATGTCTGTTGAGCTGCTCATCGCCCTGGGGAGTTTTCCTCTTCATTCCCTTCTCCCCCAGCTCTCTGGAGGAATGCTCTGTGTTCGTTCCACAGTCGGCTGCACATGTGTGTATTTTTCGCCTCTCCAGTCTGCGTAGGATCAGTGAGGAGATGGAGTAAGTGTCCATGCGGTCAGTCTGGGTGCTGGCGGAGCTTGAAGGCTGTGGAGGGCTCGCACAGCTCATCAGTCTCTGCAGCTCTGCCCGGACATTACCGAAGCCCGTTTCCTCTCTCCTGCCAGCTCCCTTCTGCCTGCGGGCATCCCAGAGCGGCTGTCTCCCACCCCTGCCTCTTAGAGCAGGTTCTCACGTGGTTGCAAAGAAAGCACCTGCCTTTGAGTCCGTATCAGTAAGGTTCTTGACTTAACGATCATCTCCCAAAACTGCTGAAAAACGAGGGATTGCCACTGTCCGCCTCCACACCCAGAAGGAGAGAGTAAAGCATGGGCGTTCAGTGACAGCTCAGAAGCCAAATGGGCATTGGGTGAATATCTCCAGCAGTTATTGAACTACTCTGAGCCATTTGAAGGAAATGGCACCCCTTATTGTCTTGGGAAACTAAATGATTCAGATAGGGTGTTTTTTGTTTGTTTTGTTTTTATACGGTAGTTTGTAAATCTATAGACGTAGAGGAACCAGGAAGACAGCTCTGGCACGTGTTTTTAGGGTGGGCTGCGGCGAAGTGGTCTGAGGATGCTCAGGTCAAGTCTTGTGGCCTTTCATCTGGGTCGCATGCCCCCCCCCCCCCCGCCCCCAAGAGCCTATGGAAGCTCTGGGGGAGCGGCTGGCCATCTGCAGCCGTGGGAAAGAGGCGGGAGCTTCAGCAGGAGGCTCACACCGCCCTTCTTTCTTCCTGGGTTGCTTCATTGTTGATTTGAACTCCGTGCCTTCCGGTACCTTTCCATTCAGTCCCCTCCAGGCAAAGTGACCGAGGCTGTGAAGGCAGCGATTGACCTTGGCTACCGTCACATCGACTGCGCTCACGTGTACCAGAACGAGAACGAGGTGGGGCTGGCCCTCCAGGAGAAGCTCAAGGAGCAGGTGGTGAAGCGTGAGGACCTCTTCATCGTCAGCAAGGTGCTGCCCTGCAGGGGAGCCTGGGCCACGGGCCTCTCTCTCCTGTTTGTCCGAGGCCAACGTGGGTGCAGGAGCCGAGACCATCCTCTGGGGAAATGAGTTGACTACGGGCCATAGAGGGTTCCAGAGCTCACCGGTCCACTGTCTCTTGGGTGGTCATTCCGTGTAGAGCCATTGGTTAGAGCCTCTTGTCGGTGAGGCTTAGATTGAGAGATCTCTTTGAGGACAGAACTTGGTTTCCGTCTGGAGGCTGGGTCTCTACGGATGGCTGCCGTCTTTCACCTGGAGGCTGTCGGTGCCCAGAGGAACCCTGGGTGGGAGGGTGAGACTGACCCCACGGACACAGTCCTGTAGGAAAATGGCCGTGGGAGCTCATGTTTAGGGCCCGGGCCTTCCTGACCTGTCCATTCTCATTAGGCCTTCAGTTTGGTCCCTCTGACAGGTCTCCCTGACCCGATGACCTTGCCTTCCTTTGGAAAATTCGGGTCCATGGTGCGCAGTGGAAACTCCCCCACCCCGTTTCCAGCGTCCCAGCGAGAGGGGTGGGTGGTGTCTTGGGGCCGTCTGGCTGCCGGCTGCCGGCTGAGACGTGCTCTCTTGCCGTCCTCAGCTGTGGTGCACGTTCCACGAGAAGAGCATGGTGAAGGGCGCCTGCCAGAAGACACTCAGCGACCTGAAGCTGGACTACCTGGACCTCTACCTCATTCACTGGCCGACGGGCTTCAAGGTAGGCGGCCGCTGTCGCTCCGTGCAGCCCGGGCTGTGGTAGGCCCTCCCGCTTTAGGGTACAGGTGGGCACATGCCCTATGTGAGTCCTTACTGGCCCGACCACTGTCCTGGGAGCTGTCAGCCCCCAGCCCCCAGCGCCTGCTGAATCCAAACCGTGGGCGACTCGGCTGAACGTTACTGAGTTGGAGGAGCGCTGCGCTGTGTCATTTGCCGGTGGTACCGTTTCAAACTGTGGCCACGCACATGGGTCAGGGGGCATTCTGTACGTGGGCCGAAGACCTCTTTGGCTGTCATCTTCTGCCTCCGTGTGTGGGTACGGTCCGGCGTTCCGCACAGAGGCCCCATCCCGTGGAAGCCCGAGTCTCTGCACCAAACACACTCGCGTTATGAGTTCTTTCTAGCCACAGGGTCCGTTTTCTGCTTTGTCAGCCAGAGTGAAGGCATGTGGTTTTTGTCCTCTAGCCCTGTTGTGTTGTGCTGGTTCTATCGGACAGTCCGCTGTAACCCAACTGAAAGGAACAGGGTCTGGGGGCCTCAGGAATTTTCTGCCTGTTAACTTTTCATACTGGCCTGTGGGTTTGCCCTTGATGGTTTTCTGAAAGCTTAGCTATGGGAGTTAAGAGTCATTTTTTTTTTTTAGAACTTTGCTTTTAAAGAACTAGGTCTGCAAAGGGCTGTCATTGACCATGTACTCTTGTAACAACAGCATGGGAAGGAGTATTTCCCGCTGGATGGGGAAGGCAAAGTGATTCCCAGCGACACCAATTTTGTGGACACGTGGGAGGTAAGGCAGTTGCTGACTCGGTCTTCTCCCTCCTTGCTGGTATCTCTTTCTCCTGTGAGTGATCCGCTGTGCTGTGTCTTCCCCTGCATTTTGGTGTTTGGTCACCATTTTTGCTCTTCCTGTCTTCTTAAAGCCAGCCGGGCTTTTGTTTTGGTGTCTCTTGGCTAGTTTGCCAGTGCTGGTTAGTAAGGGCAGGGCCCGTTAAACTGATTGGAGTCAGAGCTGCTTTTCTCATTCCTGTCCTGTTCGGCACATGTCAGAAGCAAGCAGCCCCTCTTTCCTTGGTAGGCCATGGAAGAGCTGGTGGAGGAAGGGCTGGTGAAAGCTATTGGAGTCTCCAATTTCAATCATCTCCAAGTCGAGAAGATCTTAAACAAACCTGGCTTAAAATACAAGCCGGCTGTTAACCAGGTAAACATGGTGGAGGGGAGGTGTGTGTGGGAGGCTGTTCAGTTACTCTCTGAACCTGGCAGTCCCTTCCGGTCTGTGTCCCCCAGGGAGCAGCCAGGAGGCGGGTCCCAATTTGGGACTGAGAATGATGATGACCCATCTGGGAGCGCACTTGCAGGAGAGACAGGGTGTGAGCCTGGCTTGTGATGACTCAGGCTCTCTGGGATTATCAGCTTGCGGCCCATCACAGTTGATAAATTGGCCAAAGCCAGAACAAACCCTTAGGGCCCATGGTCGCAGTCGGTGATAACAACATTATTGTTATTCATATCGAAGACACTTGCTGGGAAACAGGGATTGTTGTTCCACATATCTGGGAGCTCAGACGTTGGCTATACATCGTTTTCTGTTGGGGAGGGGGGCTGTATGTCCCCACAACTGTGCCCACATGCTACCCCCAGCCCTCTGTTTGCATCTGCAGATTGAGTGCCACCCGTACCTCACTCAGGAGAAGTTAATCCAGTACTGCCAGTCCAAGGGCATTGTGGTGACGGCCTACAGTCCCCTCGGTTCTCCTGACAGGCCTTGGTGAGGTTCCCACTGGATCATGTCCATCGGTGAAGGTTGGAGATGACTAGAAAGAAAAATTGAGCATCAAGGGAAGTGCTTCTGGCGCCACTTTTCAGACCTACCCAGGAGCCTTTCATTGGGTTTCCTGGTTGTTCTTTCTATAGCAAGATGGCCGTTCTTTTTCCCAAGGATTGGCAGTTTGTACTTGAGCTTCAAATCAGGAGGAGCCTGGTGGGCTGCCCTCAAAGACCGATGGGAGTTAGAGCCACACGGGCTGTCCCCGAGTGGAAGTGAGGCTGGGCGCTCACACAGGCCGTCTTTCTGTCTGCAGGGCCAAGCCTGAGGACCCTTCCCTGTTGGAGGATCCCAGGATCAAAGCTATCGCAGCCAAGCACAATAAAACCACAGCGCAGGTACCGCCCTCTCCACACGCCCGTGACTATTTCCTGAACTCTCTGCATTCCTATTTCCTGAACTCTCTGCATTCGTAGTGGTCCCCTTCAGTGGGGAGGGAGAGGTGGCCAAACCCAGCCAAGCCCTTCCTGGAAGTGCGGCTTGAGGTCGTGGAGCAGGTGGTAGACGGGGCACACAGACTAGGACCCCAGAAGATGCCCACGTGGTGGGGACGGGGACACCGGCCTCCTACCTCCACAGGCCGCCCCGGGGCCCGCATTTGCTGACGAATGTGGGAAGCTCCTCTCCCCGCTCACAGGAGAGCCCTCAGTTCAGCCGTCTGGGAAATGTTCTTTTTCTCCCAAGTGGTAGGATGGCTTCCTCCTTGTGACCAGGACACCTGGGAGACACAGCAGCACGTGGCGTGACTCGGGGAGACCCTGACCTCTCTGAGCCTCCGTTTCCTTACATGTGACCTTCTGGAATTTCCATCTTTGGGCAGTGGATATAGATGAAGATGAGACTGAGTGACATGATAACATAGGTTATTGGTGTACGTACACACTCGGCCCCTCTGTTCACAGATTCTGATCCGGTTCCCCATTCAGAGGAATTTGGTGGTGATCCCCAAGTCTGTGACACCTGAACGCATTGCTGAGAACTTTCAGGTAAGATCCTGGCTGCTTGGCTGGGGTTTTTACAGCAGAGCAGGACAGAGGGCCTCTCCTCATGCCTGGGCTGTCCGTGTAGGACCCCCACCATCCTGTCACCTCTCAGAGAGCCAGCAGGTGGAGACAGCAGGTGAGCATATTTGCCCACAGAGGTCACCAGCGAGTGTCCAGCAGGCTTGCTTTCTGGACATTCTGACATAAGGGCCTTCCCTGTCCCCACGTGTGCCACCCCTCCCAGGCTCACCGGCTGCTGGCCCCCCCGACGGCTGAGTTCTTCCCCAGCAGCCCGCAGCCCTCATGGGAATGGTTCCCCTCCTGACAGACCTTTCTTGTCCTCTGTCTGTGAGGGGCTGCTTAGGCCCATCTCAGGTACCGCCTCTGACAGCACCCTTCAGCCCCCAGCCGGACTTCGTTCTCAATTTCTCTGGCCCCTGTGAGGGTCGTGTAGCGTCTCCCTCCAGCGTGCTGCCGACCGGTCCTTGTGTGGGAGTAGTTGGTGACCTCTTTCCTTCGCTTCAGTGTAAAGGGAAGCGGAGATGCTTGTGGTCTGTCATTTTCTTCCCACCTGTGCTCGTCACAGAAATGCTCAACACTTTTGTGATTGTGACAGTCACAAAATGAACTAAAAAGTCCCATTTTACTCGGAGGCTCTGGAGGGGAGGGCCTGCCTCGTTCCGGGCAGGATCCCGGCGGCCTGTGGGCCTTCTGTGAAGAAACTGCGCTTCCGTTCCGTGGACCCTTGTCTTCCCGCCCTCCCCACTCCGAGCAGCCTCTCCTCAGCGGCCGCGCCCGGAGCTGTTTGGATACTTTGTATTCTGGGTTTGACCTTTATTTGAAGAATTTACTGGATTTTCTTTTTTTTCTTTTAGGTCTTTGACTTCGAACTGAGCAGCGAGGATATGACCACGTTGCTCAGCTACAACCGGAACTGGCGCGTGTGTGCCTTGGTGAGGTGAGTGTGTGCGGGGAGGGGAGCTAAGGCCGCAGCACGAGGGAAGCTCCCGGAGGCCGTGAGGTCCGCATCCCGTTAGCAGTGGTTCCCACCGGTGCACGTCCCCTTGCTCTCTCACCCGTGCACAGTGGGAGACGCTTGAACCCATGTCCGCCGAACTGCACACAGCCAAGGGGAAAATGCCAACCGATGGTTCTAGATCTCTCCTCCCACCCCAGGGGCACTGTTGGCCTAACCTGCAGCAACTCCACATTTCAGCATTAATTTTCAAATCTTAGCGGCTCTTCTGAAACCAGGTGATCCATGGGGCTCCTGGCCCACCTTCCTGGGAGAATTCGCCTGTGACTCTTACCTCATACTGACGTAATCAGAGGGGTTCAGTAGGAAGACTGTGGTGCTTGAGGCTGAGGCAACCTCTCGACCCCTCCCTGACTGATGGTCACCCAGAGCCCTTCCAGCTGCGAATTCACTGGTTTCTTGTGTTCCCTGCGATTTGTAGTGTGGAAACTGAGGGAGGTGACAAGGAAGGTTGTTGTGTCTCTCCCTCACCCCCCCACCCCCCCTTCTCCTACAGTATAGTAACCAAAGTTTAAAACTCGTTCTCTCTGCGTTGTAAGAAGAAACCTCCGTTCTACAGTGGGGACCAAGAGCTTCCTTTCACACTATGTGTGCGGCCTCTCTTACTCTTCCCCATTTACCAGCAGTTAGTCCTCTGAGCAAGACTTGGCCTTGCCCTGAGGTGTGGGGTCGCGTGCCAGCCTCCTCTTTCCTGCTTCTGCTCCCTCTCCATGTGGTTGGCAGCGCTGGTGGCCCCCGCACCCCCACACCTGTCCCCCGGCTCTGCGTCCTGGGCAAGACTCTCTCCTGCGCTTGGGTGTGACTGTGCCTGTGAGCACGTGGCCATCACGGACATCACAGGCCACTAACCGCACTGGCACTGGCACACCAGGCTATTTCTGATGTCCCTGGTTGTGTTAATGCTTAACCTTTAGGCACTAAGATCCTTTTTGAACCAAGTGGGTGAGGGAGAGAAAAGTGAATCATTCAGCAGGTGATGCCTGTTCTCCTGTGAGAGTCTCCGTACCATTCGTTCACTTCCCACTGCTGACACCGCGTATTGGAGCTCTCCGGGCTGACAGACCGCAGTGGTTTTCCGACTGTCCCTTTTCCCTTATACTTACTCCCTCCGCTCCCCAGTGCCACTTCAGAAATAGCTGTCAGATGAGTCTGGGGGCTGCTGATGCTTCAGGGGGACAGGTTGGGGCTGGAGTAGGGAGGGAGAGGCTGTCTCCCACATTCCCAGCTCGCCTAGGCCGCTTTCTCACTACACATACACGTCCATTGCCTCATTTTGGCAGTTCCCGCTCTAGTGAGCCTCTGTTACCGAGGGCGGGGTCCTGTTAGTCAGGCTTGATGGGAGGCCAAAAAAGGGGCAGACTGTGGGCATGTTTTGAATGACTCCAAGTCTTGGAGCGTTCTGGGCCCTGTGCTGGGTTCTCCCTGGGCCATTCACACTATGCCCAGCCAGCCTTTCCGTTGTGAGTGCCAGAACTTGTTCCAGCACGAGCCATTGGCCATGTTCATACATACTCACCCGCCTCTCTCCTCCCCTCTGTCTCCTGTGTCCCACTCTGCACTGCTCTGTGGGGCTCCCTTCAGCTCCCACCGACCCCAGGCAGCTTCTGTGTCCTCAGAGCACTGGCTCTGTCACATGCAGACTCCTGACCCCTCTCTGGTCACCCTCTTACTGTTTCGGACTATGGGATTCTCTGGTCCTGCCAGTTAGCCTGAGTGATCAGAAGCAGGAACTGTGTCTTGGTGCCCCGCTTGCCACAGGCACGATGATGGGCACACGGGGGTGGGTGGTGCGGTCTGTCACACAGGTGCCAACTGATGACAGCCCATGGTAGAGGAGCCTGGAGGGGACTGCGGGGGTCCCCAGCCCAGACCCATGACCTGCAGTCTGGACACTGGCTCGTCTCTGAGGCCTGTATTTCTACCTATAATGAGACCCTCACCATTGCTTTTGGTCATCTCTTATGGGTAGAAATACAATCCCTTCCCTTGTAAAGCTAATGTGTTTCTCCTTTTCTCCCGACAGCTGTGCCTCCCACAAGGACTATCCCTTCAACACGGAGTTTTGAAGTTCTCGGTGCCTCTTCCCCCTCCCGGTGACCTGCTGCTGTGTTCCCCGGGTCACTTTCCCTATATGTAGTATAGTGTGGCCTCTGCCTTTCCTGGTGGGTCAGCGACCTGCAGCTAGGCCAGTGAGGGCTTGGCCCGCTTGGTGTCGGGTCTAAAGAGCAGTATCAGTAGGTTAGAAGCTTCTTCCAGTTCTCTTTGCCCTTCTTCCTGTCCAGCTGGGAAAGTAGGACCTTAGGACTCTTTCCTGACTAAGTTGAATCTACAAAGTTGAAATAGTGCCACTAACATCTGGATTTCGGCTGCCAGGAACTGTTGTAACCTTTTCATCCAGACTTCTTGCCTCAAATAAAAAGTCCTTTTGTGAACTTGTTGCTGTTTGTTTTACTTTGGTTTATCGAAACAGTGTAGCACCCTCTGTCTCACTCAGCCTTCATCCCCTCTGTGACTGTAAAGCAGCCACTCAGCTGAGCAACACAAAGGCGTACCTGACAGCTTTCCCTCTAGTCGGGGACCCCTCACCCCATTACCTTGCTCCTTTAGCTTTAGGGAGGTTGGTCTTACCTGGGTGCACACTTGAGTCACCCGGGGAGCCTTTAATGCTAGGGATGCCTGGATCTCACCCCTGGGGACCCATCTGATTGGCCCAGGGTGTCACCAGGCCCCCCGAGAGTTTGCAGGCTCCCCAGGGGTTCCTACTGCACAGCCAAGGCTGAGAGCCACCGCGTTACGGCTGAGAGGGTCGGGAATCCGTTTGTCACCCGTTTGTCACTTCACAAGTTACTTTGTTTTTCCTCCTGCGCGCGAAGCCCAAAGTCCTATGTTTTCTAAGCAGCGCTCTTCACAAGGAGCCGCTGTCATGAAGCTCATGGTCTAGACGAGAGGGAAGAAGGGAAGCATCAGTGAATGGCATCTGGGTGAGCTCCGGCCACCGGAACAAACCTCATAGACTGAGCGGGCCAAACAGACATTTGTCCCTCCCAGTTCTGGAGGCTGGAAGTCCGATCAGGTTGGCCAGCCGGGTCTGGTTCTGGTGAGAACCTTCTCCCTGGGTTGTAGACGGCCCCCTTCTCACGGTATCTTCGCATGGCTATGAAGGAGGAATGCTTTAAATAGGATTACGCAAGTAAAGGTCTGTTGTTAACGTTTACGAATGCTGTTGCCTATTTTTTATTACATTTCCTTTCCTGGAATTAAATTGACAAAGGCTGGTAAAGGCATGAGCTAGGTAAGAGTTGACTTCAGGGTTCATGGAGTTAATGGCTTGGTTACTGACTTCTTACTGGATGATGGTACGTCCTACAGGTGATGTTCACTGCTGTGCAGGTTACCCACAGATGAAATGTACCCCCGGGGCTTTAGGGAATTGGGCAACAGTGGTTACTGGGCCTCCTCCAGGGACGCAGGAGAGAGCCAGGCCCCTGCATGGCAGGGTTTGGGCCAGGTGGGGGACTCAGAGCCCCACCCGCTCCCTGCCACCCACAGGTTGCTCCTCTTCCAGCCACCTGTTCCTCACAGCGGTCCAGCCCTGCCAGGTCAGCAGGTCCTACTTTACCCCAGGTCAAGCTGCAGACCTCCGTAGTCACCCTCTCAACAAGGGAACACTGTCCTTTTCCTGTAAATTGAGTCAAATTATCTCTGACCTCGTACCGACCCTGTTTCTCCAGTTAGCTCAGAGCTGGTTTGAACACGCTTTGGAAGAACTTCAGGGTGATCACTAGTAAGCGTTCGTACCTGAGGCCAGTGTGCGGGATCCCTGCTTTAGGAACACGAGCAAAATAAGTGAATTTGAAAGTCAGTGGGTTAAGCCTCTGCCTTCCGCTGAGGTCATGATCTCAGGGTCCTGGGGTCGAGCCCCACATCGGGCTCTCTGCTCAGCAAGGAGCCTGCTGCTTCTGCGCCACCCCCCCCCCCGCCCCCGCCACCTGCCTCTCTGCCTGCTTGTGATCTCTGTCTGTCAAATAATAAATAAAATCTTAAAAAAAAAAAAAAAAGATAATTTGAAGGTCAGCAAGAAGCACAAACAAATTGAAAAAAGGCCCTGTTCTGACCTTGGTCCCTACTTTGTAGCAGAGACTTGGTTCCTATCTAAGAACATGTCCCCGAGAGAGAGAAGGAGTCTTGGCTTGGGGTGGGGTGGGGATGGGGAGGAGAATGAAAGCTTCTTGATTAAAGAACTCCTTCTGCCTTTTAAAGATTCAAAAGAGGTGTGGGGGGCCGTCAGTGACCCGATGCAGGTGAGCGTCCGGCTTGCTGGTGCTGGAATGTGGTGTGAAGGAGCATAGGGGCGGCTGAGCAGACAGACAAGGGGTGGGGGTCCTAGAGAGGGGTGCTGCCTTCCCAGGGCGGGCCCCCTTCTCCCTTCCCATGGTGTAACCAAAACCCCTGACAGCTTTGCTCATTCCCGGGTTTGGGGGGTAGGAGGGGCAGGTTTCCAATCCCACCTTAGCACTCAGGACTTGTCGCCCATGAAGTGACTCTCCAGGGGGCCCAGGCTGTGGGAGTTCTAGAACAGCAGTGCGGGTCCCATCTCTGAGGACCTTTGCCAGGGCCTCCAAACACATTCACAAAATAGTTAGACTTTTACCAAAACGAAGTTCCAGCCAAGGAGTAGAATTGTTAATAAGATAATGAGACCCACTGAAGGACAGAACTAAATCTAACTGAATCACATCGGCGATGAAGCCTGCCCTTGAAAACCTCTCTGAACAATGCAGACTTGATTTCAAACAGGGCAGTTTCTCAAGGACCAGTTTTCGCAGAGCACGGTTTCTCAACACCGTCCTGTTTTGCATCGGTACAGTTGTCGAACAAGCTGCTTTGTGCAATGCCTGGGCTGTCCCCCGGAGGGACCCCGGGAGCTGGCCAGCCAGGAGCAGCATCGTCCGTGCTGGGTCCAACCCCGGAAGTCTACCTCGGAGGGCAACAAGGACTACCCTTGGGGGTTCATGGCTCCCTGGGACCCAGCTCCAGTTTACACCTCGTCTTTCTGTCCCTTGAAGGCATTTTCTAGCTGTGTTCCAAGAAGACCGGGGTCTTCAGGATCCTTAAGGAAGTTCACCTTCCCTCTCCCTTTCCCTCTTCGGAGTTTGGCTACAAGAGGGGGAAGCTACTGATGGCTTCTCAGGTCCTCTTCGACCCAGTGCTCAAGCTGGGCCAGAGGGAACAGAAATCTCTGCTTTCCTTCCCTTTCTGTCTACAGGGCCTACAATGGGGTCAGGGCACAGATTGGGCTCTGTGTGAACAAGTGACCAAATGAACGACGAGCTTTTCTTAGAGCGACGAATTATGACAACCTCCTAGTGTAAAATCAGTGCATTTCTGACCCCAAGAGGGGCTGAAACTGTGGCAGAGGGTTCTACAGACGCAGATGGACCGAGACTTCCTTGCAGCTCTCTTCCTCCGTTTTTTTTTTTAAAGATTTTATTTATTTATTTGACGGACAGAGATCACAAGTAGGCAGAGAGGCAGGCCGGGGGTAGGCGGGTGGGAAGCAGGCTCACCGCAGAGCAGAGAGCCCAATGCGGGGCTCGATCCCAGAACCCTGGGATCGCGACCTGAGCCAAAGGCAGAGGCTTTAATCCACTGAGCCACCCAGGCGCTCCAGCTCTCTTCCTCCTCATCCGAGACTCTGGCAAACCGGTTAGCTTTCCGGCCCCAATTCCCCAATCTACAAGATGCCTACCTCCTAGTGGTCATGGGGATTGAACGAGATATATGGAACATAAAACCCACTATCCTGGGCCTCGCCCACACCGCTCAGTACCTGCTTGCCCTTATTCTTACAACAGAACATTGGCAACAGGGGCAAATCCGTCCTGCGGCTGGTGCTGGGGGATGGAGCTCTGCCCAGAGAGCAGCACTTTCTCCGCGGCCTTGACTCTGGCCACGTCACACACAGAAAGGGCAACCCTTGATACACTTCTCAGGGGGCAGTACACTGTGGGCCCTTGTTTCTAATCTCAGGGACAGTATGTCCTTCAAGAAGAGCAGATCCTGAAAAGAATGCTGACAGGCGCCTGTGTGGGTCAGTCAGTTAAGCATTTGATTCTTGATTTTGGCTCAGGTCATGATCTCAGGACTGTGAGATCGAGCCCCGAATCTGGCTTGTGTTAGCCATGGGGCTCTCTTTCCTCCTCCACCCCTGAAAAAAAAAGGAAAGAAAAGAAAAGAAAATGCTGCATATGTGTTTGTAAGAAGTATTTTTTTGTATGGATAGATGAAATCATTGAGTGTTGGAGGTCATCTAATCTAATTTATTTTTGGCTGCAGACTTCTCTCTTTGAAAGAATCCCATATGGATTCTCAATATTTAAACCAGATGGCCAGGCTGCTGTGGTTTAAGTCGTGGAGGAGTCTGGGAACCAAGCCAGTTGACACCCTCACAACCCCCTAACCATGAGGGCCTGAACACGGTTGCAAAGCCTTGGGATCCAACCTTTGTTGTTTACTTTTAAGAGCTATAAAGATTTCTTTCACACAGTTGTTGGAATTCAAGAATTCCAGAGTGGCTTACCTCCTTGTGGATGGGGGCCTCTCTTGAGGGCGCAGCAAATATGGCGGCTGGGATTGCATCCTCTATGGGCTTGACTGGACATAGAGGATCTGATTCCAAAATGGTGCATTCCCTCACAGGCAAGACAGTATTGCTATTGGCAGGAGGCCCCAATGCTCTCACCTCGTGTACCTTTCCACAAGATGGCTGGAGAGCTAGTGACACGGTGGCTGACTCTCCCTGATGGGTGATCCAAGCAATCACAAACTGGAAGCCATAATGTCTTTCATTACCTAACCTCAGAAGTCACACACCATCATTTCCATAGAAAGATCAGCCCTATCCACTGGGTACCCCTTGGAGGCTGGCCACCACAACTTGCAAACCTAGAACAACATTTATTTAGGAAGCATTTCAGAAGTAATTACAAATGTGCAAACAATATTTCAAAAGAATGTATGTTCCAATTGTCATGCCCAGCCAAGGCATGGTTTTATAACCACTTTTATAACCATGGTTTTTATAACCCTGACAGTCAAAGAGGCCAAGGGAGCAGCCAAAACTCACAGAGCAATTTAGTGACAGAAATGGACCTAGAATCCAGGTGTTAAAGTTAAAGCATGCTTAGGAGTCTTGTAATTTAGGAAGTCTTAAAAACCAGTGCTGAAGTAGAATGACTATTACAGATATTTCCACAAATACAAGATAAAGATGGTTTTATAGAGGTGTTGTTGTGTATTATAACATTCTAGGTACAGACAATGTCAATCTGACATAACCTGTTCCAGAAAGCAGAACAAGAGGGAATACTTCCAAAATCGTTTTATGCAGCCAGCACAAATCTGATACTCAAATTACGAGCACAGTTCAAGAAAGGAAAATTACAGGCCAATCTCACTGAAGAACAGATAGGTAAAAATTCAAAATAACATAGACTTAATCACATCCAATAATGTATAAGTGATCAATGCAATTTTATCACAGGAATGCCATGTTGACTTTATATTAGAAAATCATAAACATCATCTACCATATTAATAAATTAAAGGTATATGTAGTATTCAAATAAAAAATGTTTATACTTTAAAATAATTTTATGATAAAATCTTTGGTCAGACTCACAGTAGAAGAAAACTTCTTTAAACTTGGTAAAGGGCATCTCCACAGCCATCTCATAGACCTACTATGACGTATCCTTCTGGTATACGATCTACCACTGTTCGCTTTCACATGAACAAATCTCAACAACAGAATATTGAGGCAAGAAAAGTCAGTCACAGAGAAATACATACAATAAGAGTCTACTACTACAGGGGCACAGTCAGTTAAGTGTCCCATTCTTGGTTTTCCTCAGGTCATGATCTGAGGATTGTGGGATCAAGCTTCGAGTAGGTCTCCATGCTTAGCGGGAAGCCTGGCTCAAGGAGTCTCTCTCTCCCCTGCCCCTCTGCTCACATACTCTGTCTCTCCCTGAAATAAATAAATTAATTAATTTTTAAAAATCACAATGAGATACCACCTCATACCTATTGGAATGGTTATTATAGAAAAGACAAGAGATAATGTGTTGGTGAGGGTGTAGAGAAAGGGAAACCTGCATGGGCTGTTGGTGAGAATGTAAATTGGTGCAGCCATTATGGAAAACAGTATAAACATTCCTCAAAAAATTAAAAACAGAACTATGGCATGGTCTAGCCATCCTACTTTTGGGTATCTATCTAAAGGAGACAAAATCTCTGTCTTGAAGAGATGCCTACATCATTGCAGTGTTATTCATGATAGCCGAGGCATGGAACAATGTAGGTGTCCATTAATGCATAAATGGATAAAGAAGATGTGGCATGTACATAATGGAATTATTCAGCCATGAGAAAGAAGAAAATCTTGCCACTTGCAACAATTTGGACGGACCTTGAGGCATTATGCCAAGTGAGATAAGTCAGAGGAAAACAAATTCTATATAATCTCATCTATGTGTGCAACTAAGAACATCATACTCATAGAAAGAGAGATCAGAGTGGTGCGTGTCAGAATCCGGGGGAGAAGGAGGGGGAAATGGGGAGATGTTGGTCAAAGGACACAAACTTCCGATGATACGATGAGTAAGTTCCGGGAATCTCATGTATAGCATGGCAACTTTAGTTAACAATATTGTATTGTGTTTTTGAAAGTTGCAATGAGAACAGGGCTTTAATGTTCTCACTGTAACAACAGCAAAATAGTAATTATGTGTAAACTAACCTTATTGTGGTTAACATTTCCCAATATATACCTGCAACAAATCTTCACACTGTACAGCTTAAACTTACACAATGCAACCTGTCCATGATATCGCAGTAAAGCTGGAAAAACAAAGACCCTGAACCTGACTGAAGTTACCACCAAAAAAAAAAAAAAAAAAAAAAAAAGGTTGGAGGTCAGGTGAGGTTTGATATAAGAAAGGGTCATGAAAACATTTCTAAGTTACTACTTATTTTTTGCCCTGCATTCTGGGAATATGTGTGTTTGTTTTATTTAGTCCTTTAAACGGGATACAGAGATCTTACACATTTTTTGTATATACATTTCATAAGAAAACATAAATGCTGAAAAAAACAAAGGATCTCATTTGATCCTTGCAACACTCCTGTGAGACCCATGTATCATGATTCTCATTTTACAGATGATGAACTTTGATGAACTTAAATCAAGAAAAGTTTTTTGCTATGCCAAATATCCCACAACTAGTCCACAGTTCTGTCTTCTCATTCTGGAACCTTCCTACTCAATCACACTGAAACTAACTTATATGACTACTTCTTTTATTTTATTTCTCTAAGTTCTATTTATTTAAGTAACTCTACACCCTATATGGGGCTCAAACTCACAACACAGAAGTCAAGAGTCCTGCACTCTACCAACTGAGCTAGTTATGCACCTCTTTATGACTATCTTAACTCTAGACACAGAAAACTCTGAGCACCCAACTGCATGTTATTGAGCAAAATAAAAGACAGGGTTATTTGCTTACTTGTTTGTTTAAAACAAAATGGTCTTTTCTTTTTTTAAGATTTTATTTTGTTTGTTTGTTTGTTTATTTGAGAGAGAGCACAAGCAGAAGCAGCGGCAGAGGGAGAGGGAGAAGCAGAACTACTGAACAGGGAGCCTGACTTGGGACTCGATTCCAGGACCCTGGGATCATGACCTGAGCCAAAGGCAGACACTTCACCAAATGAGCCACCCAAGCGCCCCAGAATTGTGTTTTGAAGACCTGTGTTCTCTCCTACTGTTCCTGGTTTGCTGTGCTGTGTAGTAAGGCAGTAGTTCAGTAGTTCACTAGTGATAAGCGAGATATGCTGATTTGCAAACCAGGAACAGTGACAGTGGCATTAGGAGTGAGAGGGGTGGTCAGACATGAGGCAGCAGATTTTACAAGAGAATTCTCAATGCCTTTCATGTGCATGTTAGGTAATCGGTGCTCAGGAAGGAAGGGTCAGCCTGAAGACTCAGGATAGAAATCAGATAGGTTTTCGTGGAACTGGAACACAGGATCCACGGGACCAGAGCCGGGGGCACTGAAGGTAGGGGGCAGGTTCCTACCCACAGCTCAGTGTAGTGAGGAGGCCACAAGGACCCAGCACAGGACCAGGACAGGGAGAGAGGGCAGAGGAGAGGAGGCTATAAACACATTCCTTTTTTTATTTTCTTAAGATTTTATTTATTTGAGAGAGAGATCCCAAGTAGGGTGAAGGACAGAGGGAGAAACAGGCTCTCCACCAAGCAGGGAGCCCAGTGTGGGGCTCCATCCCAGGACCCTGAGATCATGACCTGAGCCAAAGGGGATGCCTCACCAAGAGCCGACTGAGTCACTCAGGTGCCCCTATGAACACATTTCTGCTGCATATTTCCACCTGAGCCTGCTGTGAGGCTCCCAGCCTGGACCTGGGCACTGAGGGAATTGAGTAGGCTTCCCTCCCCGTCACCATAAATCAGCCAATTTGGACAAAAGCACTGGCTCTGGAAGGGCTCCTTGAGGTCATATGGTTTCAGTTTCTTTGTGTAGGACAGTCCAAGGGACTCTGTCAAGACCAGCTAGCCAATTGGTGGAACAGCCAGGATCAGAACTCAACATCTTTGGATGTTTTATCCACTGTTCTCTTCCTATAGGTCACCTACGCTGGTGTCGTCTTAGGCTGGACACATCAGTTTGGAAACCTCAACCCCGCAGTTTGTGGCCTCATCTGAACACGAGACTACACTGGTTTGTCATCCATGGGTTTCAAACTGCATTTTTGAGGAAGGTTGGATTTGTGGGTTCCGGCTCAGGGTCAGGAAGGTTGGCACAGGGCTCCTTTTTCCTTCCTCTTCCTGCCTCAACCAGAGTAACTTCCTTTTCATCTGCTTTGTGTGTTGGAAACTGTGTAAGATTTCATTTGTGAAGAAGGTTCTGGCCCTTAAAAGAAAAGATGCAGAAAAACTAAAATCGTTCAATGGAGATCTCTTGGGGGCTCTCTCTCTCTTTCTGCGTTTTAGTACCCCACGTTTTAGTACCTTTCAGTAAGCATTCTTGAAGACTGAGTTCCACTCAGTTCCATGGCTAAGGGCCACCAAAAAGGAGATCACTCCATCCTCAAGGTAGAGATCCGTGAATGATTCCTAGGATCATCAGTCGGAGGGAAGCACTCAACAACAGTTTATCGAATACATGTTTGACTTGCCTATCTCATGCAGTGTTCCTGCCATCCTACTGAATTAATCTCATTTCTGGAATGTTCCGGGAGAGGATTGATGAAGGATAGGGCAATATGGTCATGACTCCAACAACTTGCTAACTCTCTGCTCTGTAAAACAGGGATGATTTCTCTCTACATGTGCATAGGTCACCCTAGTTCAAAAGCCCTCCAGATTATTCAGCACAGGACAACATAAGGCAATTAGTTCCTCTTCATGGAAGGAGAGGGGACAGGACAGGATGTCCTAGGTTGGACGTTCCTCAGCTGGGCACAGCCAAGTGTGAACACTGTTGGTTCCTGGGACTACCTGGAGGGCAGGTGAACTGGTATATAACAAGATAAGTTTAAAGAGGGCGTAAGTGAGGGTAGACTGGGAGGTCCCCATTGTATGCAGAAGCATTCCCAGGACCCAATTATATGGCTCTCTCCAGTCACTGCTTGGCTAGGATGGGGTATGTACAAACAACTGGTCTCTGGCCCTAGCCTGCAGCCTCCTCAGAACATCCTGATGGCACCTTGTGGTCTAGAATGGGGACTAGGCAGCCTTCTGAGCACTGGGGCCAAGCCAAGGTGGCAGAAGGAATCTGGCTCATTGAGTTCATCCTGTGGGGCAGAACGAGCTCTCTCCGTCCACACACACCTGCCTGGTCCTCCTCAGCTGATAGTATGGTGCTTGCTGCCTCCTGCGGGCCACATGTGAGTCAACCCCAGTGCTTTCCTGACTTGCATGGCGCCCTAGTTGACTGCTGGGAAATGGGTCTTCATCGTGACTGCAATAACCAGGAGACTCTTGCTAGAACTCTTTGGGGAAAGCTTATAAAATCATATCAGAGGGGCACCTGGGTGACTCAGTGGGTTAAAGCCTCTGCCTTTGACTCGGGTCATGATCCCAGGGTCCTGGGATCGAGCCCTGCATCGGGCTCTGCTCGGCGGGGAGCCTGCTTCCTCCTCTCTGCCTACCTCTCTGCCTGCTTGTGATCTCTGTCTGTCAAATAAATAAATAAAATCTTAAAAAAAAAAATAGGGGCGCCTGGGTGGCTCAGTGGGTTAAAGCCTCTGCCTTCAGCTCAGGTCATGATCTCAGGGTCCTGGGATCGAGCCCCGCATCGGGCTCTCTGCTCTTCAGGGAGCCTGCTTCCTCCCTCTCTCTCTGCCTGACTCTCTGCCTACTTGTGATCTCTGTCTGTCAAATAAATAAATAAAATCTTTAAAAAAAAAAATAAAAACACACCAGACACCACACCAAGCTTTGTATACACATCATCTCGTTTAATCCTTGGAGCAATTTTGTGCCATGGGAATTATTACTCCCACTAAACAGGAGAAACCGAGTCTGTTATACAGTTGTACAAAGTCCATGCTGGCAAACGGCCGGGCTTCGGCTGAGACCCAGGTGTGTCAGAATTCAGAGTCCACATTTGGAGCCACTGTGCGAATCCATGTTCCTGGCGGGCTGCACCCTGGATGGGCTATACCCAGCCTACTCTGTCGACAGAGGCAGTGACAGACCCACAGTGTCTTTTTGTTCCAACCATCCACGATCTGGCAACCTCTCACATTCTCTTTCTCCTCTACCTCGTGTGCCCATCACCAAACCTACGATCTCTTCTTTTCTTTTGATCTTTGAGCAATTTGCCTCCTTCCGGGTGGGGCAAACATTCACCCTAGTGCAGGGGTTTTGAAAGTGGAGTCCACAAGAGGCCTGAATGGAATCACGAGGTCTGTGAACCTGGACAGGGAAAGAATTGTATTCTATAACAGAATACGGAAACCAAGTAGAAATACTGTGACTCGGTCACTAATGGAAATCATAGGCATTCTGTATCATGTAGCCATTGTTACAGAGATCTCAAAATATCACTTATGCTCATCACTGCTTTAAAATTACAATAGCTAGCAAACCAGTCACAGATCTGTTAATCACTGATAAAAGTATGTATATTATATCACAAATTCATTTTTTCCAATATTTTGAAATATTGAAATATTTCAGCATTCTCTGAAAGTTATGGAATTCCTCCATAATCCTATACATTTTTAATGTATTAAAAAACTGTGCTTAGAAATAAGTCTATCAGAGAAAGACAATTATCGTATGATCTCACTCAGACATGGAATTTAAGAAAGAAAATAGAGGATCAGAGGGGAAGGGAGGGAATGATAAAACAAGACAAAATCAGAGAGGGAGACAAACCATAAGAGAGTCTTAATCATAGGGAACAAACTGAGGGTTGCTGGCGGGGAGTGGCGTGGGGGATGGGGTCACTGGGTGACGGGCAATAAGGAAGGCACGTGATAGAATGAGCACTGAGCGTTATATGCAACTGACAAATCACTGAATTCTACCTCTAAAACTAATACAGTATATGTTAACTAATTGGATTTAAATAAAAAAGCAAAACAAAAAAAAATTATGCTTAAAAGGGGTTCAGAAGATTCTGCAGCCAGCCGAAGGGGTCTTGGCATGAAAAATGAGAGCCACTGCCCTTGATCCCAGGCCAGGCTTTGGTCTTCCAGACCCAGGTCATACAAGCTGCAGGGACCAGCGATGGGAGTATTTGCAGTTCTCCAAAAATGATGACCACATGGTTTCTCTTCCAGACCAGGAGGCTTTTGTATTGAAAGGAGCCACTATTCATGATTACACTGGGACAGCAAGTGTAAGCCTCACCCGACCCAAACAGCATGTACCCTGCAGCCGGAAAAATAAGACAGGAAAATGCCAGGTAATTAATTGTAACTTACAAACATCAACATAAAGACTCTATAAATATGCTGCCAATAAAACTAGATTACCTCCTAAAGTCCAGAGAAAATGAAGTATAACTAAGATAAAGCACAGGCTTCCCCTGCTATCCAAAAGTAGACTGGTCCTTCCTATGAAAACCTTCCTAAGCTGAAAGTGTGTAAATCAAAGGAAAGATTACCGTTAATTTACGTGGAAATTTTCTTGAGCATTCCCAGACCCCCCAAATAACCCCTGCCAAGCTTTTTTGGAACTTGAGGACACACCTTGCTAGTGGATGGACAAAATCAACTGAGATAAAGCAGGTGCTCAAAGAATTCACAGCTTGACACCCAGAGGCTGGATGTCCTTTCCTGGAAGGGGCTCAGGGGCCCCCTGCTCTCTGTGTGGGATTCGCCCTACCTCTATAAAGGCTCACTGAACACTGTTGCTACTCTTAGCCTTTTTTCGTAAAAGCAAAAATCCTCTTTGGCTTTTTTTCCCGTTGAAAACGGTACTAACGCAGGTCTTTTATAAAAGGAAAGCAGTGTAATGAGGACTTTTGAAAAGTGGGGGATACCTGTGCACTGGCTTTGAAGAAATACCTCTGTTAGATAATAATAATATCACTAATGAACCACTTCCATTGGATCAGGTGCTGTATGTAGTCACAGGAATGTACTATGATTATTTCCATCTTGTAAGTGGGGAGGCTGAGCGGAGTCCCACAGCCACACCTGCGCTTGGGGCTATGGTCTCCAGAGCCTCTTTGAGTCCTAGTAACTGTAGGAATGTTCGTGTTGGGAATGGAGTCCAGCAAGAGGATAGATGAAGCAGAACATGGGTCTGGGTCTCTCCAGCACTGCACAGGTGAGCCACTGCTTTTATTCTCTGTGACTAGCTCCAGAGACGTGAAAAATATTCCCCGGAGAGGAAGGGGAAATCTGGACAGTTCCCATAGAGCGATAGAAGGATTCCTCTGAGACTCCAAAATTTTAAGTAATGGTCCCCAGGCATTCACCTCTTCTCTGACCACAAGCCCCCAGCTCCCCTGTGAGACACGGCATGGGGCAGTGATGCAGAGCTGGGTCTGAAGGTCAAGCCCCGAGCACCCACCTGCCGAGTAACCAGGACGTGGGCAGGTCACATCGCCTCCTGGGACTGACATTTCCTCACCTGCAGAATGCAAATAATAATAAACCTTACAGGTGATGGTGAAGAGTCAATGAACCCAGAAAACAGACAGAATACCTAGTCATGATGATTATTATTATTTTCTAAGTCTCCAACTGATTTATATCCCCAGACGCCGCATTCCTTATTATTCTGAGTACTTCCATGTGTTCAGGAATTGTCAGCGTTGCTTTCTCTTGGTCCTTCTGTGGCTACCTTCGGATGACTGCTAGAGCACTTCCTTCTGTGGCATTTGTGCCCAGTTTGTTGGGGGGATGTTCTCCTGATTACGGCACGTTCTCTGTCTGCCCACACCCTAATAGCATTTGTGCAGGAGCTCCTCATTTGCATTTTGCTGAGCGGATGTGACTTTTTTTTTTTTTTTTAAATAAGTTCAGGGGTGTCCAGAGAACGCTTCGGTAAGAATTGAGTTGACAAAAAATGGGATGGATCATTTATCACCTTTACAGAAACAAGATGAATTTCTGTTTTCAACTGAAATAAGAAATTACAAAAGGACTGCTGGGCCAGGCCGCATGAAAAATTAAAATGGTACAAAAGAAAGATAATTCAATACAAAAAAGGTGAGACGCAGTTTGAGAAATATTTACATCAATATGAAATGAACATAAATATGTTCTTTTAAGACCAACTTTTAAAATTTTGCATAATGACCCAAAACACACTTAAACTGAAACAAAACTTATGCACAAAAAAACACACTATGTGTGAAATTCTATTTTTATGTAATTCTGATAATATCATCAGACTAAGTTTTGTATGTTTTTAGTCTATTCTATTCTAATTTTTAATACTCATTATGAGCCACTTAATTGATTTCTTAATGACTAATGAGCTCTTATTTACAGTTTAAAAAAACAGTGATGTCAAGAGCTCTTATAAATACACTATTGGGGGGCTCCTGGGTGGCTTGGTGAGTTGGGCCTCTGCCTTTGGCTCAAGTCATGATCCCAGGGTCCTGGGATTGAGCCCCACATCGGCTCTCTGCTTGGCGGGGAGCCTGCTTCCTCCTCTCTCTCTCTGCCTGGCTCTCTGCCTACTTGTGATCTCTGTCAAATGAATAAATAAAATCTTAAAAAAAAAACCATTATTGGGTAAAAAATATACATAGGTACTTCAAAATATAACACAATTTTTTACTTTTTCTAAAACATGAAAAAACCACTTTTAAAAGATGGCAAAAATCTCAGCTTCAGTACTCACCCAAGACATACAAATGATAACAAGGATAAAATACAATTGCACTGACTGAATTAGCAAAAAAGAAAAGCAGTGATGCGGTCTAATGCTGATAACATCATAGCAAAATTTTCCCTTAAGGCGGTTATTTCTGCATACCCCCACTTCAGATCAAAACAGGTTTGAGGTGGCTTTATGTACTGAAATTGCCAAAGACAGTGGGTGGCAGATTCTACTGATGCAATCTTGTTTGGGAAGAAACTGGGTAGTCAGTACATTTGTGGAGTCATAAAAATGTTCATACCCCAAAGTAATTCCACTTCTGGGAATTTATCCCAATGAAGCAGTTCAAAGAAAAAAAAAATGCTTTACATAACTTTTTATATCATTACTTAAATTGTGACAAATGAAAAGCAGTCTCTACAGCCAAGAATAGCACAATATTTAAATAAGCGATACTATGCTAATTCAAAATATTTTGCAGCCAATAAAATAATTATGGCTATGAAGCAACATGAGAAATGCTCCTGCTAACAAATGCAAGAGTTATAAAACAAAATGCGCTATGTGTTTCAGTTACCACGGCTGTATAAAAATTACCCTAAAACTCAATGGCATGAGACAACCATTTTTTTTTAAGATTTTTATTTATTTACTTGACACAGAGAGTGTGAGCGAGAAAGACAGAGAGAAAGCACAAGAAGGGGGAACAGAGGGCAGGGGAGAAGCAGACTCCCTGCTGGGCAGGGTGGAGCAGAGAGCCTGATGCGGGGCTCGATCCCAGGACCCTGGGACCATGACCTGAGTCAAAGGCAGACGCATAACCAACTGAGCCACCCAGGCACCCCCAAATCAATAATTTTTTATGGATCAGTAATTCAGACAGGACACAAGTGTATGACTTCTCTGGGGCGACAGTGCCTCGGCTGAGCCCGGATCCTCTGAGACTCATTTGCTCAGACGTCTGGCTGTCGATGCTAGCTGTCAGCTGAGACCTCAGCTGGTCCTTTTGGCCAGGACGCCTGTGTGTGGTTTGGGCTTTCTTGAAACCCGGTGGCTGGATGCAAAAGCTGAGAGAGACCCCAGCGGAAGTCAATGCACGTTATAGGACCTAGTCTTAAAAATTATGGGCTATCTCTTCTCTGTGCTTTGAGACAGTCACAAAGTCCCAGGAATTAAAATGACAAAACCTTGGGAATTGATACCAGGGGAACCCCACTTTCCTGTGTAAAATTCCACTGTTCCCACTTCCAGCTGTCAGTGCTCAAGCCCCTGCATGGGCGACGGCCCTACCGTTGATGGGAAGTGGGCCTGGGCACACGAGCATCACTCACACATGGCACTGTGTGCCTCCAACCCCATCACCTCCGCAGCTGGGTGGCCTCATCGACAGATGACCTCACTCCACGGTCACTACAGGGAGCAGGAGAGGGGGACATGTCTTGGAGAGAGAGGCCCCTTCCTCCTTCACAGACTCAGTCTGTCCACCTGCTTTCCTGGTCAGTCCTTCTCACGTTCTCCCCAAGACGTCCCGCTCAACCACCGCACCCCGACAGCCTCTCGCTTTCCTAGCACCTGGACCTTCTCTCCTTGGTGGTATCCCTCCTCTCTGCCCAGGTCTTCCACAGGACTGTGCTCGCTACCCCTCCAATCGTCATCGGTGTATTGCCTGCCTCTACCCCACGGACAAGCCCTTCGAAGGACACGCTGACTCCATCTGTTTCCGTCACCCACTCACTCAACACCGGGATCTACCCTGCAGCGCTCTGTCCTGGCATGACTTCCACCTGCTTCTTAAATGTCTCCACACGGTCAAATCTGATGAGCCTGCCTCCACCGTCATGGTCCCTTCTGCTGGCAATGGTGTGGCATTGCTCACCACGGGCTTCCGGAAGCCACGTCTCCAAGCTCTGAGACACCATTGCCCCCCCCCCCCGCCCCGCCCCCAGGCTTCTGCTCTCACTGCACCCCCATTCCTCAGCGACGGCCAGTTACTCTCAGAGCTTCTACTCCCGCCTACAGACCCCGCCACCGAGCTGAACATGTAACCCACGTTACATCTAGGATGTGCAGGATCCAAACTGCAATTTTCAAATGACCCATGAAGCTTAATCAGGCTGGGTAACGATCAAGACCTTTAGGCATCTGTTCAGCCTTTCTTGGACTAAGAGGCTCAGTCTTTCAGCTGCCATGGCCTTTCTCTGCTAGGAGAAGAGGCCCCTTGCCGTAGGGGTGCTTGTCCAGTCCTCCAGTGGGGTCACTGGCTCTCCAGGGTGATGACCTTGGCCGGCCTCCTGTGTGCCCTGACGGCCTCTGGTCTTGGACCACCTGTGGGGTCTGCCCACTTGGGGCCCAGTCCGGCTGTTAGAGGACAGGGCGCAGTCTTACCTGTTCTTGCTCTCTTAGCCTCCTGCCCGCGCGACAGCCACCGTCTCCTTCTCCTCTTCCCTTAAATCTCCCCGCCCAGCCGGCTTTATATATTAACCTCCTTAAGTCACATTACCCTCTTCCCGATTTCTACCTGAGCCTAAAATTCGGGGCTGGGGAGCCTAGCTCTTAAGGAATCAACAGGGAAAGAGGGAAGCAGGGGAATTTGGTGAACCCTCCTTCAAGAAAGCACCCAGGCTTCAAGATTATTGTCCTGCGGCAATCCTATTTTGAATGTCCAAAGTGGAAAGGTCAGCTTAATTATCTGGTTGCCGGAGGCAGACTGTGTGTGAAGGTCACAGACTGGAGAAGACAAAAGAGAAAAATCGTGCGCAATTTCAAACTATTCCCCCAGTTGCAGTCCAATAGTGACATCCATCTAGGCCCCAGTGGCTTTCCTGAGCTCGAGCTTCTAATATCTAACTGCCTATTAGACTTCTGCAAACACCTCTAAAGCCGAACTCAGTATCTTCCCTCCAAAACTTGCTCTTTTTATTATGATCCCGGCATCAGAGTTTAAGGAGGCTGAGGACAAATGGGGTCGCGGCGGGGGATGCGGGAAGAACCAGGAAGACCTAGGACCAGCTGCTTTTCCAGTGCCGGGGGCTCTACCCTTTCATTCCCAGAGATTCTGCGTGAGGCTTGGGCATCTGAGACTTCTCCAAGCAAGCCAGATGATTCTGATACCGATGGAAGTGGCGGTGGGGGAACCACGTTTAGAACTCACGCCCCAAGCCCCGCCACCTGGGAGCCCAATCGGGATGGGGTGGAGCCACGGCCCCTGCAGAGTCCCCGCCCCTCCTCCCGGGCTTGCTTTAGGACGTCACCACTTGCCACGTTGCGAAGCCTGCGAAGCCTCTGGCCTCCCCCTCCCTTCTCACTGCCGCCCCTGGACGACCAGTTGAGCCCCGTCCTCCAAGCCGTTCCAGCATCCATACCCTTCCTGGACGCCCCCTGCCAGCACCTGCATGACGCCTGTGCCACGTCCGCGGGATGACTGTGCTGTCCCACAGAGAGGTCTCGTATCCCGCCGGGATACCTTCCAGTCCAATCCACCCTCTCCGCGGGCTCCTGAAAGCTCTTATCAAATGAAACTGATCATGCGGCCTCCCCTCGAAGGCCCACGCGGCTGCCATTTCCTCAGACCCTGTTCCCCCAGTGTCGCGTCTACAAAACGGAGGCGATGCCAACAGCTGTGTCTCATAATTGTTTCGAAGATCAGAAACAATTGATCTGAGGCGCGGCCTGGCCCAGCGTGACTTCGGGGCTACCAAAGGCTCTGCGTCGTGGCTCCAGATGGTTCTCCGCTGGGATATGAGCCCCTCTTCTGAGCTGCTTCACTGACAGTCGGTTGCCCTGGCTGCAGGCCCTTCGCTGCCCTTCTCATGCTCTCCCAGGACCAAGATTTCCCGCAGACACAGGCTTGACTAGACAGACACCGGCCTCACCCTGCCCCACAAGCCCCACCTTGGAGACGGACTCATGGTCCCTCCCCCTGGAATGGCCTCCCCTCCTCTTCATTGGACCAAGTTGTGGCCACCATCTCTGGAGCCGGGTCCAGGATGCTCAAGTCTTACTTTGGCTCACAGAGCAACTGCATGTAGAAAGGTACCCAGATCCCAGTCCAGGGCGGAAGCCACGGATCAACCCACGGATGGAGCAAGATCTGGACTTGGGGAGGCTTAGCAGGCAGTTACCTCGCAAATCAAGTTCAGAGTCAAGTGTCAGAGTAGCCCTGAGGAGAGCCAGATGGTTCTAACTGTGAGCCAGACCCCGTGGGGACCTTTGACCAGGAGGAAGCACACTTCTGCCCCGTCATCCCGATCGATGCTCAGTCCTGAGAGCGAGACGCGACCCCTAACACCAGCTGCTTCTGCTCATGGAGAGTCCTGAACACTAGCAGGTAGGTCTCCCGCGAAGGGCTTGGTCAGTAGGCACAGGCCAGAGTGAATTCAGTATCTCTGTGGGTCCAGGGCTACCAGGGGCGTGAGAAGGACAGGTAGTCGGGGACCAGCAGAACGGACTCACAAACAACTATGAGCACTTTCAGCAAAGCTCAGAGAAATGCAGGGCCTGCAGACCACGCAGGCACAGCCTGGGGACGTGGAACTGTAAGGTCAAGGTAGCCTGGCCTGGATTCACAGGCTGAGGGGACCCTGAGTTACATTCCCTCTGCATTTCTGACTGTGGGAGTAGCTGTAGCAAAGCACCCACCAGCCACCAGAGAACAGAATTTTGGGTATGGCGCTACTTTCCTCTCTTGCCACTACCCCCATGTCACGTTTCAGTTTTTTCTACTCTCTAAAGCCACAGAAGGGCCTGGACTGGCTTCTGAGGTGCCCCACGCCAGGTGGCCAGCTCTGAGCACCTCCCAGCCTGACACCCTGGGGTCATCCTGGGCAAAAACACTTCTGCCAGGAGCATGAGTTGGACCAGGTGGTCAACATGGTTTTTACCAGATCTGTCACTCTGTAATTCTGGGATCCATTTGGAAAGGATCACCGATAAAGGTCCTGCCTAAGCCCTTGGAGATGTGGCCCCTGAAGACTCCTTCTCCAAGGCCCAGCCTCAGACATGGCTTCAGGGGAGGTCCAGGGGGCAGCAGAGACCAGCAAGGAAAGACACGGAAGGCCCCAAAGAGGAGTGTTTGTGAGCAGGGCCCCTGTTCAGGGTTGAGAGAAGAGAAGAGATCCCACCAACTCTCTTCCCCCAACTTTGGCCTGCGTTCAGGCCACAGTGGAAATCTACCCTCTAGTGGCATGGGTGGGTATGGGTTTTTTTTTCTCATACCTTTGTGCTTTTTTTGGTTTCCTAAGTTTCTGAGAAAAGGTTCCTCTTGGAAAATTCCAACTCAGTCTCAGCTGAACAACAAAAAAAATGGGGGTTTTTCCACAAGAGGCTGTGGTGGAAAGGGGGACCCAGAGTCTCCCGCTGATCATTGCCTGAAAGCTGTAAAGAACCAGGAGCTGAGGTCCAGGGGAAGGGCCATCCCGGGAGGACTGGAGCTGAGGGGGGCCTGGGGAATGCCCTGCTCTGCGCTCCCTCCATCCAGTCACCCCCGAGAAGTGCGGTTCTCCCATGCTTCCCATGCTGACGTGTTCTTCTTCTAGGACTCAGCATTTGGGTTCCATTGCGACACACATTACCCACATTTTAATCCAAGGAAGAGGCCGAATGCACTCAGTTGGAATCCCTCCCCCAAAAGGAAAACCCTCAGCCCCAAGTGGGTCCAGCGAGTCTTGGACTGTTCTTTCCCTCCTCTTTACCCCTAAGAGCCTCCTCTGTGACTGCTTTCTCCTTCTCCTTCCTCTTCTTCTTCTGCTTCTGCCTCACCACTAATCTGAATCTTTTTAAAATTGAGATTAATTCACCCAACATAAAATTCTCCATTTTGAAATGTGCGGTTCAGTGGCTTTTATGATATTCACGATTCCCTGTGACTTCTTATCCCCACTGACTGTCCCTGGGACAGAGGAGAAGGGAGCTGGGGCTGGACAGCTCTGGAAGTTTCCCTGACTTGTTAGCAAGGCACCCCTCTGGCTGCTGAGATGGTAAAGGCCTGTTCCACACGAGTGACACAGTCACACCCCTCTCTGGAATTTCTGGGGGAAATCCTGTCCCCGGAGCTGGAATTCTGCCACTGATGCCACCTGTGGGTTCTTAAGCAGTGTTTTCCATGTGTCACAGCCTCTTACATCAGTGGCACCAGGATCAACCCATTAGGGGTTGGAGAACCTGGACCCCCCGATGAAGTCAAGCCCTGAGGGTGAGGTGAGCAGGTCAGGGCCTCAGGCTGGGGGAGATGATAGGGTCTCAGGACCAGTCATCCTGGAGAAGAGAGCCTTGGGGATGCTGGTAGAGTCCTCAGAGTCATATAGCTTAACTCCTTCCTCCAACTAATTGAGGAAACCCAGACCCAGAAACCACAATGTTGAACAGCCCAGCAATGGCAGACCCAAGACCCAAGACCAGAAGCCAAGTCTTCCAACCTTGGAAGTGCCTTGGGCCAGGTGCCTTCTGTGCCAGCTAATTCATTCAACAGGCAATGATCATTGAACTTCCCTACTCTGGGCTAGGGACTCCACGGGGTGCTGGACAGAAGTGACCTGGAATTCCACAGAAGGCCGCACCCCCCTCCCCAGCTCTAGGCAGCAGACCAGGGAGGACTTCAAGGCAGCCACTCCATGCCCAGTGGAGGGCTAACCTCGAGAGGAAAGATCCAGAGAGAAAACCCCTTGCACGGCCCAGAAGCTGCCTCAGAAAGCCCTCCCCTGAGAGATTATATTAGACACAAAGGTAATAAATACTCAAAACTCATCACCTCCTAATTATTTTACTATGATCTGTGCTCTTGGGGTTGTTCACCTCTACACAGTAAAATACTATGAGATCCTCTATCTCTCCTGTGTTCAGTGGTGTTAACATCGTGGCTCGAAACGGGCCGCAGTGGGAGTGTGTATGCCACAGAAACAGGCAAATGCTGCACATGAAGGTTTTGTCTTGCTTTTACTTCTATCAGCGACCCAAAGGTCCACAACATCCTCGCATGGGCAGATTGTTTGCACATAACTTCTGAGCCTCCATAGTACAGCTGCTTCCTCCCCATCAGCCACTGTGGAAAAGGACCAAGCAGGACTCAAACCAGAGTTGCCATGGGGTAGGTTGCAGGGACCGACTGGAGAGGAGAAAAAGAAAGAGTGTGTTGAAAGGAGAGGACACACACATCTGCTCAGCCCCCTCCCCCCTCCTCCCTCTCTCCTGCCTTCCTTCCTTCCAATCACCTGTCCCTTCCATTCATCAAACATTTGCAACCTCTATCTGTCAGGCCCCTTCCTGGACTCTGGGAGAAAACGAATACCAAAGTAAGCACTGTTTTCTCTCTCCTTGGAAATAAATACAACCCATCGGGGTCTGGGAGTCCGTCTAATTGAAAGCTTGCAAAGGTTGGGCAAAGCAGGTCTCAGTTTGGAGGGAAGAGCTAAAGGTCCCCAAACCAGATGACTCAGGGCTAAAACGCGTGGGAAGGACTTCAGCGTAAGTAGCTTAACTCATACCCGATTTTGAAAAAAAAAAAAAAAAAAAAAAAAAAGTAAGGGTCTTAAAAATCCTGGGTCCCGCAAACAAACCCCCCACCCGCGTTCACGTATCCGACCGGCTGCAGTGACAGGACCGTGCGCGCGCGCAGGCTCGTGCACCTGCAGTCTAGGGTACGGTGCTCGCCTTTTTTTTGTTTGTTTTTCTCCCTTTAAAAGTAATCATTCTCCTCTGTTCCTTGTCTGGACTTTCTCTTTTTAATAGAATGAGTTCAGGAGACCTTCACGGCTCCTCATTCATTGGCTTCCGTTCACTTTCTGGTCCCAAATTTTAACATTTCCCGGGCTGCCCCCAGATGCTTGTTAAAAGTGCAGACTCTGGGGGCGCCTCGGTGGCTCAGTGGGTTAAAGCCTCTGCCTTCTGCTCAGGTCTTGATCCCAGGATCCTGGGCTCGAGCCCCACCTCGTGCTCTCTGCTGAGCAGGGAGCCTGCTTCCACCTCTCTCTCTCTGCCTGCCTTTCTGCCTACTTGTGATCTGTCAAATAAATAAATAAAATCTTGAAAAAAAAAAAAAAAGTGCAGACTCTGAATCGCCAAGCCCGGAGGCTTCTGGCTCGGAGGGTCTGGGATGGGTCCCGGACTCCGCACCTTTACCAGGCTCTGCAGGTGGTCCCGAGGCGGGTCTGGTGGAAGAACAGCGAGTTGCAGAATGCTTCCCTGCGTCACCGACAAGCGCTAAACAATACAATCATGTGCTGGTTTTCCCCCTAGACAGGATTCATTTCCGCGGCTCCATTCCCACTCTCTTGCCTGCTGTCCTCGCTCGCAGTTGTCTGAACTGTGGCCAGCGCCCGCGAGCCAGTGCATCAACCCTACGATGCGCAGAGCCCGGCCTCCGGTCAGGTTGCCAGGTTAGGGAGGTTCAAGAGCAACCCGCGGGTGACTCTGTCATTTTCAGTTTCACCACTTAGTGGCGCCATTGCTCCACTTTCCAATTCCGGTCACTTGGGCGTCCTCAAGAGTTCCTCCTGTTTTGCTGACCGTTTAGAGGGGATTACTGTTGTTCTGGTGTTTTTCATCCTTTGTCACAACTCTGATCCAGATACACAGTGACGCACTGACAAGCCTGGAAAGGGACTGCATTTTGTTTTTTCACAGTCGCCATGGGATTGGGGGACACGTTCTGGATCGATGGAGGGAATATTGGCCCCAAAGCGGGGACAGAGATCGGGACTGGTGACAATGAAGTTGGGAGAGGCTGATCCATTGCCCGGGGTCATGGGGAGTCATTTTTCTGCCTCCCCGCTTGGCCCTAATGCAGAGATTGCATATCGGGTGTAAGGAAGAGACCTAGTGTTTGTTGGTCGCCTCCCGTGTGCCAGGCTCTTCATGGGTCACCCCATTTAATCCTCTCGCTGATCCTGTATGTTGTGTCTCTCTCGGGAGGGAAAATGGCAGGCCCGAGGACGAGGAGACAGAGATCTCTCTAAATCCCATATATTTTCTGTACACAACATGGTCTTTGCTCCTTCTCTGCTCAAACACTGATAACAAAGCAGATTTGCAAGCAATTCTATTTTAGACAAACCAGGGAACCCTCAGGCCTCTGCCTCCGCTCGGGAAGGAAAACACTGAGCCGGCATAGCTGTGGAGCAGTGGACACAGACTGAGTCACTCCTTTGGCCAAGGGTGGAGCAGATTAAAAAATTAATGCAAGGGGGCGCCTGGGTGACTCAGTGGGTTAAGGGAGCATCTGCCTTCAGCTCGGGTCGTGATCCTTACGTCCAGGCATCGAGCCCTGCCTCGTGCTCCCTGCTCAGCGGTGGGGAGTCTGCTTCTCCCTCTGCTCATGTTCTTTCTCTCTCTCTCTTGCTCTCAAATAAACAGGTAAAATCTTTAAAAAGAAATAAATGGAGGGAGGGAAATGAAGTCTTTTCTAATGAACAGGCAAACAGTCCCACCAGCAGCTGAAAATCAATGAAGCAATAATAGCATTTAAGCTAGGATGGAGGCATTCTGGGCCCAGAAGCCCCCCTCTCCTTCAGTTTCTTAGGGACATCTCCTGTCCCTCTCACATCTGCAGACTTGGCTACGGCTCCAGAAGCCACTGGAGGGGCGTCCAGCGGAGGCCACTTAAACAGATAACGTCCTGTCTGTACGGACAATGTGAGCACAGGCAGGGCAGGGTTCCACATCAGTAAAAGCACAAATAGAACTTTTAAAGAGCTAAGTTGAGGAATGACATAATGTCATTAGGGGACAGTTAATAGCAGATATGATCTGGTAGGACATGACCGGGTGACACTGAACAAAGTGAGCAAAGAAGTATTGGATACAGCTTTTGATTCTGAGCTGGAGAGCCAGCAATTCTGGAGACCAGATAACCTAAGCAGTTAGGACCATCACGATGCTGCAAAGGCAGTTTCTCCTCACTGGGAAGTCTAGCTTCCAGAATGCACATGGATTTGCTCCGTCTTACAGGGCATTCCCCCAAATGGTCAAGGCTGCAAGCATTCCCCATTAACCTTGGCTGTTGCATAAGCATCTGTCACTTTGGCCTCCGCTTACCAACCACTTTATCTCTTCTCCATTCCTCGCTCCCATTCTTCTCAAATCCAACCCCCTTTCTCCTCCTCCGGCTTTCAAATGACTATTTCAAGTTTAGGCATAAAAGTCCTCAGCCTCTGGTTCCAAGACTTGTGTCCACGTGACACCAGTTTATGGCTGGAGATTATTTCTGTTTTCTGAATCAGCACCTTCCTCTTCTGCCCTTTCTAGGGTGGGCAGCCCCTAGATGCCATGCCTGGTAGACCAGACCAGCCCAGACCAACCCACTGACTGCTCTGGCTTTTATTGGTGAAACCCCCTCCTCCTGGCAGCCTGTGAAGTAGCCATTTCACAGATGGTATCACATGACTTAGCTTCTACAAAGCCAGTGATAAATTGCATCCCTGGAACATCTTTATTTCAGTAGTTGTATTATTTGCATTTTTCACTTATTAATCCTATTAGGAATGTTCCCTCCAGGAGAAGAATAAAGGTAGAACAAAATACAACAAGCAACTGTGAAAAAAACATCCCATTCAAAGTCTCGCTGTTTTCTCTTGGGCACAGATGTATATATTACCTGTGTGCAAAAAGGACATCTGACTTGGTGCAGACATAAGACCATCTGCTGCTCTAAGTATCTCCCGCCCCCCCAAAGAAACCACCTGCCCGCCCCCCCCCGCAAAGACGCCAGGAGATCCCAGCCCAAAGAGTCCATTTTTCAAGGAACACTGTATCCAAGCATTTCTTTAAAATTCTGGGGACAGCCCTATCGAATGCTACAAGAAGTGTTGAAAAAATGTTGAAAACAAAATGTGGTTTTAAAAAGAGCCCCGTGGCAGAGCAAGCGAGTGTGGTTTTGTTGGGTTGGCTGGCTGGGGGTCATGTGTGCGATGGCTACATTCGGACCTGATCGCATTAGCAGTGTGGTGAACGTGATTGCCCTCATTGTAGCCCAGGGCTCGGCACGCAGTAAGCCCAGGACCATGAGTTCCTTAGCTTAGCTCCTGGGGTTGTCACCGCTGTCTCATCTGTCCAGGATCCGCGCGAGGGATCAGCACTCCCGCTGCCTCTTTGGCAAAGCCTTCCAGCATCTGTGCCTGCCCTAAACGCCTGACAAACTCTTCTTTTCCTTAATGTGGTGTTCTCTCTGCCTATTTTATGTCCCTTATTGGATGGCTCGCTCTTCCAGAACTACCTTTTGTTTAAACCCCTCCCACGGCATACAGCAGGGGCACAATGAATAAGCGACATGATCACGGAAGTTGACGGGTGCCATATTTGTGTGTGTGTGTGTGTGTGTGTTGTGGTTCAGTTTCTGCTTCCTGGCTGTTGTATGGTCGCTTCAGACATGAGAGGAAGAGGCAGGGGGAAGTGAAGGGAAATTCTCTTTCTCACTTGCCTTCTTGTTTTAGCCTTCTTGGATTTTGGTCAATTTTTGTAAAAATCAAGAAATGCAACCCATTCTTGGAATTTAAGGCAGAGGCGTAACTTCCCAAAGTAGTGATTTTTTCTCCTCTAAGATAATAATTCCTCTTGTAGCCACCTCACAAGACTATGGAGGCTCAAATAAGATAATGTGCATCTGAAAGCTCTTTGCTAGTGGGAAAGCATGATATGGGCATAAGATATTATTATCCCTTTAATCTTTCTAGTCTCATAATGGAGAAAAATTTCCAAAGACAAATTGGGAGCTCATTTCAGGCTCTCAGCTGCCTCCTGCTACATGAGGTCCATGACAATTAAATGCTGCAGGAGAGTCTGGCTGAATTCAAATAAACAGCAATGTGAAATGCGTAGGTCAAGCCTCGAGCGCTGTTGCAGACTGGCAGAACTCTCCTTCAGGCCTCTGGGACTCCCCCGGAGGGCTGAGATGCCAATTTGCATAAGACTGCAGATGCCATTCTGGGTAAGACCTTTATTTTATGTGCTCAATGTCCTGCTCTTACCATGCCACCAAGGGTCATTCTGCAGGAGAGTGTGGCTGTGCCTTGTGATCACAGAATGCAGAGCCTCAGGAAATGAATTCTGGGAGCTCTGCCCAGACCCTTCCACCCTTTGGGATTGAGGGACCCATTCCCCCAGCGGATGGGCGTCATGGCAGCTGATGGCTCTGAGTTGAGTCTCAATCGGGTCATTGCCCTAAGCCTAGGAGAGCCCCTTGTTCAAAGCCAGTCCCCTCTCATATCCAGTGACCGGCCAGTGGTGGGGAGGGGTGGTTTCCTTGGCCTGGCTTCTTTGTCTCAAAATGCACCACACTGAAGGGCCATCCCAGCTCCAGAGCTCCCCCATGGCATCTTCTAAGGTCTTGGATTTGGGGCCACTCAACTTTTTCCATTGCCCAGTTCTGTGCCCTTCATCCCTCAAAGTGTTGTTCTCCAAAACACTGCTTGATAAAGCCCCTGTGTGCCAATCTCCAAGAAACTTTACCCATGACACGGCTCAAATGGCGAATGGGTTACTGTTCTGTAGGAATATTGATCCTCTCACCCCTTGGAGAAGGGGGGTCGGTCCCATGTCAGTTCATGCCCACACGTGAGCTGCCTTGGCCATCAGCAGCATCCTCCACTTACTCCGGGTTACCATACAAGCATTATTTTCTGGGTCCCATGATAAAAGGTTGGGAAGCACTAACGTAATGTGTGGAATACTCAGAAATAATCTATTCTAACACCGTAGGGTTGCCTTTCCAATGCGCATTCCCTCTCTTCCTTACTAGTGGAACCCTGGCTTTAACTCCAGGCAGTAATTTTTTCAGCTGAAAAAACAAAACAAAACAAAACAAAACAAAACAAAACAAAACGCACGTTTCCCAGGCTGCTCTGCAGCCAGGGAGAGCCATGTACTTAGTTCTTGCTCAGTGGAGAGAAGCAGAAATTTATGACTTTCCTAATAAAGGCATCTCCCCCTCCCCCTTCGTGGTCATCCTGCCTGGAACAGGAATGGGAGAGGTGACCAAGAGGAAGCCCATGTGTTGAGTGAATTCATAAAAAAAGTCATAAAAAATTGTCCCCACACTTGGAAACTTTGGACAATCATTGTCTGACAGTTCCTATGGGTGAGAAATCATGGGGACGGGGTCGCTATGATGTATTCTCTTGCTAATGCAGCCCAAATGTGTTATAATATGGAGGGCACTACCCAAGGATATAAATAAATAGTGAGAGGCGGGGATCATTAGGGTCATGATTAGAGGCTGCCTTACCACCATCCAATCTTGGGCCCCAGTGTTGCACATCCATCCATGTGCAAAAGCTACTCTCTGCCTCCACCTGTAGGGGTCTCATCCCATTCCAGAACCACGTCACCTAAGTCAGGTCCAGGTGTGGACGAGGCACCCCAGCAGCTCCCCCAAGACAGTCCCACTCCAACTCACGCGGTCTCTTAGCCTGACACTTTGGTTTCCTGACTTGCACGCGACTGTGTCAGAAAGAAGAGAAAAGAAGGATAATTTGGTAGTTACTTTGACCCGCTGCACACTACACTAGAGTGTGCCTTATGAGCCCGGACATACACACACGCACACTTTCTCCAAAGCACGCTGCGACATGTGGCGCTCTAACCACGTACGTAGGCAAGACAAAGAAGACAGCACTCAAGCAGAAATACCAAAGCGGGTGTTTTTGCAGTGAGAACAGCAATGTGATTGGAAATGCCGCTCACATGTGGCCGATTCGGCAGATGCCAACCGGAGATCCAAAGTCGTCTTCTACCATCCCTGTAGCTTGCCATGGAAAGCGGTGACGGAGCAAGAGTGGGCTGGGGCAGGAGATGTGTGGCCAAGTTAGGACGAGGGCAGAGAGCTGGGAGAAGGAAAGGAATAACGGAGAAACGTGTAGGGCAGTGTGCCTGTCTCACTTCACCATTCCAAGGAGGCATGGCTCTGCCGATTCACATCGCTGAGTGAAACAGAGTTTTGCAAAACGAGGGCCACGGAACCCCCCCCCCCCCCCCCTGGTGAGAATATCTTCAGTTGCTGAATTGCATAACCACGAGCTGAGGTCTCTCATTCCTATCTAGCTGATGGCACATCTTTAGCCTTTGCATTCTTTTCTGATAACCATCCCAGGTGTGGCCAGCTAAGCACTTTCTCCATTGTGCTGTCTGTGTGAAGAGTCACTCTTGAGGGTTCTAGGAGGATGCTTCCAGATACGGATAGAAAAGCCAATCCAGAACACCACTCTACTGGCTTTGCTGTCTATGCAGATGTTTCTAGAGATTCAATCACTCTCTGCTTTTAAAGTTCATTGTACAAAATTAACATTAATAACCAACTGAAACTCACTTTTTTTTTTCCCAACTGAGGCCACCAAACCAGAATTTGAAGTTTAACCCTTTTCATCCTGCACCCAAGTAGGAGAAATTTAAGAACAAAAACCACCTTGGCTATTAGTCCCTATCTGATCTTGGTCTCTTGGTTCCAATAATTCCCCCTGCCTTTTTCCATTTGGCCAAGCCTTTGTCCTGAGCCCCAGTTCCAACTAAATCCTAGCCTTGGTTCCAAGAACTTCAATACATACAAGAACTTCTTTTGTAACCTCTAAGGATTGAAGTCCTATTTTGAACCCAGATTCCTAGAGATGGATGTTCTGGATGTTTCCTGATGAAAGTCTCCCCTAGTGTGTTCCAAACAGATCCTTCTTGTTCCAAACAGATCCTTATTCCTAAACTTGGGAAGCTCCTAAACTTGGGTTTGCTAGAACTCTAAGTGTTCTCATGTCAAGGTTGGTGGCCTTTCTATTATGCCCTTCATTTGTCAGACCACCTATGAGAACATGGCATTCATGGCTGGAAGGGACTTCAAACATCATCACACACCTTGCCTGACGGTAAACTCAGGGAATCATTCATACACACCTCAGATTCAGAGCTCTACCCTTATCATGCTAAATAAGAATGGCCTAAAGTCAAACATTCCATAAAGTTTCTCTCTAGTGCTAAGTAAGGGTCAGGGTTGCCTTGAAGGTCTAGGGACATTATTTTTTAGATCGTTTTAAAAACTGACTGGGAAAAGGGCAGAGGAAGCCTGGCCATGACTGTCAGACACACAGAGCCAAGTTGCATATTGCAAAGAAGGGACAGAGAATGAGAAGGAGGCATCCCCAAGTAGTTCTGACTTAGGGCCATGGCCAGCTGGCCCTCTCTGAGGCTGGATGTGGACACCCTGGTTGGCTCCTAATTCAGTCCCAAGACGAGGCCATCTCAAATACTGTAGATGAGGCTTTTGCCTGAACAAGGAGGAACAACCCTACGGTTTTCAGTTTTTTGGATTGTTGATGATCTAGGAGACTGTGGATCTGAACTGGTCCAGATGGCCCTTTATTATTTTTTAAAAAATTTAATTTAATTTTTTGTGTGTGTTCCAAAATTCATTGTTGAAGCACCACACCCAGTGCTCCATGCAATTCGTGCCCTCCTTAATACCCAGCACCAGGCTCACCCAACCTCCCACCCTGTCCCCCCCAAAATCCTCAGTTTGTTTCTCAGAATCCACAGTCTCTCATGGTTTGTTTCCCCCTCCAATTCCCCCCACTCACTTCTCCTCTCCGTCTCCCCTAGACGGCCCTTTAAAATTAAGAGGATCTTTCCTGGACTCATGGGCAGCTAAGGAGCTCTGGGCAGGCCACGGAAGCACACTCCCATCTCCACCCAGAGCTCTGAAGCTTCTTTGCAAAGCAATTTCTCTCCCACACTACTCCTAGTAGGTTTAGCCCTGTCTAGTTGTATAGCTGCACCCTGGTCCTTGACCCAGTCCTGGTCCATATGTGTCTGAAATTGCATTCTTACAGACCAGCAAGTGCCCAAGACACCCTGACAGGCCAGATGGCTACACACATTAGGGGAAGCTGAGGGTGTGCACACAGTGCTTTCGTAGACATAGAGAAGGCCAATCAACTAAATCCGGGAAGCCCCTGAAGTGTGGCAGGTTCTGGGCAAAGATGGAATCAACAGGGACACAAATAATTTAAAAGGTGTCATGCTAGGAAGACCAAAGTTGATGCTGCTGCTTCTCCTTCCTCCTCCTCTTCCTCCTCAACCTCCTTCTCTCCCTCTTCCCCCTCCTCCTCCTCCTTTTTCCCCAGAGTTTCTAATAGGAGGCTCCTTGACTTTACCTAAGCTCCTGAAGGTCAAGGGCACATTTGCCAGGGTGACAGCCAATGGCTGGGCAGAGGGAGAAAGCCATGGAAGCCCAAGGACTCAGATGCTTTGGCTGCGCCCCTTCTAGATCACTTATGGAAGCAGGTAGTTTGGAGGGAGCTAACCAAATAGCCACGAATTACTTAGTTGTTCAACGAGATGGGGCTCGCCCAGGACTTTTGGAGGGGCTGCGAGGGGCGATGACATTGTGCAACTCTGAGCCTGTGCGTCATGTGTCATGGGTCAGTACGGAGACCCCTGATGTCTGGGGACGAAAATACCAATGGGACCCTGAGCAAGGCCTCTGAGAACCAGGAGCAGAGCTGGCTCCTTCCAGCAGCGCCCAGGCGGGCGTGTGGAATCGATGGGGCGCTCTCCGAGACGCGGAACTTCCCCGGGAAAAGCGATTCCAGGAGGAGAAGGCAGGCCTGATTAATGTGCTGCAGCCTTTGAGAAGATTAATGTGTGGACAAGGGGAAACCAATGAATGTAATTTATTTAGACTTTCCAAAAGGCTCCCTACTAACAGCTATTTTTAAAAGTCACCGTGCGATCGGGGTTTTAAAGGACTAGCTTTTTGAGGTTAATGCCAACGAGGACACCCACATGTTCCTGCCACCACCACCACAAAATATGGATGACGTGGGACTTGGACCCAGTGTAGTGGCTTCTGAGCAGATTCCCACCACCTCTCGCTCCTCCAAAAGTGACCTTCCATTCTCTCCCCTCTAATTCCCAGCTTGTTCCTCTCTTCCCTAACACTTCCTATCTTGTGTGGAATTTTACGTGTATAGTGCATTCCCTAATAGACGGGAACCCACCCAGGACAGGGACAGGTCTTAGCCATTGTTGGATCCTATGCCCCATTCGGACCAGGATTCCTTGACCTTAAGTCAGAGAACACAGGTGACTTCAGACCCAGGAATCTTAACCACTCCAGTTTACTCCTGGGACTATTGCACGAGTATCTCCAATTCAGCCTGGCCTCCTCTGCCCCTGTCATCCCCTGCTTCCCGTCCACTTGGAAGTGCGACTTCTCTTCATGCCACTGCACCTGGCTTAGCTTAGGCCCTCATGCTCCACCTGTATTATAACACCTCCCAACGGGTCAAACCTTCAGAGGCCCCAAGCCAGGGGGAGGGCTCCTCACGCCCCCTCCTGCTTTCCCCTCCAGCCTCATCCTTTGCACCACCCTTTGTCTGGCCTGCCCCAAGCTAGAGCCACTGCCATGCGGAGCCTCTGCAGGGGCTTCATAGCTATTGCTAACAATCCCACTGTCACCCCCACTTCCCCTCACTTCTTCCAGCTTCTTCCTGTAGTGAAATCCTACTTGTCCTTTACATCTCAACTCAAGGGCTGTCTCCTCTGAGAAGACTTTTCTGAATCTTCAGTCTGGATTTATTGCTTTTCCTATGTGCTCATGTATGCATTCCACAAATATTTCTTGAACAGCTACCATGTGGCAGGTGTTGTGGTAGGCCAGGATGATACAATGATGAACAAGACAGACACCGTCTCTGGTCTCACAGAGCTCAGCATCTAAGGAGGGGCACAGACAATTTTACAAGAAGTGTAAAATATATAGTAAGTGTTAAAAATAAATGGTCTCTCCTGCCACAGGGCCTTTGCATAGGCTACTCATCCACTGCCCTCCCCAGAACTCTGTCTCCCCTTTGTCTAGTACTCCCTCAGATTTAAACTCAATTAATTCCCCAGGCTAAATCAAATCCCCCTCCTTTATGCTTCCCCCCCCCCTACATTTTGTGCTTCTCTATCAAAGCATTTAACACAATATAATGATACATTTACATTTATTTGTATCATTAGCCAATTAATGACCACTAACTCCTCGAGACTGTAAGCTTCATAAATGCAAGGCCGTGTCCATTTTGTTCACCTGGATAAAGCTGGAATAACAGAAGCTCAATAGCTATTTGTTGTATGAAGAAGTGCTAGGGAAATAATAGAAGTACCAAACCTGATTTAAGTGGAGGCTAGACAAAGCTGCCCAGAAGATGTGATGAATTGGAGACCTTGATGGGAGTATAGAAATTAGGCCCTGAGTCAGTGGGCAGTGAAAGTGTTCCAGGCAGCAAACACAGCTATGGGAAGACTGTAGCTAGATGGCCTGATGTTTGTGAGCACAGGTTGTCAAAGTAGGGTGCTTATTCCTGAAGGAGTATGTAAATAATCCATGATGAAGCAGGAAGAAAGCATGGTCACCTACTTACGATGAATTCTTAACAGAGTAAGAAATTAAGCTCTATTATTATCTAATAAGTGGGCTGAAGCCAGCAGCTCTCTTAGTGTCAGACGGTCACATGGCATGGGAAGTACATGGTATGTTCTGGAAGCAGAATGGCCATGACCTAATATGCAGTTCATAATGTGTCTGTTACATGAACTCATGGATTTATTGCTTAGTATAAACCTACACAATATAAAGTGTGGTTTAAAGAGGTTTCTGCAGGGGTGCCTGGGTGGCTCAGTGGTTTAAAGCCTCTGCCTTTGGCTCAGGTCATGATCCTAGAGTCCTGGGATCAAGCCCTGTGTCGGGCTCTCTGCTTAGCAGGGAGCCTGCTTCCTCTTCTCTCTCTGCCTCCCTCTCTGCCTACTTGTGATCTCTGTCTCTCAAATAAATAAATAAAATCTTTTTAAAAAAGAGGTTTCTGCAAAGAAGACACAGATTAAAGGTATGTAAGTAGAAGTTAGCAAGAATTTTCTTCTGACCACTAACTTTCTTATACCATACACAAAAATTAACTCAAAATAGATTAAAGATTTGAATGTAAGACCTAAAGGCATCAATCTCTTAGAAGAAAACACGAATGGTAAACTATTTGACATTGATCTTTGCAATGGATTTTTGGATCTGACTTCAAAAGCAAAATAAAAAAATGGGATCATGTCAAACTAAAAAGCTTCTGCATGGAAAAGGAAACAAAACTCATTAACAAAATGAGAAGACTTACTTACTGGATGGGAGACAATAATGACATATTGATTATATATTCAATATCCAAAATGTACAATTCATAAAACATAATAGCAAAAATGAAACAATCCAATTAAAAAATGGGAGAGAATCTGAACAGATATTTTTCCAAAGGAGACATACGGATGACCAGCAGGCACATGAAAATACGTGATGCTCAAAATCACTCATCATCAGAGAAATGCAAATTAAAACCACAATGAGATATCACCTTACACTGGTTAGAATGGCTATTATCAAAAAAACCCCCCTAAGAAATAGCAATAAAGATGTGGAAGAAAGAGGGCCCTTGTACATCGTTAGTAGGAATGTAAGTTGCTGCAACCACTTGGAAAACAGTATGAAGGTTCCTCAAAATATTAAAAATAGAACACCATATTACCCACCCATTCCTTTTCTGGGTATTTATCTAAAGAAAACAAAAGCATAATTTACAAAGATATATGTACCCCTGTGTTCACTGTAGCATTACTAACAATAGCCAAAATGCAGAGATAACCTAAGTGTCCATCAGTTGATGAATGGATAAAGAAGATGTGGGGTTTATATATGATGGAATACTACTTGGACATAAAAAGAATGAAATCTTGCCATTTGTGACAACATGGATGGATTTTATTTTTTTAACATGGATGGATCTTAAAGGAGTTTTGCTAAGTGAAATAAGTCAAAGACAAATACTATATGATTTCACTTACATGTGGTATCTATAAAACAAAACAAGTGAATAAACAAAACAAAACAAAATCATAGATACAAAGAACAGAATGGTGGTTGCCAGAGGAGAGGCATGTTGGAAAGTGGATAAAACCCATAAAGAAGGTCAAGAGGTACAAACTGCCAATTATAAAATAAGTAAGTCATGGGGATGTAATGGACAGCATGGTGACTGAAGTTAATAATATTCTTGAGTATACTCGGAATTTACCAAGAGAGTAAATAATAGGGGCGCCTGAGTGGCTCAGTCATTAGGGGTCTTCGGCCAGGGTTGTGATCCCAGGGTCCTGGAACCGAGCCCCACATTGGGCTCTCTGCTCAGCAGGGAGCCTGCTTCTCCCTCTGCCCCTCCCCCTGCTTGTGTTCCCTCTCTTGCTTTGTCTCTGTCAAATAAATAAATAAAATCTTAAAAAAAATAGTCAAAAAGAGGGTAAATCCTAAAAGCTAAGTTTGTATAATGACGAATGGTAGCTAGACTTACGGTGACCATTTTGCAGTGTATCCAAAAATTGGATCATTACACTGTACATCTGAAACTGATATAATGTTATTTGTTGATTATAACTCAATTAATTTTTTTTGAAGATTTACTTATTTATTTGAAAGAGAGAGAGAGGACAAGTGGGAGGGGCAGAGGGAGAGAGAGAGAGAATTTCAAGCAGACTTTGCATTGAGTGCAAAGCCTGATGCAGGGCTCAATCCCACGACCCTGAGATCACAACCTCATATCACAACCTGAGCTGAAATCAAGAGTCTGATGCTTAACTGACCATGCCACACAGGTAAATTTTAAAAAGATTTTTTTTTTAATTTATTTGAGAGAGAGACAGCAAGAGAGAGCATGAGAGGGGAGAAGGTCAGAGGGAGAAGCAGACTCCCTGTGGAGGTGGGAGTCCGATGCAGGACTTGATCCAGGGACTCCAGGATCATGACCTGAGCCGAAGGCAAGTTACTCAACCTACTGAGCCACCCAGGCGCCCAATCAGATTTTTTTTTTTAAAGAATTTACTTCTGAACTGACACTGCCTCACACAAGTTCTTTGTCAACCATACTATGATATAAAAACAGTTATTTAATCAGATCTGACAAGAAGTCTGCCAAAAGGATACAGAATTATCACGAAGGACTTTTGAAATCTGTATTTGCATCCTCTGTTATCAGTGTCAAATCTTTCCCTATTTATAGTTCTCCTTGTCTTGATATATTAGTTAATGGTGATAATATATGTATATAATTTATAAATATACATATCTTGGAGTGTAGTATGTGTGTGTGTGTGTGTGTGTGTGTGTGTGTGTGTGTGAGTGAACCTGGAAGATTTTTGCTTATTTATCTGTTGTATTCTAATTGTGGTGTACAACCAAGACTTTGGAAACTGCTCCATTAAAGAAAAAAAGTCAGTATAGTAGAATTAAAGAGTAAGGGAAGATAGTTTTGAGAAACTGCACCGAGGAGGTCAATAGGGAACATATCTCTATATAATATTTATATACTATTTATAATTATTTATTTTAGGGGTTCATAACCTGGAAATTATACCCAATAACTTATGTTTATAAGCATGATGATTCATAACCTTCTTACAATTCCCTAAAGGTTTATATCTTAGTGAATGTTAAGAAATATTGATTTAGTTAATGGTCTGCCTTCCCCACCTAAACTGTGTTCTATTGTCAAAGCCTCTCATCTTTTGGGTCATCATCATGATAGATATGAAACAGGGCCTCGATAATTATTAAATGACTCAGTAATCTACCTATTGCTTTCTCTTCCAGTACCGGAAGACAAAGCAGCCAGAAAACCCCATGCCACTAAAAGTTGATTCTTTCATGAAAAGATAATTTTTTATAGATTCTATTCAACATACACTTACATGACACAAACTGTGCACAGATAGAGTCTAAGTCTTTTAGTGATGTAAACTCATTCAGTCCTCATGATGAGTCTGGGAGGAAGGTACAGTCCCTGTCCTGTTTTAGGGATGAGAAGCTGGGATACGGAGAGGTTAAATGGCCAGCCACGAGCGTACACCAGGTGAGTTGGAAGGGCCGGGATCCAACCCACACAATCTGGCTGCAGACTCTGCGCTTGTGACCATTATCCCACAGCATGACCTGCATGTCAGCCCACATGATGACAGGGTCAGTGTCATCAGAAGATGTTCAGTCTAACCTGACAGTTAAGACATTTAACACACCTGCTGTAACCTCCCTCACAACTTGGCCAAAAATGCCCTTCAAAAGCAAAATATCCAAAGGGCTTGCATTCATACAGCTACAAATGATAAGAGTTGAGTGGATAGCTCTACTTTTTAAGACAGCAAAGTGCTCACAAAGGGGTGAGATTTCTTTATGAGAATCCTCAAATATATCTAAAAGTGTAAAGAAAAATACAACGAGCTTCAATTTACCCATCACCTGGCCCCAACAATTACCAATACATGACCAATCATGTTTCATCCATACTCTCACTTGTTCCCCCACTTTATTCTTTTTAAAGTAAGCTCCTCATATATGATTTCATAATGGGACTTTAAAATACTGTATTACTCACTTAGAAACTGTCTAGGATTGAAATCAGGGAACCTGAGTCTGAGTCTTTCCTCTATAATTTTCATTGGGTAACTTCTCTGAGCCTCAGTTGCAACTTCTGTAAATTATAGATGATAAGGGAAGCAAGGGCAAAAATGAACTGTTGGGACTTCATCAAGACAGAAAGCTTTTGCACAACAAAGGAAACAGTTAACAAAACCAAAAGACAACTGACAGAACAGAAGAAGATATTTTCAAATGACATATCAGATAAAGGTCTAGTATCCAAAATTTATAAAGAACTTATCAAACTCAAACCCCAAAGAACAAATAACCCAATTAAAAAATGGGCAGAGGACATGAGAAGACATTTCTCCAAAGAAGACATCCAAATGGCCAACAGACAGATTAAAAAGTTCTCCATGTTGCTAGGCATCAGGGAAATACAAATCAAAACCACCCTGAGATACCACCTCGCACCAGTCAGAATGGCTAAAATTAACAAGTCAGGAAACAACAGATGTTGGTGAGGATGTGGAGAAAGGGGAACCCTCCTATGCTGTTGGTGGGGATGCAAGCTGGGGCAGCCACTCTGGAAAACAGTATGGCGGTTCCTCAAAAAGTTGAAAATAGAGGTAGGCTGCAACCAGCAATCGCACTACTGGATATTTACCCAAAAGATTCAAATGTAGTGATCTGAAGGGGCGTTTGCACCCCAATGTTTATAGCAACAATGTCCACAATAGCCAAAGTGTGGATATCATACATGTGTATGATGTCCATCAACAGATGAATGGATAAAGAAGATGTGGTGTGTGTGTATATATATATACCCACAATAGAATACTATTTCCATCAAAAAAAAAAAAAAAGAAATCTTCCCTTTGCAATTATGTGGATGGAACTAGAGGATATTATGCTAAATGAAGTAAGTCAACCAGGGAAAGAATTATTATATGATCTCACTCATATGTGGAATTTAAGAAACAAAACAGAGCATCACAGGGGAAGGGAGGGGAAAAAGAAAATAAGACAGCCAGAAAGGGAGGCAAACCATAAGAGATTCTTAATCTCGGGAAACAAACTGAGCGTTGCTGGAGGGCAGGGGGCTGGGCAGAAGGTGTAACTGGATGATGGACATTCGGAGGACACATTAATGTAATAAGTACTGGGTATTTTATGAGACTGATCAATCACTGAACTCTACCTCTGAAATTAATAATACACTGTATGTTAATTAGTCAAATTTAAAGAAAATAAAAAAATAAAGTTTGGGTAAAACAGTAAATAAACAACAACAAAAAATTATGGATGATAATGCCTATTTTACATATGCTTTTGAGGAATAGAAAAGTCAATGTGTATGAGAGTAATTTTTCAACTGTAAGTTTCCTGACTGAACCTCAGCCTAACTCTGCTTTCATCTTGCTACATACACCACAAGGAGTGTGATGGTTAATTTTAAGTGTCACCTGGACAGGACTATAGTGGCCAGATATTTTGGCCAACACCAGTCTACATATTGCTGCAAATGTATTTTTCAAATGTGAATAACATTCCCTGTCGCTTGATTTTGAAAAAAGCAGATTACCTTCTGTAATCTGGGTGAGCCCCATCCAATCAGTTAAAGATCTTCAGAGCAAAAATCGGTGTTTCCGGAAAAGAAAAACATTCTGCCTCCAGACTGTGGCATGGAAACTCTGCCTGAGTTTTCCACCTTTGGACTCAAGACTGCAACATCAACTCTAACTCAAATTTTCAGTCTGCCCAATTGCCTTTATTTTGGACTTGCCAGCCACGTAGTCACGTCCAGCTTCGAACTGGGGTAAACCGAGTGGCTCTCAGCAGCAGGTGACTGGAGAGGGCAAGGAGAGGGGGGTGTCAGGGTATTTATTCCCATGGCTCTTTCCTGGTAGCTGATGTATGTCCTACCACAGTGGTCCTCTCCCCGTTGCCCGGGTTCAGTGCTACTTTCTTCAGTCCCCTCCAGATGATGGGGTGACGCGTTCCCTGTGTCGTTCCCAGCCCTGAGCGCTGTTTCTTGTGGTTTCCTCACGCTGCCCACGCCACTGCAGTCTTTTCATGAAGCTCCCCGAGTTCCCCAATGTGAGGGCTCCGTCTGTTTCTTTCTGGGACTCCAAGTGATACAGATGCTGGAGAAAGCCATTTAACAGAGACTCCATACTAGGTACGTGGATTAAACATTTCACTAAGAATTCCATTAGGAAAACTTCAAGTGCTCATCAGTATTGCTTTTCCCAAACTGTCGTGTCGTAAGCTGTCCCGCTCTCCGGGACACTCAGCTCATAATGCCTGCCTCCTCCCCGTCCTCCATCCTCTTCCTTACAAAGGTTTCCCCAGCTGGGGGCTGGACTCACTCAGGTCCTTCAAGTCTGCCCCGTGACCTTTCGTGGCATCTTAGCATGGAGGGGCGGGGGAAGGACACGACAGGACAAAGGTCTCCCCTTTCCCATAGTATCCCTTCATCTCCTGCCTTCCACAACACCCGCATCCTCTTTCCTGTCCTCTGAGCCTTGCTCCCTCTTGCAGCCTCTAACCCACAGCGTCTGGAGCCAGCTCAGTCGCAGCCGGTGGTTCCCCCATCTGCCCTAATTAATGATCTATAGGGACCAACCTCACAGGCACATGCAAAATACTTCGGTTATTTGAATTGCTATTGTCACTTTCCTTTTAGACATGGTCGATTCACCAGCTCAGCACTTTCTGCAGCACTGCATGGCTAATTTCCATCGCAAGCTAATTGCATATCTTTCATTTCCTCCACAAGTCCCCAAGTGTGGTTCCCCACCCCTGCCCCCATAAATGCTTACAACTACACCCCAAATATTTACAGTATGTTTTTAAAAAAACACATCCAATTTTACCAGGACTCTTATATTATATTCAAAGTCAGTCACAGCCTTTCCTTCCTTGGCAGCTTATTTTGCAAGCAGGAAAACAACCTTTCTTGTCTCTCTCTCTATATATTTAAAAAATAATAAAAATAAAAACTTGACTTCTATTCACCAGCTTAACGTTGTGTGGAAATTTTGCTTTAAATAATTAAAAACACTGATAAACTACAAAGTAGCCCTTCTCTGCTGCTATACCGAGAGATGTCCATTTTAATGAGGCATTGATACGATACAGCCATTCTGATGCTTCCCCTGATTCCATTAAAACAGGATTATGTATGGGCGGCTGTGTGTAGCCAGAAGAGCAAACTCGAAGACCAAAAACTACAAAAGCCATTTGAAAGCTAATTAAAATGGCCTCCAGGATTCAGGAGGGACAGATACAGTAAACAGCATCTCCGGGCCAACCACCCCGTCTGCCACGGACATACAGGACATAGTGAGCCAGCCTTTCTGCTTTGGGCTGTATAACTCCGCTGGTTAATGGCCTATGCACGTGAAGATCACCCACCCCGGAGTCACCAGTCTGCTGGGACCTCTTTGACTTCTTTGTCCCCCAAGTCTCCATGAGAGGCCATGGCTCCTGGCAACGGGGGACCTCCCCTGAGCAAACCCACCCCGCTTATGCAGCCTGGGAAGGATTCTCTACTCAATCGTGAGGAGATGTAGCCCGAGACAAAGCTGAGAGTCTCTGGGAGTCGGACCTTCTGAGGACCAGAGCCCAGATCTGGGCATCCGGGCCCAGCCGGCCCCCACCCCAGCCTCACTGCCCACCCGGAAGAGGAGGCAGCAACCGGAGGGCCCACACGATCCTCACAGCTTCCAAGAGGAGAGTTGGCTTTCCTTGGTCCTTGTGAGTCACCAGCCTCCCTCCTATGGGAACCGCTTGGGAACAGTGGGTGAGGAGTAAAGAAATCTGCCCCAATTTGCCTGTCTCTGGCACATTCCACGACCCTGCTCTCTAATGCTTTCCTTCCTTCACTCTCTCCACCGCGCCCCCCTCCCCACACCCACGCAGACAGAGGGCATCCATCAGCCAGAGGAAGGAAAAGGTTTCACCTGGAAATATTGGTCTTTCCTATTTTGTTTCTAGAACTAAACAGCAAAGTTGTGTGGAAGCACATTCATTGGGACGTTCGGTACTTCCTTAGTGGTTTGTCTTCACGTATCTTCATGAGGCTCCAGGGTTAGGAAGACGTGGTAGCTGGATGACTTCAGGATGGTCCTTGACCTCTCTATGTCTGCAGTTCCTCGTTAGTTGATAGGAAAAACAGTAAGGCCTAATAATGGGACCATGAGAGGATCAACATAGTTAAAGGCACAAAGTATAAAGGAACTTCAGGTAGGACTTGCAATGGATCAGGTCTTCAAGACACCACGTTAGCTGCTCGAATCATTATAGGAGCCCAGAATTCATGCTTTCTTGGAAACCAATAGCTAAGGCTCGTTCTGTATGTAGAAATAGTGGCAATTACCAAGAGGGAAACCCCAGCCTGGGAACTCTGAGGGACACACAGAGTAGTTTCACCAAAATGCTAGGCTTCCAACCACTCTCATGAGAATTAAATTCTTCCTCCATTTTTCCTTTCTCTCACCTGCACTGGGAGCCAACCCCTTCTTTTAAATGGACCAGAACCTCAAATGAGGACATGATCCTGTTTCTGGGTCTAGCCAGGACAATTCTTCCCACCAACTTAAATTAGGTCTTCTGGTTCCATTCTTCCTCATGCTACAGTCTATTCTTCTCCCAAACATGAGAGGGATTTTCTTAAAAATAAATTAGGCAGTGACACTGCTCTGCTCACGATCTCCCAAGGGCTCCTCATCTCACTCAGGGTAAAATCCCAGTTCCTCAGTAAGTAAATCCCAGTTCCTGACCAGTAAGGTGCTCTATGACCCCATCAGTAAGGTGCTCCCCACCCTATCTCTACTATCTTTTCAAGCTCACATATGCCAGCTACATTGCCATCAAGCCCACTAAACATAGTCAGCCACAGGGCCTTTGCATGTGCTTCCCTTGACCTGAAAAGTGCCCCCCCCCCCCACAACTAGAAGTCTAAATGATTTGCTTTGTCATTTCTTTTAAGACTTTTCAAACATCACCTCATCAGTGAGGTCATCCCTAACTTTAACCTAAAAAATAAAATAGTTTGTAACACTTACATACTTCTGTACTATGTGTTGCTTTAATATTCTTCACAGTACACATCATCATCTAACATACTATGCATTTTTAAATAAATAGACTTTAATCTAGAGAAGTTTACAGGAAATTTGAGCAGAAAGTAGAGTTTTCATATGCTCTTCCCTACCCAGTTTCCCTGTTACTAACATCTTGCATTAATATGGTACATCAGTTACATTTGATGAACCAATACTGACACATTGTTATTAACTGAAGACCACAGTTTATATGAGGATTAACTCTTTGATTATGCAGTTCTTTGGGTTTTGACAAATGGATCACGTCTTGTAACCTCCAACACGGTATCATACAGAATAGTTTCACTGCCCTAAAAACCCTGGGCTCCACTCGTTCTTCCCTTTGCTTCCCCGTAAACCCCTGGCAACCATGAATCTTTTTACTGACTCCATAAGTTGCCTTTTTCAGAATGTCCTATAGCTGGAATCCTATAGTAGTTAGCCTTTTCAGACTGGCTTCTTTCATTTGGCAATGCAAATTTCACTTCCTCTCCCCCATGTCTTTTGTAGCTTAATTGCTCGTTTCTTCCTTTTTTTTTTTTTTTTTATGAGACTGAGCGCTACCTACTGCGCTAACGAGGCACCTTCTTTTTTTTTTTTAATCATCGAATAAGATTCTACTGTATGAGGGTATCACAGTTTGTTTACCCATTCGCCTGTGGAAGGATGTTATGATTGCTTCCAATTCTTGGCAATTATTAACAAAGATGCTATAAACATTCATGTGCAGATTTTTATGTGGACATAAGCTTTCAGCTCATTTGGGTAAATGGCAAGAAGCGTGATTACTGGATCACGTAACAAGAATATGATTAGCTTTGTAAGAAACTGCCCAACGTTCTCCAAAGTTGCTGTATCATTTTGCATTCCCACCAGCACTGAGTGAGAATTCCTATCACTCCCCATCCTCACCAGAATTTGGTGTCGTCAGTGTTTGGGATTTTAGCATTCTAACAGATATGTGCGGAAACCTGTTTTCATTTGCAGCTCCCTGCCGGCATTGGGTGTTGAGCGTGCCTTTATATTTTTATTCCGAGTTCATCCTCTCTACAGCATCTTTTAAATGTTTGCAAAACAGATGAATGAATTCATCTTAAGAAGAGCAGGTTTTAGAATTTTTAGTTTTCAGTCACACCCCATGTCCAAGGAAACCCCTAATGTCTTGTGGGGACCAGGCTCCCAGCCACGGACCATTGCAGACGGACTTCGTGGGGCTAAACACAGCTCCAGAGGGGGGTAGGGTGACAAGGGCACGTTCTTATATCTTGGGGACTCTACTGAGCTGAATAATAGCGCCCTAGAGGTGCCCACATCCTCATCCCCAGAACCTGTGAGTATGTTGCCTTACATGATAGAAAGGATTTTGCAGGTGTGATTAAATTAAGCCTCCTGAGGTGGGGAGAGGAGCAGGACTCAGCCAGGTGTATCCAACAGAACCGCAAGGATCCTTATAAGAGGAAGGCAGGCGGGTCCGACTGGGAAGGGGGTCATGTGATGACAGAAGCAGCGGTTGGAGTCTTGCAGAAACAAGCCAAGAAATATTGGCAGGCTCTAGAAGCTGGAAAAGGCAAAGAAATGGATTCTTCCCTGGAGCTTCCAGAAGGAACACAGCTCTGCTGGCTCATTTTCGACTCCTGACCTCCAGAACTGTAAGAGAATAAATTCATGTTGCTGTAAGCCACGAAGTTAGTAGTAATTTGTTTCAGCAGCCATAGTAAACATACATGGAGCAAAAGCATAGAAGAAAAGAGGAAAATGTATGAGAAAGGCTAGAATCGAGACTAATCTCTCTGAAGGACTGATCTCGAAGATGAGGAGAAGCTCCGCCGCCCAGCCATGTGCTCAGAAGGTAAGGAGAAAGAAGGGGTCAGTCCCCTGGAGCCCAGCCCACCAGTGGGGCAGAGGAGGAAGGGTTCTATTCTTGTAGATGGCGTGTTCGTTGCCTCTGTGTGCCCAGAGCCTGGCGTGGCTTCAGGCACAGGTCCGTGCTCAGTGAATGTGTGCGGGAGGAGTGGTGTGACATGGAAGGGAGCAGAAGAGAAAACTAGGACAGAGGCAGAGGGCCTCCCGGAAACTATAGAGATTTCGTAACTGGCAGCTGTTAAGGTGTTGAGGCCCTTCTGAGCCTGCCAAGGCCCCTCCTGAAGAGAGAAGGAAATGGTACTTCAAAGATGGTCAGAGGAGGTGGTCGCTCCATTGGTGGTGTCCATTCCCAGTAGTTCCTAAGCTGGGTCTACCCTGGGCTGCAGACCTAACTGAGCTCACCTTCAGCCCTGATCGGGCACAGCTGCTTGGGGTCCATGTGCATAATCAAGGACCAGATAGGCTGTTCAGGTTTGAATTCAAGGGCAAGAAACCCGGTCTTGCTGTACAGATGGAACTGGTCTATCGCCCCTTCTTTTACCTGTGTCTGTGACCTCTGTTTTGCCCAGAGTGGGCATTTACACCATCAGCCCTATTCCTGGTTTCCATAAGAAACTCAATCGAGGGTGCCTGACTGGCTCAGTGGGCTAAAGCCTCTGCTTTTAGGTCAGGTCATGATCCCAGGTCCTGGGATCGAGCCCCACATTGAGCCGCACATCCGCTCTCTGCTCGGCAGGGAGCCTGCTTCCTCTTCTCTCTCTGCCTGCCTCTTTTCCTACTTGTGATCTCTGTCTTTCAAATAAATAAATTAAAAAAAAAGGAAACTCAATCGAAGCAAGCATTTTATGCTTTTTAATAGTATTGGCAAAGATGAATCCCACTGTGCAACACATGGTCTCCACCACCCACCTTATTCTTCCTCTGTTTTTATTCTCCTCTTTCCCTTTTCCAAGACAAAATAAAAACATAAATCGTTTGCTTATGCAGAATAACTTTGGCTCTTGCTCTGGAACCTTGGCGCTGGAGAATCGCTGTGCTTCAAAGGAACTGACTACACAAGTGAGCTTATCAAGCCCTTTTTCTCAAAAAAGACAAGTCTCTTCCTAGGATAAATTATTCTACTAGCTAGTAAGTGGGTGACCTTTTCGCCATCTCATTATGCCTGGGATCTGTACCTGAGGGCAATAGGCATCTGTCACACAGACCATCTCTTTGGCAAATCAAATCTTAGCTATTTCATCATCCTCTCCATGGGACTCTGAGATCACAAGACACCGCCATATTGGATCTGGCATCTCTGGGTTGGTGGGAGAGTGGGGCTTCAGAAGTGCTTCAGGACAACTCCCTTGCTTAGGTAGATGGCCTTCACATCAGATACCAGCTTGTGGCACCTGAGTGGTGACTGAAGTGGAGAATCCTTGCCCAGGTGTTGTTTTGGAGTTGGCCCAATCTGGTGTCCTCCAATTAACAGGAAATGGAAAGCTGAAAATGCCACTGGGTAGCCAGGATAACTAATGCACAGAGTTCACAGGAGACCCCCTCACCTTCAGGGTGTCTTGGATGCTCCAGGAGGAATTTGAGCACTAAAAAGATTAACTGTCCTGGGTTCTCAGCAGGAGTGACCTATCAGGGGCCTCTCTGTCCAATTTCTGTAACAAATGGGAGATAATCCATGAAACAAAACATGTGCTTTGTTAATTTGTCTTCCATGGCACATAGCAATGTATCTTGTCTTGCTCAAGGTTATTTAAGAATAACTTCCAAGTGTGGAGGAAAGTGAGCTTGGCTTACTGTTCTCCCATCTCCCACTCTCCTTCCTCTCTGAGGGACATGAGTATGGAGACAGTGGTTCTTTTTGCTCATCCAGGAAAGGACAGAGAACGTTCCATCTCTAATTAAAGATTAGACTCCTCGGATTTTCATAATGATGAAAATTCCTTCATCCTTCATCTTAGCCAGATCTCCCACGTGACTCAGATCATACCTGTGAGCTAAGATCTTGGTGCCTATGGATAAGTGAGGCTGAAGCTACTTCATTAGGTTAGACCTTCTGTTCCCATAAATCCACATCAAGCCAGTGGCTTTACAGCCTGCTGAATCCTATAGTCATTGTCCAGAGTTGAGTTGGAGCCCTTTCTTCCATCTGTGTTGTCATCAATATCCTTCTCAGCTCTTTAAGATGTAAATAGATGAGCCACAAATTGAGGAAGACAAGAAATATACTGGAAAGGAGTTGTCAGGTCAGTGCTGTTGTAAGCTTTACTTGCTGTCAATATCAATTTGTTTCATCCAATGATCTGCATTGGGAAGAAGCATAAAGAGGACAAGAAAGTTGTGTTCATGGTTATAATTCTTGTACTTGAGTTCATCGGTACCAGCAGCTTCCATGGAGACCCTCTTGTCTTGGTGCTCAGAGCCATTTAAGCAATTCCCCTGTGAAACACTGCCTCCAGATAGAGGTCACCCAGGGGCAGCAGCTCCCCCGACCTCATACCATCTACCTCCTCCTCTTAAGCAGGCTCCATGCCCAGCACAGAGCCAGATGCTGGGCTGGATCTTATGACCGTGAGAGCATGACCTGAGCCAAAACCCAGAGTCTTATACTTAAATGACTGAGCCACCCAGGTGACCCTAATATTTTTTATTCTTATTTCTCTGTCTTACATGCATCGACACAGAGTGCCTATACCCAATACTTCATGTCTTAGCGCTCCTTTTCCCTACACAGTTATACACTTCCCATCTCCCTTTCTACTGCCTATAATCACAACCTTAGACTTAAAAGGACCACAGTCTTTTATACCAAGTAAAATTGGCTATTATTTGTTGAGATCCATGGAATCCCTGAACTAGAGATGAGGAACTTGGGAGTCAGAACGTTTGAGAAAACTGTGCGGCAGGTAGTAGAGCTGGGACTCACGTCGGGGTCTTTTTGACTCTGGATCATGTTGTCTTAACCCGTGCCCTGGTTCTGGCACTGAGTATTTGACTTCAGTACTGACACTAGCATCTGATTGCTATACCACTCCCCATATATTTCCAGACTCTCCATTTTTTTCTTGTATCATACCTGTATGTTTGGAAGGATTGGGGTGGGGAGGGGGGATCCTTGCCCATTCTGTTCCAGTTTGATATGGCCAGCTCCCCGTGTTCGGGGCTTAATCCCACCTAACAGTTCCCCCAGGCCATGCTTCCATCATCAATCCTTTCATTCGTGGGCCAGGCGAAACACCTTCCTTTATTTCTAGACCCTAGGTATAGAACCTCGGGTCCTTCTAGTGGTCACTTTGGAAATTGTTCATCAGTGGGAGTGTTTATCCTTGACCAGCAAAGTTAAAATTTGAACCTGGCCTTCCCAAACGTCCCAGCCTGAAAGTGAGGAATACTTAAGGACTGAAAATAATCAAAAGGACTTCTAATGACTCACGCATGCAAATTCCTTTTGTGATTAAAATAGATATTTTTGAAATGAATAATGAAATTCACTAAATACCCATGATCCCGTCTGAATAAGATCCAAAGGTATTTTTGTTTTAGGGTTTCACTATTTTTCTGGGCTTGGATCGAGGGGCGCAAGGGCAATTGATTCTCAACCTGTCTTTCTGCGCATTGATTTAGAGGTCTGTGCATCAAAGAGGCAAAAGGATCTAGAGCTGGGACTGAGAAGTTGTGGATTCCAGACTGAGCGCATTTAGTATTTCAATAAAGTACCAGGGTGACGAAGGCTCTTTTTATATTGATGTCTGTCTGCTCTCAAAATAACTTCTATATTGTTTGGATGAATTTAATATTACTAGAATGTTTTCAAAATGATCTTAGCTATTCTCACTTCTTCTCCAGATTAAGCTTTATCATTACACCTCTGATTTCTTTAAAAAAAAACAAACCATCAGAATGTTGACTGGGTCTTTAATAAATAGATATGCTAAACTGGGGAGAATTAACACTTTTTCTGGTATTCGGTCTTATTACCTAGAAGTGTGTGTCCCCATCTTTTTAAGACTTAAATTTATAAGTGGTGAGCATATTTTGCTACTTTACCTCCAAGTTATAGTAACTTTCTGCTTTTAAAGAATGATTTCTGCTTTTACCACTGCCATCTTATTCCTTCTACTTTCTTAAGGTTTGTTTAATTCTTATTATTCTCTTTTTTTCCTCCAATTAAGAACATTGTTTGCATCCATGAGTTTTCCTATTTGTAGAGCTTTGGCTGCTTTCCATTAGACACCATAGGTGACTGATAGAACTTTCCCCTTGTCTTGTAATCAGAGGTTTAATCTTCTGTTTGATTCAACCGTTGGTTAAGAATGTTTTGTTTTATCTTAACAATAGAGTTTAGAGGAGTTTAGGTTAGTTTCTTTAAACTTTTACTATTTGGGGTAAGAAAAGATGTGACCCAAAAATGACAGTTAGTAGTGATACCAATAGCTAACCTGTAGGGAGTGGTTATTACGTGCCAGCCACTATAATAGTAAGCTCTGTAGAAACTCATTTACTCCTCACAATACCCATAGAAGTTAGCTATTCACATTTTACAGATTAAGGAACCAAGGTTAATAAGCCAGAATGTGACCCCAGAGTTTCTGCATTGTGTCTTCAATCCTTATAATAATTTTCACTCATTTGCATTTGTCAGTGTTATTAGGGCTTGGATAGCCCCCGGTGGAGCCTTTCCTCATTGTCCTCTTACTGCTGACTGTGTCTCCACCAAACTACGAGCTGTAAGAAGGCGGAGAGGTCTGCTCTCTTTGTGTCTTCTGCGTCCAGCACGGTGACCAGGAGCAAGGAGAACATTAGTGGCTCTGTGGGGTGGAGAAGTTTAGGAGATGGCTCTGTGGGTGGGATCCTGCCATGTATGCAGGAAAGAGGAAATCAGAGCTACTTTATGAGGATGAGTTGTAAAGTTCCAAAAACGTCACCACCTTCAAGGGCTCCCAGACTCCTTTACCACTGTGTTTGAAAACTTCCACTTTAGTGTTCTTTGTGAGAACTACTGGTTCCAGAAGGATAAAGCTGAACTGCCCTGATGTTTTCTGGCATAGAGAACCTATTAGCACACATTATTACAATGGTACAAATACAAAGAATTACTAATAGGTGTCTTCTACATTTGCAGAGCCCTTTGACTTATAAATGATGTAAGTTCCTTGAGGGTTTGAACTGTCTTTATGTATGTTTTTGTTTTGTTCCATCCCAGCAAAGTTCCTGAACATAATACGTGCTCAATAAAAGAATGTTGAGTAAATGAATGAATGACTTGCAAACCTGTTATCTCCTTAAATGCTCACCTACAAAACCCAACACCAGGAGAGACCTTGACTACAAACCTCCTGATGTCATTTACTGAAAGGAATGGGCTATTGAGAACCAGAGAGGAGATGACCCAAGATGACACACTTGTCTGATGGGTATGCATGCTCACTCACAAACTGGGGCTGGCAGGAATAAACTTCGTGAAGAGGAAGGACAGTGATGGATTTACCTGAGCCCAAAATAGGTGCTGAGATACCTCTTCTGAATCCTGCCGATTCAGCAAGGGGTTAATGGAAGCTTTCAAGCAAGCTAGATAATTAACGGGATTAAACCTCTACCTGTCAATTAAGCCAATATATTTGAGTATAATGCTATTTAATTCTGTACCAGGAACAGTGCAATAAATCAAAGTTTACAGATGTCTTCAGCAAGCCCTTGATGGATGAAACACTGTAACTCAGAGGTGCATAGAAAATCTCAAATAAGATAACCTCCCATGTGATTAATATAGCTGTCTGCATTGGCATTGGCTCCAGAAGGTTCTAATCCAAACATGTTTAACATCACATACTTTATTGTGACAGATTTAGACACCTGAACTAACTAACCAGGCAAATGGTGCTTAATTATACTGACTCATTATGGACCTCAGCAATAAAGCTGGGACACAGAAGTATGTGTTAATTCCTATCTCACACAGTCACATCACAGCATAAGCAGCTCCGTGTCCAGAGGGCTTTACAGGTCTGGTACACAAAGCACAGGGCAGAGAGCTATCTGATTCCTCCAAGGGATGCTTTCCTTCTCTCTGTTCAGTGGTGCTTGTCCACATGCATTGTTTAGACTGACTGGCCAGCAAATGCATATCACTGATCACAGGCGGAAAGAGGCGATGTGTCTATGAACATCTCCCCACTTAAAAACCAAAAGAATTGGGGTTCAAGTCTTTTTTTCATACACAAAGTATGGCACCTATGAAAGTACATGTGCATTTCTGTAGCTTGTGTTTAGGAGGCAAAACCAAATGCTTATCAACCCTCTGCATTGATTCTGGAATGGAATGACCTCCATACAGGTACACAGTTATCAGAAGTGAGCTCAAAACTCCCAGATACAAAATTCAACTTTTCCAATAGAATCAAGTTGTTTGACTCCTTCTGTGCTAATGTCACAGTGGAACCAAGAGGAGTGGGTCTCTGTCATGGCTTGCTGATTGACTAAAAGATCGATAAAGTGTGCCAAATGTGTAAAGATGGTGTTGGACAGAAATGAAGCAGAACAATAGTCTCTGCTCTCAAAACCTACCTGATTTCTTTGGGAAGAGCAGCTCAACTCATACCAAGGATCACAATTATGGTGTTGGCTATACATGAAACAAAAATTCATTGAAGAGAGACTGGCATACGCTGGAATTAGCCAAGAAAGCCTTCATGAAGAAGGTGAGTTTGAGACAAATGTTTGAGGGATTTGGACCAGCAAAGAAGATGGAGTAGAATTCAAGATGAGAGAAACTACCTAGACGTACAGAAGCAGGAGTTGACTTGCTGGGTGAGCGAGGCAGTGAGGGGAGCTATTTAAAGAGTGCAGACTGTCTAGGAGCGGTGAATGGGATTAGCACAACAAAACACCTCTGGAAAAACACCCAGAGATGTCTGAACCCAAGACCAATGACATGAGAAGGACATTAATCATAATTGCATATAGATGTGACAACATGAGAAGAGGATTTTAAGAAACTTGATCAAGGGTGCCTGGGTGGCTCAGTGGGTTAAGCCTCTGCCTTTGGCTCAGGTCCTGATCTCAGGGTCCTGGGATCAAGCCCTGCATCAGGCTCTCTGCTCAGCAGGGAGCCTGCTTCCCCCTCTCTCTTTGCCTGCCTCTATGCCTACTTGTGATCTCTCGCTCTCTCTCTTTGTGCCAAATAAATAAATAAAATTTATTTAAAAAAAAAAAGAAACTTTATCAAGCAGAGGCATATGGACTGAAGAAAAATGAGATGAGCTGGAAGAGGCAGATGAGAAGTTATTGCAAAATTGATGAATAAAAGCGTGAGCACCTTTAGCATCTTTAACATAGTAACATTGGTAGTTTGGGAAGAATCAAGACAAAAGGAATCAACTCAGCAGAACCAAAAGGGAGAAAATGCCCCAGTATGTCTCTTTCTTCGACTGTAAATTGGAAATAGAGCTGATAACTTCTGTGATAGACTCCCCAACACCCATTCTACCCAAACACTCCTTGTCTCAAACCTGCTCTAATAGTTCTAAGTCAATCCTGACAATTCTGTTCTCACCAGTGATGGTTTCAGGATTGCACATGTGACCACTTCAGGCAGATGAGCAGTGGCTTGGGAGAAATCCTTCCTCTCTCTAAGTGAGAAACACAGGATGAGATGATCGATCTTCTCCCTTTGAGCATTGTCTCACGTGGATGTGATGTCTGGAATTGCTACCTAGAAGTCGCAGAAAACTGCCTCGTTATCAGCTTTGGAAAATCTTGAATCCTTGAGCTGCCGAATGACTTAACCCTGAACCCCACAAAATCTCCAGACTTTTAATAATGTGAGATAATTCACATCCTTCTGTTGCACTAGTTTTGGGTTGGGGGCTTTTGCTATTTGTAGCCAGAAACATCCTAACTGATCAATAGTTGTGTCTTCTTGAATAGAAAATTTTTATAATGCACTCTGCAATGAAAAAGTAGGGGAAAAAGGATGGGGGAGTAATAATTCATAAGTTATAACACAATTTAAGTTGCAACTTGTTTTTAGGTTTTATTTCATGAGTCTATTGCTAAACAAAAGAAAAAGTTACATTATGGCACAAGAAACTGAAATTCTTCTTCAGATCTGCCAAAATCGGTATTTTTCTATTTCCATCAACAGAAGTGCCATTAGCGCACATAGGGATTAGTGTCCTCCTCGTCACCTTATGTGAACAGTTGTTAATGATGGCAATAGGTATTTTTGTTGTTCCTTAAGAATGTTGTGGGATGGTGGCTGGCCATTTAACTTTTAGTATGCTGTGTGATTTCAGTTTGTTTTGAGTGTTGACAAAAGCTATAGTCCGCTAAAAGCACACAGTGTACCAGTTAAGATAAGCTAGATGATGCTGTGGTAATAACACCAATATCTTAGGGGCTTAACAATAAACAGTTTGCTTTGGATCTGGAAAACTCTCCAGGTAGCTCTTTTCCATGTGGTGACTCAGTGATACCAGACACTTGGCTGTTGTGACCTTCTCAACACAGGATTCCATGATCACCATGGCGGGAGAAAAGAGAGCTAGAGTTTCTCACCCCAGCAAGTAAACATTCAGCCCTGATAGGATACCTTATTTGCAGCCCTTTGGCCTGCACTCGTCACACATGGTCAGCCATCGGCAAGGATCATAAGACGTGTAGCCCATCCACATGCCCCTAGGTATGGGTGAGCACCAGAGTCTCTGCCACACATGTTGTAAACTTCTGAAGGGCGTTACCCAGTCCTGCTGGTTAGAATCTGATGAGAAAAGCAAGACCTTAAAGGGTCATTAAAGAAAATAGACATAAATTGGCAGTCAGAACCACTCCAACAAGGAGGTTCTTGGTGGACTTGCGAAAAACTGCCTTTCCACTATTAAGTCCCCTGGCTTGAACTGTTGTCCCCCATTGATTGTCTTCACTGTGGCTCTTAATTCCTCGAGCTCAGTACCTCATAAGGAAAATAGAATCAGGGAAATAGTAAACACAGATGGAACTGGATCTACCATGAGTAGGGGAGGTATTGGGAATAAATACCCAAGGACACCAGACATCCCACACTCTAAAAAGCTGTACGACATGGAAAACGTCTGAGTCTAGGCAGGCACTGCTCCAGATTCGCCCACTGACAAACTGTGAAACTCTGTCCATTGCTTTGTGAATGGACATGATGTAAGTTGGTAGATTCTCTCCCACATTGCTCAGAATTTGGAGCAAAAGAGCTGTTCAGGAAAAGTCAGCTTCCAGTCCAATGGGCTTCAGACTAGCAGGAAAGCTTCTCTAACCAAATTCTTGCAACACGGCCCTCACAAATGTCATACCCACTTGGTACTCACCAGTATCACATTTTACCCAAATATTTGCATCTCCCTGGCAATCTTTCCTTTACATCGTTAATAAAAATATAGAATAATATCAGCTCTCTGAGGGTTGAGGGATTTCACTTAAAAAAAAAAAGATTTTATTTATTTGTCAGGGAGAACAAACAAGAGGAGCAGCAGGCAGAGGGAGAAGCAGGCTCCCCACTGAGCAGGGAGCCTGATGCAGGTCTGGATCCCAGGATCTTGGGATCATGACTTGGACTGAAGGCAGACACTTAACTGACTGAGCCTCCCGGGCATCCCTGGGAGATTTCAGTCATTATACTCCTGCTAGAGTCCAAGGGAGATGTTGCTCAGAAGGGAGTGTGTAGATGGGCAGTGCAGGAAAGGTAGGCGGGATTTCTCTGCCCACCCTGGCATTGTATTTCCACCTCTGATCTCTTTGTGCTCTCCTTCCTAGCTTCTCCTCCCCAAGGCTCGACTGATCAGAGAATAGGACATTCATTGAGTGCATATTGATGGAAGTTAGGATCTGTGCATCTGCAGTCAGTAACCTGGGCTCCACTTTCTCTCCTGCTTCTTGGGGCCTTACCCAACCATCACTAAAGTGAGAAGTGGGTGGAAAAAGAGACCAAAAGTGATCTCTTCTCCCCCTGCAAGTGGCTAGAGTCTACAGAACAGGAAGTAGTTAGAAAACTCCTGAGACAAGCTCCAAGAGACATCTATTCCATATTTAAGGGAAGTTAATCTGCTGAATATGTGGCAAGAATCTCAAGAGGGTGCCTGTCACTTAATAGATGCTCACTAAACATTTCTGAACAAATAACTGAGTACATTAATTGCATCTGGTGATTGTTTTTCTTTCATAATTGAAACAGGCCTTCTGTGAATCTCAGCAGCTCTCCAACTAGCTTTGAGGCCTGGGGCAAGTTATTGAGCCTCTCTGAGATTAGTCTTCTCATTTATCAAATAGAAATTATGATGATAGTTTTAAAACCCCACAGTGTTATTGAGAGGACCAAGTGAGACAAAGTACATAAAATGCCTGAAAACTATAATAATAATTCTACGATAATAATGATAATAAGCCTTAAATGCTCTCTCCAACCTCTTTCCACAATTAATGGATTCGAATGAAGCATTTATTTGGTAGCTCATTTCCAAGTTCCTAATAACAGCGGAGCACTATTGTCATATCGGCAACTGTGAGTTTTCCCCAGGCCCTTTGTCACTAGAATCTCAGTGCTATCATTGGGCATTTGGTAAACTGAGTCAGCTTCCATCTCCATACTGTAATTTCCAGTGTTTACTTGAGAGCAGAATCCCAAGAAGAGAACTAGTCTTGTTTTTCATTCTTTTTTTTTTTTTTTTACCTTTTTTCTTTTTTTTAGTACATTAACATATACTGTAGTATTTGTTTCAGGGGTGCAGGTCCGTGAATCATCAGTCTTACACAATTCACAGCACTCACCATAGCACATACCGTCCCCAGTGTCCATCACCCCACCCCCCTCTCTCTCCCCCTCCCGGCCCTCCAGCAACCCTCAGTGTGTCTCCTGATATTAAGGGTCTCTTATGGTTTGTCTCCCTCCTGATCCCATCTTGTTTCATTTTTATTTATTATTTTGGTGTAGGCAGTACATAGGGTGACATATCTAAATGAATAAAAAGCCGTACATTGAACAGGCTAAACTCTGTCCCTGTTCTCACCTACCCCCTCTCCCCAGCTTTGGGCCCTCTCTGGTAATTATTTATATTTTCTTATATTTTCAGTTTGCTCCTTTCCATACACTAAAGTTAGCATGCTTTATCAAGTGCTCTGAATCTTGCTTTTATCACCTAACAATGCATCGAAGCCTCTTCTATGTGAAAACATACGGAGATACTTAGATGCTCGCCGCCTCTTCTATGTGAAAACATACGGAGATACTTAGATGCTCGCCTCCTTGCTTTTTTCTTTTCTTTCCTTTTCTTCCTTTTGTTCCCTTCCTTTCTTTCTTCTGCATGGGATCCCACTGTATGCATGCACCATGGTTTAATTAACCAAGTGCCCTATTGTAAGCACTTAACGATACTTCCAAACTTTTGTTATTACCAATAATACTGCAATAAACAACTTGATACTTACGTATTTCACGGGTGTGGAGGTGGTAAATTCTCAGAAGTGGTTTTGCTAGTCCAAAGGGTAAGTGTACTTAAGATTTTGATCGATAACTGCCAACGTGGTCTTTACATGAATTCCACCATCTTCCACTCCGAGCAGGGTGAAAGAAGCATGCTTAAACCAATTTAGCAAAGGATAAAAGAAGATTAATAATAAAAGCAAGCATGGGGTGCCGGAGTGGCTCAGTGGGTTAAGCCTCTGCTGCCTTCGGCTCAGATCATGATCCCAGGGTCCTGGGATCGAGCCCTGCATCGGGCTCTCTGTTCAGCAGGGAGCCTGCTTCCCCCCTTTCTCTCTGCCTGCCCTTCTGCCTACTTGTGATCTCTGTCTGTCAAACAAATAAATAAAATCTTTAAAAAAAAATAATAAAAGCAAGCAGAACCATGAGTCAAGAGCTCTCAGGAGTGGTGGTGCCCTCAGGGATTCGGGATCCTATCTCCTTTTCTTTCTCTAGGAGACAGAACCAGCCTTGAGAATCAGATGACATAAAGCTCCATGGGGTCTGCCTGTGGTGCAGATATTTCTACAGAACAAAAATGAAGACTCACTGGAGAGCCATGCTTCATGACCTGCAAGTTCCACTTCCGCTGCCCTTAAGCATCTTCTTCTCTTTCTCTTAGGGCTCCAGTCCCTGCACCCCTGGAAGCTGCAGAGAAAGTGGGCTCAATCACGACTGCATCTCGACACACACCAGTTTGTGAATGACCCATGGTCTTTAATGCCTGAGTGTGGAGTCCAGGTGAGCCCTGGGGAGAAAAGACTTGAATGACCCATATTATAATGGATTAATGTTGGCAACTTCAGTATGAATTCATGTTTGTTTAGTATGGGTATAGAAGGATACATATAGAGGTATTTATAGATATGTACATATACATGGGTTGGTATACACACCTATGTGCCCTTGCTCTGTTAGCTAAAAGAACATAGAAGCAAGGACACTGCAGCAGAAATGAGCACATGTAGAAATCGGATTTTGATTTCTAATACCATTCTAGTTAAAAGAAGTAAGGCTCCTTGCAGAAACGGTCAAGTCCAGAACAGGGGCAGGGAATACAGAATGAATCTGAACACCCTGTAGTGCCCAAAGCCATGGAGGTGCTGAAAAAACAGAGGCAGAACCAGAAAACTATAATGATAACTTCCTCAGTGAAAGAGAACGGGGGGGGGGGGGGGTCTTCTGCCAGCTTGCCGTGGCCTCGATCCAGAGTGAGCAGCCAGCTGGTAGATGGCGGGAACCGATGAGGGCATCCGGAGTTAGCATGCGGCTCTGCTCGATGACCATTGTGGGGGTGTTTCCTCAAAATCTGAGCCTACTCTGGAGAGTGTTGAAGAGAGAGCTTTCCCATTTGGCTTGACCAGTGGCTGCATTCTGTGTTAGGGTACAAAGAATTTGCTCCAACAAGAAAACCAATGCGCAGTGGAGTTAATTGTGAAGGAATGTGTTTCTTTGTGACTGCTGGGTCCAGGGTGGGCTGTTGTAGCTGGAGGGGCAGCTCTGTTCTGTCCACCTCCTCCTCGCTTGCTGTCCCACCATGCTCTCTGGCACTGGGTCTGGATGGCCAAAGCCGAGTCGTCTCACCTACCTCCCTGCTTGCAGAAATAGAGGAAAAGGAATTTTTTTTTTTTTTAAGCAACTGTCACAAATGGTGGGGAGGGATGTTCCATCTGCAGTCTCCACATCCATCTCAGCCAATTACCCTCCATTCCCTTCTCCTTGGTAGTTCCACAGCAAGGGTCAGTGCTACTGGTCAAGGAACGCCAGGAACCCAGAGGACCTGGGGGCAGGTGCACTACCATAAATGGAGGCAGAGTGTAGCATCCACAGTGACCGGCTGTTTTCAATATGCCAGTGAGAACAGAATATAAAGTATACACTTAAAATTCAGTACGGAGACACGTAATTGATAGAAGAAGGGGCTGTGGTAGACGAGGGGTTAAAACATGCCAGCTGTGACACTGGGAACGGCTCTAGAATCATCTTTCCTGCAGGCCTTCAGAACCTGATCATTTCTGCCTGGAAACCAGAAGCCGGGCAAGGAGAACCCTTGAACTCCCTCCAGATTTATGGTTCTTATTACTGCCGCCCCTAATGGGCTTGTCATCCCCCCGCCTCCCCAGACCAAAAAGCGGGGGGGGGGGATCAACTTAAAAAATAGTCTGTGTAAAGAGAAATGCTATCTGAGGGGGAAAAAATCAATTCCTAGATAATGCCACCTTTGTGTTAAGGAATTCTGTTCCTTTTATTTTTCTGACTTAAACTATTTGCATGGAAAAGGAATTACAGATGAGCTCCTTTGCTGGTGCCATTTCTCTGTGTGTTCATATTCTTGTCTTCCCTGTGACATGACAATCAGTCACCGTGGAGATGACTACATGTGTCAAGAATAGAGAATTTCATAATTTCAGGGGCAGGATGATGGCTCCATCCTTGGCTGATAGCTTCTCTGATCATTTTGGCTCCTCTGCTGCTCTTGTAAGAGCAAGAAAGATCTCCTTTTGAAAAGAATTCTTCTGATTAATGCTTTAAAACTTATTTAATTCTTTTCTCACTCTGGACTCATAGATTGGTACCCAACTAAAGTCACTGTCACTTTGCTGTTGTGGCAATTCCAAATGTCAACAAAAGCCTGTCCCCCGGTTTTTAGTCTTGCAGAAAATGAGAATATGCATTTGGGAACAAAACATCACCATTTCCCAGGGGCTGTAGGTTAGCAGACATCTGGCAGAAGCCCAAAGGTAACTTATTTCCAGACTCTGGGTAGATCTCTGTCTCTCCCAAAACATATTTCTCCATCACATGAAATTTCAGGATTAAAAATTCCTTCCTTGGATACCTGCTGAAGGGCAAATGTTATCTTAGAGTTCCCGCTACTCACCCAATTACCTGGAAAGGCTACAAAGAGTAGGGACTCTCGGGAAGTAGAATGGGTAGGGAAATACATGAAGCACAGGGAGAGAGAGAGAAGGGGGAAGCTGGGGATACAGAAACCAACATCCCTTTCTTAGAGTTTTCCCTGAAGGCAAGAAGAGCATATGGCAGAAGCTGACAGTGCCCACTCGTCTCTTCTCTGCACCTCAAGTCCTCCGGGAAGCTCAGTGGGAAGTTCCCACACAGGTGATGGCTAAGCCCATCAAACACCCGTTTCTCTTGTGGGTTTCTTCCCGCCTCATACTAGGAGCACACAAAGCGTACTCGTGGGGAGGCCAGATGTGCACCAGAGTTAAAGCCCAGGAGCAAATTCCAAGTCAGCAAGGTAGGAATTGGATGAACCAAAACCTTAGCTTCCAGCTGCCTGAAGTCTTACTCACAGCTGCATCACCGCTCAGCATCAGCCTTCATTGGAATGCTTTCTTCTCTTTGATAAATGCAGGGTTGTTGTTGTTGTTGCTTTTCCCCAGCTTTATTTTTAGATGCTTACCTGTTTGGGCAGTGAGGTCTAACTTTGGACTGAACTTCCTCGTGCTTCATCTAAGACTTGATGTAAGGCTATTTGTGAAGTTTGAATAAAACTCCATTACTCATTTTTCGTTGAGCGTGAAGAAAAAGTCATTGTATGTTTAAAAACTACAATTGTTCATTTTGTGATAAATGATCGATTCCATGATAAAAGAATACTTGGGTGTTCGTCAAGTCTGAGGACCCCATGGGCCGAAGCACCATTTGCCCACGGTGCCAACCCTCTCATTAATGCACCTGCGCTGGCTTTCCCTTACCCGTATCTCTTTCCCACTTGTCCACCATGCTTCCTGAGATCACTTCCTGAATAAACTACTTCTTCCCCTTGCCACACTCAAGGTGTGCTGTGGAGGGAACCCAAACCATGACAGCACATCTTCTCAAACTACAACAACTCATTCATATCCCAGCAGGCCACCCCCCAGCCTACGTCACATCCTCACGAGTCCCTACAGAAAAACATCTGTGTCAGACACACCCTTTCCCTGCTGTCCCGAGTCCCATCTGGACCCACGTCCACATCTTTCTTCACACTCTCGGTCTCCCCGGAAGATGATTCCCTGGCTTTTCTCCATGCCTAACTTCTTCAAGACCCATGATGCCTGTCCTTGACGTGTCTGACAAGGTGATTTGCCAACATTGTAAATTCCTGGTGGGTTCCTGTTGTCTACTTTTCCTTGTGACCATTTCTCTGTTTGATGGCCTCATTAGATATAAGTCTGTGCCAAAGAGTCTATCAGAAGGTGCAAGAAAGAAATCCACTCTTGGCTTAATCTGATGACCAATGGCCCCTCTATACCCTCAAATGACAAATGCTAGTAACAAAGACAGCTGCAGAGATAAGCATGATAAAGACGAGGGGATCATACTGGGGGTGGGGGGTGTGTAATACTCTGTGAGAGGAGGCAATAGTGGGTTCTTATTTTCTATCTTAATGAAAAACTGTAAATTTCACACTCTTTCAGAACAAATAGAACTGTGACTTAGGCTTCAAAATTTATGTAATTGATTACTTGGATTTTTGACAGTTCGCTAGTGCTTTCAACAAATACCCCTTTCCTCCCTAGGAAGTTCATCATATGGTGGTAGAGGGGGGTGGTTCAGGGACCCCCGATTATTTTTCTTTCTTTCAACTGCAAGGCAATTACTGCCTAAAACATTTATTTGGCACTTAGCAGAAGCCACGTTGCATTTTTAATTCCTTTTTCTACTCACAAAAGCCCAGCTTCCCCAGGAAGGCATCTTGCCTTGTACTTCTCCTAGGATCTGATCATTGCCAGGCATCTAAAAATAGAAAAATAAAATTTTCTCATTATTGACGAGAATGTTGACACTTTTCTGAAAAGTATTATGAAATTGTCTGCCTTCTTGAAGAGAGACGCCGACAGAACTGGATCTCAGCAAAGGTGCCATGCCCTAATCCGGTTCTACCCTGAGTTTTGATTTTCTGCCTTCTTCCTCAGCATGAGGCCATTAGCCAGCTTTCCCACCCCATAACACCCATTTCGAATACCTCCCCTTCTGCACTGCAGGTCCCTTCCCAGTTCCCAGATTATAATCTGCAGCAATTTAAGAATCCAATATCCCAGGTGGGATTTGGCAAAAGGGGAGAAGTCACCAGGCACCTGTCCTTTGCTCCACAGCTCTGTATGTCCACATGGATGGACATATCCAGTGCTCGCAGATTGTTCCTTTCTTGTTTTCAGGTTGGGGCTGTCGATTGCAGAAGGCCAACATCCCTATGTACATGAGGTCTTGGGCAAGTGCAGACAGTGCCTGGTCAATGTTAAGTAACACAGACAAAGGAATCACTTATGCCCTAAAAGCCAGCATGAAAACCTCCTGTGCATAGCTGTGACTCATGCAATTCCACCCCCACTCTTGGTTTCCAGAACTGAAAAAACAGAAGAGATCTCACGTCCTCAGAATTTGGAAACACTTGTGACCAGCATCAGCTTTGCCCACACAGGACAACCTTCCTCAGTGCTCCCCTCCGTCAACTTGGCCTGTGGCCTGAGAACCTCACTCCTTGCAGACAACCTTGGGCAGCCTGGATCAACCATGGAAATTAACTGCAACCCGTGTCCTTCTTGAGGTGTTATAATAGTATCAAAATGTGCATTCCAGTGGGAAACAATAACAGCAACATAAAATGCATTTTAAAAATGTTCACTAGGGGCGCCTTGGTGGTGCAGTTGGTTGGGTGTCCAACTCTTGGTTTTGACTCAGCATATGATCTCAGGGGCGTTGGATTGCGTCCTGCATCGGGCTCCATGCTCAGTGTGGAGTCTGCTTGAGATTCTCCATCCCTCTCCTTCTGCTCATGCTCTCTCTCTCTCTCTGCCTCTCAAATAAATCCTTAAAAAATAGTTTGCTATCTTTGTCTTTTCTACAGTTGTTTGTTCTAGAGGCAATGTGCCATTGCACACCAATAGAGAGGCCCATCTAGCTGAACAACTGATTGTGTTTGTAATACAAGATCTTGGGAAATTTGAGTTAGCTCATTAGACACTGGGCTTCTCCATTTTAATGGACTTAGCCATCACAACACTGGATGCACACATCCCCTCCCGCAGTATTGAATCCCTACCAGAAAAGCTTGCTCTGGTAGAAAGAGAACCGAGTAGCAGTGTTGGTCTACTTTGATGGAAAATCCCAGAAAGTTCATTCTTCTGGCTATTTTAAGTGTTATACATACCCAGTCAACCAATCTGAGAAGTCTGCTACTACTGTGCTGGTAGTGAGTGTCAGTGGAAAGTTTCTGCAGTTGAATCCAGTCAGCTAAAGAATGTTCCATGTCAATAATGCCTTAGCTGTTGTTGGAAAATAGCAGTGAAACCAGCAATTCCTGGAAAAAATTCACCAGCTTTTTGGTAGTCAAAAAAGCTACGTGTGCAGGTATAAAGAATTCAGTGTTAAGCCAAGGTCTACCTGGATATCCCGTAACTTTAAGGCTGGCCAACAAGCAATATGGCACCTCAAATATACTTTGTGTGGACAAAGATGAGGCCAACCATATCTCACAACCTGCGTAGGTTGTAGGGTAGGTATTTCTTATTTGCATTTTATAAATGAGTCTCAGAAGATTTAAACAATCTGCCTAAGGTCATCCAACTAGTAAAAATTGGGACCAATATTAAAATGTTTGATTTTTCCACTGAAACTACTACACCTTCTGAAGAAGAGGTCTATTCAGAAATGAATCTTTTGGCAAAGCAAATTCTTCTCCTGCGTTGATATTCAAAATACTGACCAAAGCCTATGCCAGGGCATTGACCAACTGGAAGAGACCCAGCAGTTATTGTGTATAACCAGATGGGAGCATGTCCATTAAATATCTGCCCCTCCAAATTAGTCCTTGAATGAGACTCAGAAAAGTGCATGAAAGGTCACTGCCATCAGAATAATTTCAAATGATATTTTTGATGATAGATGTAGGTTGCATAAAATCATAAAATATTTAAAAGTATAAAGGAAAAAAATAAAAATTTTACGTAATTCACACATACAGACCCTTGCTGTAGGTAGGCTCTTGCCTTTTTCACTTATAAACATGTTTTCATGTCATTAAGAAAATCTTCACATTGATAGCTATTTAATTTTAGAGCCATTTAATTTTAGAGGTAACTGATTTCATCCTCTTATGGTAAATTTTGAGGATTTCAAAGCTTTCATTTATCTAAATAATGTGTTGGTAAATATCTTTGTGCAGCTGAATTTTTCTTTGCCTTTAAGTTTATGTCCTTAGGAAAATTCCTAGAACAATTACTGGTAAAGATGATCACAGAACCACCTTTCATTCAAGACAGCTACCATCAATACCAATAATTATCATCCTCATCATTATGATTATTACCTTTATGTGATCTCTCACCTAACCCCATCATGTTGTCTCACATCCCTGCAGGCTCCCCCATCCTGGTTCCCCACTGCTACTAGGATAAGATTCAGTCTCCTGCACATAGTTTACAAGGCCATGCATGAGCTAACCTTGTCTTGCCCTCTCTGTTTCTGTCTCATCTCTTGCTATTTTATTCTTGAACTTCATGTTCTAGCAACATTACACATTTCCTGAGTATACAGGAAGGTCTCCAAAATTTGCATATGTAGGTTTCTTGCCTGGGCCACTTTCTTAACCACCAACCCCCGAATTCACCCTCTGAGTTCTTGCCAATGTCTCCCATGTATGCTTTGGTATTTTCTTTAGTAAAGAAGCCGAGTCACCACATGGCATCTCATCCCAGGACCTCCTCATGCTCCCACCGCCCTGGGTAATGTCCACCCCATCATTTGTCTTCCTGCAGTGTAACTGACTATCTTCCCCACCAAATACTAAGCTCCTTGGGAATAGGAACTGTGTCATGCTGGCTGTTTTGTCCTCAGGCTTTTGCAGGTCTGACCTCTGGTAGGCAGGGAATAGATATTTGTTGAGTGAACAGAACACGATCCATGAGTAAAGTATTGGTTTGCTGCTCTGATTGAACAAATCTGAGAAGGTACTCAAGAGCTGAGCTATTGTGGACCCTCGAAGGGGGTCATTTTCTTGAAGGATTTTTTTCTGATTAGAAAATAATGCATCTCAGCAAAAATGGCAAGAAAGTCAAACCAAATGTGTAAGGCCCTGGTTAGCACAAAGGCACGGAGAGAGGAGGAAGGTGCATCCACCTGTCATCCCACCCTAAGTTTAGATGGTAGGTCTAGATGGTAGGTCTAGATGCTAAGTTCGAATAGGAAATTCCCATTCTCATGAATTGACAGTTCAGGAATGGATGGATGGTTCCTACTTTCAAAAGCCCACAGTATGGAGATCATCATCCTATCATGGCCCGAGGAGCAAACAAAACAAAACAAAACAAAACAAAACAAAAACCATGTCCAGGGAGGTGGCCTCTCACACTTTCCATACCTGCTTTCCAGATACTAAAAGGAAATGTCTTCTCATGTGTACCCAACACCTACGGATGAGCTACCAGAATGAGCTACCAGATTCCAGCACTTTCTAGACTCTTCAGAGGAGACAGGCTTGTGGTGACTCATTCAGCTGTGACCTGCCATTTCTACTCACCCTTGAGCTGATGTGTCAGTACAAATACTTCAGAGCTGGCCAGCCTCCAAGCTATCAGAAAGATGGACAGTGCAGTGGAAGAATACAGAATTGGACATCAAATGACCTGAATTCTGGTCCAAGGTTTGTAAGTAACTTGATTGTATCTATTTCTCTATGTGTCTGTTTCCTCACCTGGAAGTAGAGATATTTGGGTATAGTCCTTCCTGAGATCACCTCCTAACTCACAGAGTTTTCTAACTTGACTCCTACACAGCCCTGTGCTTGGCACTGCTGGGAATCATTGAAATATACAATATGATTTCAGTCCCTAGGCAAATTTGGGGGTTGAGGGGAAGACAACCCGGAGTGGTTTACACATTCTTCCATTTCTGTAAATGCTAAATAAAGGGTTATTGTCACACCATTGGACATAAAGGAAAGGCTTCAGGAATGGACGGAATTTGAGCCTATCCTTAAAGTAACCCACTCAGCAAAGGCCCTTGGCAAGAAATAGTCCCTGCCATAAGCCACAGCCAAAGTCCTTATGTCATACAATGGACCCTCCACCAGGGGCCTAGAGGAGCACTAAGAGAGTAGGTGCTCAGTAAAGCTTGTGAGATGCAATAAGACAGGTGTACTCTTGTCCAATCTGCTCTACCACCATACTTGTCTGTAATACCTTATCCAGAGACTGAGTCTCTGTGACCCCCACTATTAATACTTTTATTTATTTTTATTTTTTTAAAAGATTTTATTTATTCATTTGACAGACACAGATCACAAGCAGGCAGAGAGGCAGGCAGAGAGAGAGGAAGGGAAGCAGGCTCCCTGCTGAGCGGAGAGCCCGATGCGGGGCTCGATCCCAGGACCCTGGAATCATGACCTGAGCTGAAGGCAGCGGCTTAACCCACGGAGCCACCCAGGCGCCCCACTATTAATACTTTTAAAGATTGTTTTAGCTTAGCATCGTATGGCATGTCTATATTTCCAAAAGGTGTTGCCATTAGTCCGTGAAAATGGAGTCTTCATCTCTGACCCTTCACTTTGGAGGAGAGAGGGGTTGAGAACAAAAGCTGGGCAGGCCCTAAGTCGGGATTAAACTGCACAGCCCCTCTGTGACTCGTACCTCCCCCACCTCTCTCCCCATTTGGACCTCCTGTTATCCAAATGAGTCATCTCCTACTGCTTAACTCACCTGGTAGGTTAGCGGCCCAACGAACCATGGAACTTTAAAGGCTAAGAAAATTTCCAATGGTTCACCATGCTTCCCGTCCTGCGTTCACCTTTGGATTTTTAAAACGAAAAGGAAATGGTGTGGGGGCACGTAGAAATGGAAGAGAGGGGAAACAAGGGGAGAAGGCGTGTTCTGGAATGTTTATCTGGCTTGGAAGTCGGGGACGGACATGAAACCAGTGGAGGACCATCTCTGTGGCACTCCCACTGGCCCCATGTCCCGCCTACGGCTTCAAGTCTCCATTGTGTACCTGGTCCCTGGAGAAGTAGCAGAGTGATCTGTAAATCATGCGATGTGGATTCACTTTCCTAATTGCATTTTTCATATGCTATTAAAATGAATTTGGACTTGACCTTATTAAACAACAGGGAATTCTCACGGGTTCTTAGTCAAGGGAAATACCTGAACCCAGCAGCTTACATTTTGTGGCAGCCAGTATCATGGGCAGGAAACAAAAGGCACATTCCAAAGGGGTGTTTGATGAAAGCTCACCAGAGGGACAATCGCCGATGATGGGGGTGAATGTAGGGAGGCCAGCAACGGAGAATGCAGGAGACCTTTGTGACTGGATGGAGCTCTAGCTTTGGGAGGCAGACAGCTGCCTGCCAGAAGCTGTTGGTAGAGGATCACAGTGTGGCTGGAAGGGAGGGAGCTGGGGGACTGGCTCTGATGTCCCTTTCCTCTCAACTTCTAGTCCCCCATGAAAGCCTCCTATTGACTGAACACAATGAGGTCCATGGAGAGAGCTGTCCCAGCTGATCCCGGAAGCTGTCCATTCAAGCCAGATTGCCAGCATCACAACACGGTGCAGATGGGAGGGGCCGGGTCTGCAGGGGCCATCAGAGAACACCTAGCCTACCTCTGCGTAGTACATTATGATATCCAGAGACCTAGATCTATAGATAGAGCTCTATTTTGTAATCTTGTTTGGTCCTTACCACAATCCTAAAGGGCTTTCTCATTTTTCAAACAAGGTCACCTTGGCTCTCAGAGATCAAATCACTGACCCATCTAGAAGAGGTGGCAAAGTGAGGACATCAATCCAGATTTTGACTCTTTGAGATGTCCCTCCTGGTCTGTCTTTTCTCATATTCTACTGTCCCCCCTTTCTTTACCTACCCAGGGTTTACTGGGCTTCATGTTTAATTCAAACCTACTTGAATGACGTTGCTCTGTCAATCCTGTTCCTTCTGGTTGGCACTTGGTGGTGGTCAACACCAAAGAATGTAACAGCTGTCCCTGAGTTCCAGAGTCTTCTTAAGATCAAGAGAAGATTCCTTTGGACACAACCTCCATCAGCACTGGGCACATCCTACCGCTCAGCAAACGATCAATAAATACTACCTAAATTTAAATACGCAGCATGGGAAGGTAGTCAGGAAATTGTGTGTGAACAAAAGTACACACACATCTGCCATGGTTCAAAGCAGGACACAGAGTCACTCTGACCGAAAGGGACTGGATAGGAGGAATCAGGCACTCTCATAATTATCGGGTGGGCAGAAGTCAGGGGGCCATCGTTAGGCAACTGGTTTCAAGATCAGATTACTCCAGTTGTTTTCATGGGTCAGGGAGCTGTTGCTACTAATGACACCAACGCTACTCCTCACACTTCCCAAGTGGTGACCAGGCCCTTGGAGTGGAGCGAAACCACCACACACGTTCACCTCTGACTGACCTTCTTCCAACAGCTACCGAGCAGGCAGACAGCCTTGGCTTGCTTCTCCATTACTCATGCAAATTCACTTCACTGGCTCAGCCTGAATTACACGGAGACCCCCTAGCTATAAGAAAGAGTGGGAAGGCAGTTTTTGGCCTCTCCTCCCTTGCAGTATTGAAGGGAGCAGAGAGGGGGGTGGGAATGGATTCTAAGTGCTAACAGACTGCCTGGCTATGAGGTGCAGAAAGACATAGGGCGTCTAGGTGCCGCCATGATCCAGAAACTCAGATGGTATCATGGCGGCTGGATACCTAGGAGGGTCAATAGGCTTGGTACAGATTATTTTGAGGTGTTTTATATTGAGTGCTTTTATTCCATTCTGTGAATTTGGTGGGTCCTTCAAGATCAGCCTTGGAAGGGAAGCACTGTCAAAGAAATAATCTGTAACACGAAGGTGTGGAGGGGAAAGGCAACTAGCCTTCCCTGGGAGCCGGCAGGGGTGTAGAGGAGTGAGGTCAGCATACCTGGTGCTTTTAGGAAGATGAACCTAAGTTTCTTGAGCACCATCAACTCATTCAAAGTTCCCTCTCAAGCCCTCTGCTCCCCTCAGCAGCCAAACCCAGAGCCAATGGGGGTGGGGGGAGGAAGGGGGTGTCACTGTCCTGAGCCTTTCTTGGTCAATGGGGCCCCCTAGTGGTGTAGCCAAAACACTGTGTTTTCTGTAGGGTCACAGCAAGTTAGCTCAGTTTGAACTCAACTTTTAGATGGAAAAAGCCCCCACAAATCTAAGTGAGACCATGAGCAAATCGAATCTGGAACTCTTAACACTTAGGTTACAGCAACAGGGGCAGCATTCACCTCTCCTCCTGATGTAGCAGGCTGACTTTAGCTAGTCATGACTTAGTGGTTCTCAGTGGGGGCTGTTCTGCCCGCCCCCCCAAAGGCACAAAACCAGGAGACACTTGATTGTCACTACTTAGGAGAGGGTGCTACATCCCATCAAAATGCCAGTAGTCCCTCAGTGGAGAAATTCTGCCTCGGAAGAGAAGAGTTTTCCCCTCAGGATGTCACCAGGCTCAAACCCTCTGCATTGCTTCCAGTTATCCTCAAACCCAAGGCCCTGAGAGAGATACAAAAAGGAAAGGGCTAAATCCCACAAACTTCCCAGTCATTAGGATGGTAGGATGGCTATTATTTAAAAAAAGGTGGGGGGTGATGCGGAGACAGAGACAAGCATTGGTGAGGACACTGGCAGGAATGTAACATGGCCCAGTTTCTGGGGTAAATGATATAATGTTTCCTCCAAAAGTGCAACATAGAATCACAGGATACAATCCAGGAACCAGCAGACAACCCAAGAGCTGAAAGCAGGGACTCAAACCGACACTTGTACAAACCACTGTTTATGAAAGCGTTACTCACGATGACCCAACGGAGGATACAGCCCAAATGTCCATCAGCAGAGGAATGGGTAAACAAAATATGATCTCTGCAGACAATGGCATTTTATTCAGGTTTAGGAGGTGATGAAACTCTGAGATCTGCTATAACAGACAAATTTGAAAACAGTAAGTGAACTAAGCCAGACACAAAAGGACAGATATTGTGTGATTCCCTGCTCATATGTGGTACCCGGGAGAGGCAGATTCATAAACACAGAAAGCAGAACCATGGTTGCCAGGGACTGAGAGAGAGAGAAATAGCGAGTTCTTGTTTCATACAGAGTTTCTGTTTGGAAAGATGAAATAATTCTGGAAATGGATAGTGGCATTGCTCAAAAACATTAATGCCACTGAATTGCACACTTGAAAATGGTTAAAATAGTAAATTTTATATTATGCATATTTTATCACAATCATCCCCTCCAAACTTGGGTGGGCCACAGCTCTTAGCTCAAATAGCAGCCAAGGTCGGCAGGGTCCCCTGCTTGCCAAGACCCTCTGCCTGACCCACAAAGGCCCAAGCGTGTGTTTGCCAGGACTTAAGCCAGGGCCTGACATATTAACTGAGGATTTGCTGCACATGGCTTTGACTGCCCAGGGCTCAGATTGGATTTTCCGGGGTTGGGGACAGCTGGCAGCAATGCAGCTGCCCCTTTGGTCACCAGGAAGGCATCACTCAAAAGTCTGAAATGGACGCACAAGGAGCTTCCCGGAAGGCCTTCTGGCTTCCACTGCGGATTCAGCAGGACCGTCTTTCTGTGGGGAAGAAGATAAGAGAGCAGGGCTGGAAGGAGGACAGTGCCAAGTCCTTCTGGCGGCCCCCGAGTCTCTGCTGCACCCGTGAGAGGTCAGCTCAGCTCAAGACAAAGCCACTTCACTTCTCTTAGCCCATGGCACTAAGGGGACATCTCAGGTTCTGTGGGCGTGCGTGTGTGCACACCTGGGAGGCTTGTTTCCCATTGTCCTCTGAGTGAATGATCTCGGGCTTTAGAACACAGGAAGGATGATTCTAAGGCTGTGGGTTCAATTCTATTTACAAAACAGATAGCATTACACAGTGAAAACTGCTTTGGGTCTCAGAGAGCACCCTGGTCTCCGACTGGCCAGCTGACACAAGGAAATCAGTAAAGGAATAGAGAAGAGTCTGGACAAAATATCCACACCCAGCATTGCCCCGGCCCTGCAGGAGACGGAAGCCTTTGTACAGCAGGGACCGGTGCCTAGGGATATGGGTATCTGGCATGGCGCACATGCTGATTTTCACTCAGAGGATGCTGTAGACCCCAAGGATACCCTGTTGGCGGTAGTCAGCACTTCTGGCAGCTGAGTTAACTTCATGATTCTCTTTTTGAAGTTGCAGGCAGGGTGTGCTGTGTATACCCCCAACTTTTCCCCAATAACCATTTGGGGATCCCCACTGAGAGGAGTCAGTAGCCAGCGAGGGAGGTAGCATGGCGAATGTGGGTCCTCAGCTCTCAGGACTGAGGATGTCTGTATGTCCAGCCCCTGAAGAATCCACAGGCCATGGGGCCACTCTCCTGGTGGAGATCTTGACTGGCAGTGTTAACTGGGTGGCGGGGTTCTCCTCAGACAACCCCAGAAAACCCTTCACCCCGGGACCGAGAATACAGTCACAAAAGCCATGATTCTCTGACACCTGGACGCTAGGGGTAAGGCCACACCGTGGTGCATCCATCAAGCATGTCCCTGTCCATTGCCTACTTGTGCAAAGTTTGTGGCAATATGAGAAACAACCAATCTCTTGATATCTCTTTACCTCTCCACCCAAAATTCAGTGTAGTAATTTCCATCCCTGTGTTGTGTTCGTGTTATTCTCCCTGAACAGTTGCCTTCCCATTCTCATTTATTCGATGTCTCCTGGTTTCTACCCATCTTTGTCCGTCCTGTTATTTAATTAAGCAAGCCATCATATAAAACGAGTTTCTTCTGAAACCGATTATGTGCAACTCCAAAGTCTGCCACCAGGTGGCGGTAGCACACTGCACTTTGCTATCCCGGGTCCCACGGGGGACACGTTTGCCAGGAACCCACCTCGGCCCAGAAGTTCACTTTACCTTAGCTAGGTATTACCACTCCCACTTCACAGATGAGAAGACTGAAATTCTGAGAGGCTAAATAACCAGCCCAAGAACACGTCTGGCTGCTTTAAAAGACCTCAGTGTTTACATTGAGTTGTGCACTCGAGGCAGAGTTTCTTTCTTTTCTTTTTTCTTTTTTTTAATTTTAATTTTTTAAAAACTTCTTTTCAGTGTTCCAGAATTCATTGTTTATGCACCACCGCCAGTGCTCCATGCAATCCGTGCCCTCCTTAATACCCAGCACCAGGCTCACCCAACCCCCCACCTCCCTCCCCTCCCAAACCCTCAGTTTGTTTCTCAGAGTCCACACCACAGTCTCTCATGGTTCGTCTCCCCCTCCGATTTCCCCCAACTCCCTTCTCCTCTCCATCGCCCCATGTCAGAAGCTCCTTACTCTCTGCTGTCTTTCTTGTCCTCGTGTGGGCGGCACACTGTGCATGCAGTCAAGGCCCTCTCTGTTCCCGGCTGCCCCCCCCGCTGGGAACTAGATTGCCACTTTCCATGTTCTGAACCTCCCCCACCTTCCAGGCTCCATGGGACTCCCAGAAAGCCTTCAACCCCTTGTAAGGGCCTGACTGGTGTGACTTTCAGCGTGGGGGGAAGGGGAGGTGGGTGCTTACTAAACTCTAGCTCTGGGGGGTAAAGTCGCCAGGGCTGCGGCGTATCACCTTAAAGAGGAGGAGGGGGGTGAGACTGTGCGGTGGGGGTTCAACCTGTCCGCACCATCCAAGATAGCTGCTGTCCAGCCCCAGGAGTGACCTGAAAACCCACCAACCTCCCCAGCTTCCCTTGGGCACTAGCAGAGGGAGATAGGGTGCTAAGAGAAGTAGCAAGGCTTCTGGTCAGTATCTTGGACGTGAAGAAGACAGTGAGTGTGGCCTCTTCTCAGTCTGGTGGCGATGATCCTCTCATGCTGGAGAGTCTCTTCTTACTTCGCAGTGTCCTTTCCACTAGGGATGACCCTGACCAAGTACTACTTACTCAAATGCCCCCCCCCCCCAGGAGGGCAGAGTCTGACGGCTGGCTGGGGGCTCCTGCCAGGCTGGTGTGGGATGCTTTTCCCTCAATATCTGGATGATAACAAAAGCAGAGGCAAATGCAGCCAAGAGCCAAGCTCTGAGTGGGGCGTGAAAATGCAGGAGATGGGAGTGGGGAGCTTACAGGGCAAGAAGGGGCAAGAAGCAGAAAGAGAACACAGAGCTGGAACCAGGAAGCCACCGTGAAGGCAGCAGGAGCAGGGTGCGCGTGGGAAATAAGGGGAGACCCCGCTTCCAGAAGGTGCTGTTGGCCTCACCTCCCTCTGATGTGGCTCGGGAGGGCGGTTGACAGGGAAAGTCAGCAAAGCACACGAGCTGCGTTGGGCCCCACACATGGAAAGCGAGGTTCTGGAGATTGGCTTCTAACAGCGGTCTCTGAGCCTAAGAAGAAACTCCCAAAGCGGACCCACCCCCCCAAATGCCAGGGCTCCCAGAATCCACCGGAGATAACCCACAGCTTTTGGGCACCGTCATTTAAAGTGGTACGTGGTGTGGGCAGCAAAACCACGCAACGCTGGTGCGGCGGGAAAATACCGCAAAAGCTACTGGGGCTTCCAATGTGGCTGAACTGGGATGTGGCTGGAATTTGATGGTGGTGTAAATAGGGACCTCCTCCCCCGCCCCCCTTAAGATTTATTTATTTATTTTAGAGGCAGTAAGAAGGAGAGAGAGAAAGAGAGCACAAGTGGGAGGGGCAGAGGGAGAAGGAGAAGCAGGCTCCCCACCGAGGGCAGAGCCTGATGCCAGGACTTGGTCCCAGGAGCCTGAGATCAGGACCTGAGCTGAAACCAGGAAGCCAAGGGGAAGGTGCCAGAAAGAAGAATACAAACACCAAATAGGACAGATAGACACCAGCTTGCTCCCACCTTATGCCACCTTTGCTGTCAACAAAAGAGACATTCCTTGTGACCCCCCAAACCGACCAGAGTATCTTCTTCCTGCCACTCCCTTAGCCGTCAAACCGCTCTGTCGTAGAGAGAGAATATTTAGCCCCGCTAAGAAGAATCTCTGATAGGAACCCCTACTGTTTGAGCAGCCAGAGTCAAACCATCTTTCTTATATCATTTCAATATTATTAGGAAGCAGAGAAAATCAAGTGTCCAACTGAGCCGTGTGTTACTGTGTGGTTATATCCTGCCCGCAGGCTCCGGAGTCTGGGGGCGGCTGCCGTCTGTCTGTCTCCTGACAGCTCAGGAAGCCCTTTCCCACGTAGAGTCTTGCTTGAGGCTCATAGCGGTGGTGGAGTAAACCAAGGCCTAGGGACTGGAGGTGACCCAGCCCAAGCCACGGAGCTGATGGGTGAGTCAGAACTTGAACCTGGGTCCTTTAATTCCAAATATCACCCCCACCTCATTTCCTCTCTCTCTCTCTCTCTCTCTTTCTTTCTTTCGATAGGTTGGGGACAAGTGATATAAAATAAGATCAGTTTGAGCAGTTTTTAAAAAGCTAAAATTTTCATTTTGGAAGATTGTCCTGTATTCTGTGACAATTTCTTTCCTGCCTTTTTTCTTTTTTTTGTTTTTTTTTTGGCATTGAAATGTCCTTTCTTGACAAAATGATGCTGATTGTGGATGGTAAAGTAACGCTTTTTAAATTCAAGTCTTCCTTGTCAGGATTCAAAAATGACAGCCCTATGTTGGCTTCCAAAATTTGTATTGGAAACTTCTCTGGTGTTTGACATCTGAGAGCCCCAGGGACAGTAGCCTGGGGTACACAATGGTCTCAGACTTCCAGGTGCTTGCAACAGCTGGGAACCCCGCCAAGTCCAAGTTTCCAGACTGTCCCCACTCTAGTCCACGTCAGGGACACTGCTTTTTTGCCGAGGGAATGACAGCGCTTCGGCTCCTTGGCTGCTGCCCATGTTAGCCCTGTCGCCACCTCATGGGTGTCAGCAGGTACGGGAAAGGCTCCCCTCAGGTCAAGCAGGTGGTGGATCCTTCCAGGGCCTGCAGCTGCTTGCTGGCTCTTGGGAGAGAAAAGGACCTCGCCGTACGTCTTGAGCAACTTTGTTACCTCAAATATTCTGTTATGCAAAATGGACTCAGTACTGCACCGTTTGGAGGAGGTTTATGAACCACTAGATCTCAGCTGTTACTCGCTTGGGCTGTAACCTTCCAATGTGTCCTCTATGCCTACACATTAAAATGGAAAATCTTAAATTTGGGTCATGCCCAGGCAGAGTTTGGCGCTATTGCCCTTTCCAGGAAACCCCAGCAAAACCCCAGCACTCCCCACCAGCATCCCACAGTAGCCAGGGAAGCCGGCCCATTCTCCAGCGCCCCGACAATTGGTCCCATCCCGCTCCTCACTTGTCATCACAAACTTTTTTTTTTTTTTTTTTTTTAAGAGGGAGAGAGGTAGGGAAGGCTAGAGGGAGAGGGGAGACTCTTAAGCAGGCTCCATGGAGCCCAAAGTGGGGCTCAGTCTTGTGACCCTGAGATCATGACCGAAATCAGGAGTTGGACGCTTACCTGACTGAGCCACCCAGGCACCCCCCCAAACGTTTTTTAAAAGTAAGCTTTACACCCAGCATGGGGCTTGAACTCGTGAGCCTAAGATGGAGAGTCTCATGATCCACTGAAGAGCCAGCCAGGCACCCCTACCTTCACAATTTTATGCTGAGTGGGGAGGAAGGATGGAGCTGTAGCTCAATCCCCCATTATCCAAGGATGTCTGCCATGTTGGGAATGTACTCAGCATCTCCCAATTGTGATGCTTGCTATGCAACTGTTTGCCTTTTTTTTTTTTTTAAATGACTAAACTCCACCAAACTACCCCCAATCAGATGTCAACATTTCCAGGGACCATTACTAAGAGAGTTGTAAGAGAGGATATTTGTGAATGGAATATGATTTGATTTGCTTTATGTCTAATCTAAAAACTGGGGTGTTGTGTGGGCTCCAGAACTCCCCTGCAATCCACTCTGGCCCCTTAAATAGGTGATACATGCTCATCTAGGCTTGGGGATTTGTTGGCAACCCCTTTGGCTGAAGTCCCTCACACTGGGAATATTATGTGGTCCCTTGATCTGATGACTTCACCTCCCCAAGTCCTTCTGTGCAGTGACACCCCCCATCCCCACCCAGGAGACTGTGTTGGGGAGAGGTCTGTTCTCTAGACTCTTGGTATTTGAAGACAAGGCTCCTTCAGAACCACTCACCTGTGCACCAAAGCTGTGATGCCTCACTGGATCCTTGTGGTACCCACTGTCCTTGCTGAAGGATCAAAGCCACCAAGCTCTTCTCTTTGCTATAAACCTTCTGTGATTATCCTTCCCGCTTCCCGCTGTGGCCAGGGCGGTGGCCTCCCCAGCTCCACTGCTAGGGGAGCTCACTTCCTGCATCCCATGTCTGCTTGAGAAAATGCTGCTGTCCTGTTGAAACTGACCCACCACTATCTTCCCTGAGGGTGGACAGACCCCAGGGAGAATCTTCTCGTTTTTTCTGTCTCAGGCAGATGGGGGAAGAGACCTTGAAATGCTATGTCTCCTGGGACTAGACCTGACTTGGGAGTCAAACAGTGTTGCCTGTCATTCTGAGAACCTCAAAAGGTTGTCCCATGTTTTCACTGTCTCCCATAGGAAAATATGAGCCAGGGCTCCTCCATAGGGAGGCACGGGAACAATCGGCTCAATTCACTTGAAATCGCTTTCCTCAGCCCCACATACGGCAGCTGAACCGAGGTGTCTTGCACCACTAAAATGTGTCCAGATGTACCTTGCTGATACCCACTCCCCATGACGTGCTGTAGAGAACAATGTCCTCTAAAACATCTTCCCCAGAATTACTCAACTCAAGGTTAAGGGCGCCTGAGTCCAAGATGCCAAGTTAAGTCTGCCCAAGATTTCTGGCACCAGCTGCAAGCTTGGGGTTTTCCCAAAACCATCCTCAGTTTTCGTCATTCACTAGAATGATTCACGAAACTCAGGAAAGTGCTATATTTACACTTACAGTCTTTTTTTCATAGCACAGGGAAATAAAACAGAGCCAACCAAAGAAAGATACACAGGGCAAAGTCTGGCAGACTCCCAAATGGGAAGCTCTTGTGTCTTCAGGAACATGTTACCCTCTTGTCCTCAATGTGGACAATACAGTGTCTTGCCAGTGTGCTCATCCAGGTTTCAGTGTCCATAGTTTCCTCCTGTAGACACGACTGACTGAATCTATTGCTATGTGGTTGACCAGAAGTCCAATCCTCTAATCACATGGGTGGCCTCTCTGGTGGGGCTGGTCTCACCCTAATTCATCTGGTTAGCATCAACTATCCAGTAAGACCCAAGGGGCCCACCGTGAATAATAAGACATTCCTATCACTCAAGAAACTCCAAAGATTTTAGCAGCTACCTCCCAGGAGCCTGGACAAAGGCCAGACCTCTGTGTGAATGAAGTAAAATATCCTCTACACACATCTCTAGGACAAAACAAAGTCTCCTGGGGTGGTTTGTTCTAGCATTCCACTGGGTCTCATAGACCAACAGCATAACACTAAACACAGGTCAGATAAGTCATCACACTGAGCAGAGCCCAAAATAATGTGGCCAAAGTGTGAGGTCCATTTTTTTTTTAAAGATTTTATTTATTTATTTGACAGACAGAGATCACAAGTAGGCAGAGAAGCAGGCAAAGAGAGAGAGAAGGGAGCAGGCTCCCTGCTGAGCAGAGCGCCCGATGCGGGGCTCGATCCCAGGACCCTCAGATCATGACCTCTGCCGAAGACAGAGGCTTTAACCCACTGAGACACTCAGGTGCCCCATGAGGGATAAATTAGAGTATTTTACAGGATATCTCCACTGCATGCCCTACGCCCTAGTGGAAAACTTCCAAAAATAGAATTTCTCTCAACTAAGCTTTTGAGAGCTATGGAGCCAAGTTACACTCCCTGATAACCATTGGAGAGCAGGTAGTTCATGTTGTGGCTAAGCATCAAACCATGTGTCTTAAGAGTCTGCTCAGTGGGGTGTGGGAATGACATCCTCTGATAAATGTAGAAAAGCTAGTAAGGATACATTCCTACCTACAAAGACCCTCCCCGCCCCAAATGTGACAAACTTCAGAGTATCCCTAGCTCCTAAATGGATTAAAAATATATCGCTTTCCAAAATGTATGGGATATATCAAATTAGTAGCATTCTTTCTGCCAAAAGAACTTTCCAAATCTATTTTTAAGTGTAACACTTTGGCAAGCAAAGGTATTCAAAACTCTGTAAGCTCAAGGAAACCTTGCAACTGTGCATCAAGTAACTTTTTAAGAAGTTTTGGCAATCAAAACAATATACTTTAATGAATCTCTGAAAGTATCCTATGCAGTTGACAATGGGGGAGACATAGTTACCGTTGGATCCATTTTTAAACAATTGTGTCTATTCCCTGCCATGTCTGATACTTATTTAGGAACCCATTGATTGTGTACAGTCTAAACGGCCCATGGAAAATAGCGTGAGTGTGTCATCACCACAGAACAGGCTTTCAAGCTGGGATCAGAAGACCTCGGTCTTCTATGAAGCAGAATTTATCAAGGTAATAACTGCTCAGGGACCCCCACAAAAGCCAAGAGCCAAGATCATCCTTCTGCTCTTCTTCCCTGTGCCGATGGGTTCCTAGCAAGTTGGCCGCAGTACCCTCCTGACATCTTGTCTTGTCCTAAGAGTGTGGTTGGCTCTAAGGATTCATTATCAGTGGACTTACCTCGTCTTAAGCTTCCCCTAGTCAAGTAAAGAAATGCTCAGGCCAAACTTCTTTCTGGCAAATCAAGAAGCAATGACCACCAAAGGAGTCTTTCCAGACCTTGCCCTGCTTTTGTGTTTCTATGATAATGTGGTACCGTAATGTTTAGCAGCATCACCATGCCACTTTCTAAACCATGCTGGGCATGTCATCGGCAAAGTGCAAGATTCTTTTTATAAATAATTCTCAGTTCACATTGTGTGAATATTTACATATATCTGGGCTTGGCTATTACCTTGGAAGAAGGTAATTACATGTATTCAGCATTCCATAGGACCCAACACTGTGCTTTATGCCAAACAGGTGCATAATAAATGATTCATTAAATCGTGGATGGGTTTTAAGTCAGCACATTATAGACTCCCCCCAGAGCGGGATCCCTAAGAGAACTTCTTGTGATGTTAGAGTTTGGATATATATAGGAAATATTACTGATGCAGTGCACCTGAACTCACTCTGAGAGGAATTTTGAAGGAGATCAAAGGAGATTCATAATGGTGGAAGAAATGAAATCATTTGAATTCCACTTGGCAGTTCCAGAAATGTAAGTTACTCCCACAGTATGTATAGCCCTAGAAGATTCTAGATCTAGCACAACCTTAGAACAAGTTGGCAGATTCCAGTTTTGAGGTAAATCCAGAACATCTCTAGACCCAAGCATGTAAATTACCACGGACCGATCATTCTTGTGCATGCTCCAAAAAATTTTTTTTTGCTATTTTAATCAGCCATTGCTGAAAATTGTTGCTAGTAGCCTAGAAGAGAAATAATATCTTCATGGTTCACAGTTTACAAAACACTTTCATGTGCATTGTCTCATCAAATCCCTTCTAATAGCCAGGTTTCCGGACGAGGAAGGGATAGAAATGTTGCACCTTGCTCAAGCTGGGTGGGAAAATTGTGTCTCAGCACCAGGATTTCCACTTCAGAGCAGGCGCTCTCCCCACTCTGCCATGGCTTTAGGCCACCTGACCCCGAAGAACATACTTAAATGGATCAAAAGGATAATGTGGATCCAAACCCAATGACCAAAAATTACTATCTTGCATGTTAGTAATTTCAGTGTATCGTAGGTCTTGTTTTGCACCCTTAATTGCATGTCAAGGGAATTCTGTCCAATTTCCAAAGTTCTCTGGGGGAGGGTTCAATTCATTCATTCTTTACTGATAATTCATTCCCAGTCAGTGATCCTGGTCTCCCTCATCTGTAGTCACAAGATAGTGGAACAAACAAAATGTCCAACCACAGAGGACGTATCACCTCAAATCCACCTCAGTATATTGGCCTCTCTGCTAGAACTTGGAGAACCTCTCTCTCTTTTCTGTTCAGTCACCTGTGACATTCTGGAAGCTGAGGTCCCATTCCCTTCTGGTCTCAGCCTCTCCTTGCCCACCCAGGCTCCGGCAGGAGTCCAAGGGCCACATGAGCACAGAAGTGACAAACTGTCTGCTCAGAAACGCAGCTCGTCACTACCAGATCCCTGGTAGCAGGTGTCACTCCCACCAAATATCAAGGGCTACACGGTGATGTGCTTCTATACAAATTAAATTGTAAAACAGTAAAAAAAAAAAAATCTGCCTTCTTTACTAACTTTATAGACCAAGGCAATCTTTTTTATCCCACCTAAGATTTCCTACACTTTTCCTTTCCTCTTCTCCTACCCCCACCCTACTGTACCTATGTGTTGAGCAAACACACACACATACACGTACACACACACACATATATATACATACATGCACACACACATATACATACATGTGCTCATTTCGGAGGTCTAGTTCTCACATGACAAGAAGGATTTAAAATGAGAAAAGCAGGAGCGCCTGGGTGGCTCAGTGGGTTAAAGCCTCTCTGCCTTCAGCTCAGGTCATGATCTCAAGGTCCTGGGATCGAGCCCAGCATCAGGCTCTCTGCTCAGCAGGGAATGCTTCCTCCTCTCTCTCTGCCTGCCTCTCTGCCTACTTGTGATCTCTGTCTGTCAAATAAGTAAATAAAATCTTAAAAAAAAAAATTCTAGAATGAGAAGAGCTGAGGTTGGGGAGTGGGGTGTGGCAGAGAAAAAGAAACAAGCTCGCTAGATCAACATGCCTCCAAATCTCAGGGGGCCTGGCTAATGTTAGTGCAGCTTGGAGACTGCCTAGTCATTTAATGAAACACAAGGTAGAGAGAGATGCATTTGCTATTCTAAAAAGCCCCAAGTCAGTGAATGCAAATGTGCCCTATTCAAGAAAACCAAATTAAAGGAGCTGCTGGGAATTCTCTGCATAGTTAAGCAGAACAATTTTTCGCCCTTTAAGGCCATGTTTACCCTTCAGAAATCACATACCCTTAAGCACAGAGACCTAGAAATGCATCAATTTTCAGGAAGGATGTGTTGCATTAGCCCAGCCTTGTCCTTCAAAGGAAGAAAGGAAAAATTCATCATTGCCCTGGACGTCTTCTGCCACTCTGCGAAAAGAGAATGGGCCCGAGGGCTCCCGTCTGACTCTGAGGTGACAGGTATCTGGGGCGGTCAGAGCCTTGGCCTTGCTCTAGCCTACGGACATGCTCCAGTGTGAAGACAGGTCCAGAGATTGTAGACTGGGAAAGCACCTTCCAAAGCCAGAGACAAGAAATAGGCCAATGAAAAGGTATGTGAACTTGCACCCCAGTTCCTGAAATTAGTCACTGGGTGACTTGTAATGATTGTTTCGAGATGTATGTTCTTTGCTTAAATGGCTAAGAGAATTTTCTCCCTATTATTCTGTCCTCATCTCCAACCGGCTCATGGTGATTTCCAGTTATGGAAATGCACTCAGCCTGGCCCAGAGCTCAAAGGGGATGGATAGGATGATTCAGAGATCTAGCTCCTGTACAAAAAAAAAAAAAAAAAAAAAAAAAAAAAAAAAAAAAAAAAAAAACAAAAAAAAAAAAACAAAAAACCCAGTGTGGGCAGGGACATCTCTGCCTCCCTCTGGGTGTCTGTAGGTCTATGTCTCTCTGTCTCTCCGTCACTGTGTCTGTGTCTCTCTCCTTGCGAGGAGTTTTCCTCTTGCTTTCTCCACATTGTCTTTTCTGGTTGGAAGGTCCTTCCCATAGGGCTTGTCTGCAATGCTGGCAACCAACAGAGACCAATACCAGCTCTGATCCTCAATTCCAGATTCCTAGAAAATAGAAGTTTGTGAGCACAAAGAACATATCCCTTGTCTTTAGGGAACTGTCATGTAATAAAGGGAAAAGGACTCTACTAAAAATAGGCACAGAAATTTCTAAGTTACTAAGTGAGAGGAAGTCGTATGCAAAAATACGGACTGCTGTGGTAGAGAAGAAAGGTTGGGGGAGGCTAGACACTGAATATTTGTGTTTCCCAGAATTCAGGTGTTGAAACTTAATCCCCAAGGTGATGGTATTTGGAGGTGGGAGCTTTGGGAGGTGGATTGGTGTTCTTATACAAGAGACCCCAGAGAGCTCCCTTGCCCCCTTTCCACCATGTGAGGATACAGCAAGAAAGCATCCATCTATGAACCAGAACGTGAGCTCTCACCAGACACAGAATCTGCCAGCACCTTGAACCCGGACTTCCCAGCCTCTAGGGCTGTGAGAAATAGATTTCTCTTGTATAAAAGCCACCCAGTCTTTGGCTTTGTTATAGCGGCCAGAATGGACTATGACGGGAGGATTATATAGACTGGGTGTGCCAAGATGTGCTATCCTGAGGGAATGACATTTAAGCTGAAAAAGAAGTAGGAATTAGCCATTCGAGGCAAAGGGGACTGGGACGAAGAACATTCCAGGCCAGGGAACCACATGAACCAAGCCCCAGGGGCAGGGAGGCGCTGAGCTTATCAGAGGACCTTAGATGCCGGTGTGGTCAGAGGTGGATGAGGTAGAGCGTAAATTGGGATGAACTACAGTGGTCTCAGGTGCTCTGTCATGCAAGGGCTCATGGCCATGTTTGAGATTTTATAGGAAGTACAGTGGGAGGCAATGAAAGAATCTCCAGCAGAGGCATCCCTTTCCTGTTTGTTTTAAAAGATCATTCTGGTGACAGCATGAACTGATCATTGGAAAACAACAGTGGAAGCAGCGAGGCCAGTTAGGAGCCCATCTGAAGGGTCCAGAGGAGAAACGAAGCTGGCTTGTTAGTTCAAGGTTATGACAATAGAGACAGACGAGAAGGAGTTGGAATAAATTTGGGGAATAGAAATAGCAGGTGTTGGGGGTATATTTTATGTGTGTGGGGTAGGGGGCAGCTGACATCAGGGGTAGGACTACGAATGCTCCCCCAGACGTCTGGTGAATGCAGGTGCCAGTACTGAGACCAGAGGTCCTGGAGCAGGAGCAGATGGGGCAGGAGGGGAAACGGTCCTGTTTTGGGCCCATGGTACTTCAGCTGCCTCCGAGACAGCAGAGTAGAGTTGAAGAGTATGTAATTGTGTATATGGATATAATGGTATATATGAGTCGGAAGAGAGATCTGGCCGAGGACAATGCACGTGAGGGCCATCAGGATCAAGGGGGTTTTTACATCATGGGCATGGGGGAGGTCCCGCAGGGAGAAAGTGCAGAGTGAAATGAAAACACGGCCTAGGACCGAGTGTGGGTACCTCCAACATCGGGAGCTTAGGGAGAGAAAAATCAACTCGGAAGTCTGAGAGGAAATAGCTGGAAAGAATGAGGAAAGCTGGGCAAACTGGCTATCACAGAGCAAGGAAGGAGAGGGGGCTATCTCCCCCTTCCGGTCAGTGCCCCAGAAGGTGTTAATTAGCTTTTATACGTAGCTAATGTTGACTCCATCCTTATTTTCCTGCCAGCCCCTTCCTGTTTTACAACTATTCCAAGTAGTCTTTAAACTCTAAATTGTAAGTGTCCAGTCATCCTTCTACTCACCTATTCATCCATCCATCCATCTGTGCATCCATCCATCCATCCATCTGTCCATCTATCCATCCATCCATCCATCTGTCCATCCATCCATCCATCCATTCATCTATCTGTCCATCCATCCATCCATCCATCCATCCATCCATCCATCCATCCATTTATCTGTCCATCCATCCATCCATCCATCCATCCATCCATCCATCCATCTGTCCATCCATCCACCCACCTCTTCCATCCATCTACCCAGCCACCTATCCATCCACCCATTTACCTAACCATCCACCTATCCGTCCATCCATCCATCCATCCGACCGTCTGTCCGTCCATCCATCCATCCATCCATCCATCCATCCATCCATCCATTCGCATCCAAATTCACACTAAGGTGCAGGGCATGCAAGAGTCCACAAGGAGGAGCCCTCAGTCTTTTTTGCTTTCACAGTTCCCTTTCCTTCTCTACTGGTTTTTGGTTTCTGGCTCTGAAGGAATTGTGCAAAATTTGCTGCACGTACATATAATGATATCCATTCTGGTAGTTGGTCTTGGGAAAGAGCCTCAGATCTCAGTTTAATTATATGGAGTTAGTAGTAGTAATAATAGCATTAATAGTAACACCGTGATTGGAACAATCTTCCTTCTAATGAAGGCAAGGACTATTTCAGCGTCCATGTTTCCCTCACTGTGTTCGCACACAGTCTAGATTGCTGCTAATGCATTTGAGCCCGCTTTCCCTCTGTTCATTGAGTTTCTTTCGACATTTTTTTTTTTTTCAGCCTGTCAGGGTGAAAAACCCTCACGTAGTGACGTGGTGAGGCCAGCATTGTACCTTCACAAGGGCTGAGAGACGATTTCTTGTTGTGCCACCTCATTCTCCCCACCCCAGCAGAGAGGCCCATCTTGGTTCAGCCAGCATCCTGCCAGTGGCCAGTGTCCTGCCTAACTTCTGCCACCACGAGAACCCCGAGTGTTCCCATTTTAGTGGGTCTTGTCTTCCTGCCACCACCCAAATTCGCCTTTTATCATTCCTCCATCTGCTCTAGAATGGCGGTTGGACTTCTCCCCAGCTTCCCTACATGGAGCCACATATGCCTTGAGGACCCCTTGTGACACAGATGGTTCTACCAGCCTATCCTCAAATCTTCCACCGTGTCAACATTTGCTTTTTTTTTTTTTTTTAAAGATTTTATTTACTTATTTGACAGACAGAGATCACAAGCAGGCAGAGAGGCAGGCAGAGAGAGAGGGGGAAGCAGACTCCCTGCTGAGCAGAGAGCCTGACCTGGGGCTCCATCCCAGGACCCCGAGATCAGGACCGGAGCTGAAGGCCGAGGCTTTAACCCACTGAGCCACCCAGATTCATGCCTGGTGGCATGCAAATGTCCCTCAGCATTTGCTTTGTGCCAGTTTCTTCTTTCTTTCTCTAGACCGCTTCATAGCAACTTGCAAACGGTGCTCTCGCTGTGCCCCTCGTCTCTGCGCTCACTGCCTCTTGGCTCCTTCTGAGGCTGCCAAGTCCAGCCTGGATTTTCCCGCGCAGAAGCCCTCCTTGGTCTTAATTTAGGGCAGTATATCACGGAGCCCTCGGCTCTTTTACATTCTCTTTTCCCTAAAGTCTGAGCCAACTCCCTCAGCCTGTTGCCTCACACCCATCTGGGAAGCCGATGGGGACGTAAATCCTCAGAAAAATAGATGCTTGCGCGTGCCCTGGTGGCTGATGAATTAAGGGGATGAAATTTCCAGCGAGCGAGAGCCCTTAACGCTGTCATGGCTCCACCAAGAAGAGGTTTTTGAGTGTCTTTCCCTGGGGGTCTTTCAGAATAAAATGAACCTCCGTCAGATGATTTAGGGGCACAGAGTAGATGCTCTTCAAAATTCCTTCCAGTGCTCAGTTTCCATTGGTCTCTCCCAGACTCCGCGTCCTCGGGTCGGGATGCCCTGGCCCCCGCCGTGCCCACCTGTGTTTTCTGTGGCCCCAGTTTCACTGACGGGGTGAGGTAATGTCTTGTAAATCCATCAGAAACATGTCTGAGGCATGCTCTGGGGCACATAGGAAATCTAGAAACCTGATGTCCTTTCATTTCTGTCTCCAAGAACACTTGGGCATCTATTTCCACAGTTGGCCAAGTCTTGGATTTGCCTGTCTGATGATTTTCTCCGCCCGCGCTCATCTTACCAAGTGCTGAGTAAAGGGGCGCTTCTCGGAGCCACTAAGAGTCTCCGAAGAAATCGTTCAAAACGTGGAATGCTTCCCTCAAGAGGTTAACTGTGAGCCCAGATGTGTGCTCCCGTGAAGCCTTTTACATTTAAAAGCCAAAGAGGATTGACTGTCCCCATCTTGCTCCGCTGGGTGCCTTGTACAGATTAGCTGGGTGGCTCGGACTCCAACATTTCACTTGCTACGCAACATTTCTGAGGACCCGCTCCCACCAGGAGCTGCACCCCGGGCTAGGGAGGCTGCACAGCACGTCCTACAGGGAGGGAGAGAGCCGGGCAGGGGGAGAGGAGGAGAGCCTGGACTCTGGAGCCAGACACCCTGACCCTTTTCTTTTTTTTAAATTCATTTGATGGAGAGCACAAGCAGGGGAAGCACCAGGCAGAGGGAGAGGGAGAAACAGGCTCTCTCCCACCCAAGCACCCCTGCACCCGAGCTTCTAACCAACCCCAGCGGTACCACTCCACAACTGTGTCACTTTTCCAGTTCTGCTGGTACCTTGATCTTAGACTTCTCAGCCTCCAGAACAATGAGAAATAGATGTTTGCTGTTTGTTTATTTATTTATTTATTTATTTATTTGATAGAGAGAGATCACAAGTAGGCAGAGAGGCAGGCAGAGAGAGGGGGAGAAGCAGGTTCCCTGCTGAGCAAAGAGCCTGATGCGGGGCTCCATCCCAGGACCCTGAGATCATGACCTGAGCCGAAGGCAGAGGCTTAGCCCACTGAGCCACCCAGGAGCCCCTGTTGTGTCATTTTTTAAAAGCCTGCTAAGCCTTGGTTTCTTACTCTGCGAAATGGGGCTAAATGTAAGATTACTGCAAGGGTTAGGTGAGCAGATGAACGTGAAATGTTCAAACGGTGTAAACAGTGTGCGGAGCCCATCAAGCACGTGTAACTGCTCCCCAGCCCCTGAATTTAGCTCAGCTCTTTGATTGAAGGAACATCTCAGCCCAAGGCTATATGCAAAAGAAATATAATTCTCTCACGGAAGGTTTTGAAAGGTAACATATGCCTTCCCTGAAAGTGTCTCAAGGAGGCAGGAAGAGAATTAGATTACACAATTGCAGGAGAGCTGGGCTCCCCAGCAAGGATCTTTATACGTTTCCCTCCCCCGAGCCCCACGTCTTGTCTATGACCCCACCTCTCCACTTTCCTTAATCTCCCTCTCCCAGCCTCCTGGCTCTCGTGCTCTCCCTCTCACTCCTGAACCTCCCCAAGCACACCCCCATTCCTCCTACCCACCACCAGGAAACCTCCTAGAGCATTCTGAGCCAGTTTCAAGCCATGCCAGGCATTTATCAGCATCTCTAAGGACTGTGGAAGCCGTCAGCTCGAGGGAAGTGATTTTTCCCACTTGTGTTAAACAAAACTGGATTTTTTTTTAAATAAAAGATTTTATTTATTTGACAGAGAGACAGCAAGAGAGGGAACACAAGCAGGGGGAGTGGGAGAGGGAGAAGCAGGCTTCCTGCTGAGCAGGAAGCCTAATGTGGGGCTCGAACCCAGGACCCTGAGATCATGACCTGAGCGCAAGGCAGATGCTTAATGACTGAGCCACCCAGGCGCCCCAAAACAAAACTGGATTTTAAAGATAAAATCTCCAGGAGAATCTGAAAGGACAGAGGAGAAAGTAGGAGAAGGTGGAACGCAAAAGTTTTTGTCTGCTTTGCAAGACATAGCGGGCACTTGTCCTTCCAAGCATGGAAGGAATAACTCTATGTTCACCGTGGGAGGAAAGCAGGGTCACCAGTCACGCTGACATGTGGACGGCATTCATTTCCCAGGTTCCAAAGAGCCTCTGCTTACTCCCCACCACCACTGCGAGAGCAGGGCATTCTGCAGAAGCTCCGAGAATGCAGGGGAGCACTCCATGTCTCTCCCCAGGAACCCAGGAAAATGTGCACATTCCCCACCTAGGAAGAAAGCACAAAAGAGATGCGGGTTTGGTGGTGCCGCTGGCCACCCAGCTCCCTGTTCCCAGGGACTTCCCCCAGATCACACCCTGTCTCCAATGAGGAACAAGGCTTTAAAGGATCTGGATTCAAAACAAAGTTGGTGTGCAGGGAGCAGCTGCCCAAAGCCCCTCCTGGGGCCCCAAAGGGTGTGTCTCTGGGTGTGATCCGGCCCCTGGACAGTGGGTGTCTGGAGACGCAACAGTTCTCTCATACATGAACAGAGCCATTTCTGTTGACCCTGGCTCTGCATTTAAGCGGATGCATTTTTAAGGCAGATGGAGGGTAAAGAGAGACTGAAATTCACTGAGTATATCCCATGTGCCAGGAGCTTTACATATGGGATTCTGCTGAATTCTTGTTATAATAGGGTTCGTGCTGTGATTCCTTTTTATTGATGAGAAACTGAAGCTGCGGGGTTTTGAATCACTCACATGAGGTCACAACAACTCAAAAGAAGCAGAGTTGGAATTTGACGCCAGATACATCTGATTCCGAAATGGCTACTTTCCCTGTCCCTCTACACGGGTCCCCTTCCTTTAGTGCCTTACATTAAAACAAAAGCCCGTCAAATCTTATAGATCAACTTACACATTCGCAAATTAGGGCTTGATGAAGAGACCCTCAAAAGAATCCTTTTCACAGGAACCAATCGGACATGTCGTGCTCCATTAGAATCATCAATCCACCCATGACTCCAAACACCGCAGGAACCGTGCATTTCCCATCCCCGGATTTATGTCTTTCCTGGGCGTGTTCCAAGTGGACGAGTGACCGTGACTTGTGACATGCAGATCACACAGGATCTCTGTGCAAATGGAGGAGGAACTTCTCTCTTTGAGAACATTAGGGTGTGGGTCTCAGCCCCACGCAGACTCTGAGACCGTTGGAAGACCTGGCTCACAATGAACAATTAGGCATTTAGAGCTGCCAGTCACCATTTCAGGAGCCAAAATAAACCTGCATAATTTTTCCCCCCACAAAATCTAGAGTCAAACTGCAAATGAATCTAATTCCTTCCCTTCAAAGCACATTGCCCACATGGGCTCCCTTTGCTCACCCAGTTAATGAACACTCCTCACTGCCAGGTAAAAGACCAAAAAGAAGGGGGGAAAAGATCTTTGATTAAAAAAAAAAAAAAAGAAAAAAGAAGAGGAGGAGTCCTTTAAACATTACCCACCTTGTCTGAAAAGTCTGCTGAGGTGCCTCTATTAACACTTTCTTTAAAAAAAAAAAAAAAAAAAAAGAGTACTTCTTAACTGGCACCTGGCTTTTTTGTTCTTACATATCTAATCTGACCTTCACAAATCATATCTGGGTCTCTAAGGAGCTGGGGTGTGGCGTCTCAAAGAGAAGAATTAAGGGAAGTCAATGGGCTCCAGAATTTTTGTTCTTTTATCACTTCTCTGCCCCTCAGAAGTAGGACTGAAAGGTCTGACCTGACTTGCTGAGCTATTGAGCAGAGAGAAACCTGCAGAAATGAAGCAAGCCATGAACCCTTTGAATACTCGAGGACATGGGAGAGGAAAAGCCAAGCCCGAGTGTTCTCTCTGTCACACAGCCCCACTGCACATCCCTGGAAGTCTTGTGTCTGCTGCCTGTCCACCCTGGGTTGCTCTCGGCCACGTCATCACCCCTAAAGCCCTTACTGGGGGAAAAGGGAGTTTCAGCGGCTTCCCACACAGTGGAGAGCGCAGAATGGCCTCAGCCTCATTCCCACTGCCTCGTTCCCCAAGACAACAACGGTTGTCACTTGAGATTCAGCTTCTCAAAGCTCCTGTGACACTCTCCAGGGAGGCTCTGCCCAGGACGGGGTCTGTCCCCTTCCAGCCCCCATATTGCTATCTGGCACGTTGTTGACTCTGTATTAATGACAAAATAGAAAAGGATGCTGACGCATGCCAACCAAGAACCAGAGCGGGGAGACCTCTGAATCCTCGTGATGCCTCGGCAACTGCAAGTTAAGGACGCTCTGAAAACTTGGGTTGGAAAACACATTACCGGCCCCGTATGCAGCCGTTAAGAATCCGAACCAGAAGGGAGGCAGGACAAGGACAGCGGCGGAGCACCTCTTCCTCTCTGACTACTTGGAACGGCGAGGTGCATCACCTGCTGAATTATATATAGTGCAAACAATGCGTGCCAGAGACTTCAGGTACCGGGAATTAGCGGCAGAGGGGAGTTGGCCCAGATTTATAGATTTCCCTATAATGAGATCATTACTTTCTGCACTTACCAAGTCCATGTGAAGAGTTTCTTTCTAATCTCCTCACGACTTCCTCCAAGTTCATGCAATGCGGGAGGCAGGGAGCTTAGAGACATAGAACTTGGACCCTGGCGGGAGATGATACTCAAGGGCTCCCAAGAACTGTCTGAAAACTCAGGAGCTCCGGGTTTGAACTGGCCTCCTGCGGTGTGAAGGGGTCTCGGGTTATAATGTTGTGCCTCAGTTTCCCCATCAGTAAACCAGGGAGAAGACCACTCGTGGATCCCACAGGACCATTGACAGGATCAGAATTCTAAGAGATTAAAAACAGGCTGCAGACATAAAGCACACAAGCAATTTGTAAGTTTCCCTTATTCTGAGACAACCAAGACTCATTGAGGAAACTCACTTAGGTAACGTTTACTGAGCCTCTGCTGTGGGGGGCCAGGAAGTGATCTGGCTGCTGCAGGTAAGGCAGGAGTGACTAGAACAGCGAAGTCCTTGTCCATAAAAGGCTTACATGCTAGTCTTCTGCCTTTTTTTTTTTTAATGGGGTTTGAATTGTGTGTGCCTCTGAGCATGGCAGCAGGAAGCTTTCTAAGTGGTCCGACTTAACCAAAACAAGACTCGTCCCCACCTCCACTGCCCCTGGGAGGGGGGCCGGCCGCAGAGCCAAGCCAGACCCCCACTCTTTCCCCACCAAGTGCCCATTACCCTCTCACTAAATATTATTTTTGCAAGGGCTTTAGCAAAATCACCAGCCACTTTGCAGTCTGGACGCACCCCCACTGTACTGCGTCTATTATCCTAAGCCATAAAATGTTTTGAGGTTTCCTGGGATGGAATAGGTATAAAATTACAGTCCATTATTGTTATATATTTCTTTTCATTACTCTTTGTTATATTTCTTAAGTCTCACCAAAATAATTCTTGCCCCGCTGACGGTTTACAACCTTCCGATATAAGTAGATGGTCCCCAAGTTCCCCCCCAAGAACATCATTTCTGGAGCTCTTCCTGTTCAGCTCTTTTAATCTTTCTTCATAAATTCAGTTGTCCTCCTCCATCAGTCCCATTGTTTTTCCCCCAGGGTTCACCCCATTTGTCTGTACCTGGCTGGTAATTAGAGGCTCAGAGCTGTGCATGGCTTTCCAGGTGGGGTCTCCGCAGGGTCGTCTGTTACTCCAAGCGTTGCTTAGCAGATGTGTCTCCGTCTCCTCTTGGGCCCCACACTTCACCCCAGACAGGCTAATATGAAGGGAGCACAAAGGAGAACAACACAAATATTACCCCGACCCAGAAAATGGGTCCTGGGAGGAAGATTACAAAGCTGGACCCTGTTCTGTTTAGAGCCGAGAAGCAGTCCCAGGAAGGCGGTAGAAACAGAGCGGGGATTCATTTTCTCCTTTATCTTCAGTAACAAGAGAGCAGGTTTTACTCCACAGCAGAGACATTTTGTCTTAAATGTTATTAAAACCTGCTTGGGGCTGAGCTGTCAGAGGTTTCTCTCCTTCCAGAAGTCACTAGAAGGTTCCCCTTCAGGGAGATGAGACACAGGGAGGAGCTGCCCGTCCCAGGAGCCTGCTGAGGGCACAACTCAGGATGTCCCTCTTCTCTGCTCCATGCTCCTTCCCTTCTCTCCAAGCACTTTACTCACCCGAGTCACAGAGGGGCAGTTTTCCAGCTGCTCACGGACCGTGACCTGGGACAAATGCATCTTCTCATTCGCAGGTCTAGGTTTAGGGAAGGGGAGAAAACCACGTGGGCAGACAGCTTGCATCGGCTCATATGAGTCGGTCATACCTCTCTGGCCATTTTATCAGCTCAGTTTTCCCTCTTTTTTTTGAAGATTTTATTTATTTGACAGACAGAGATCTCAAGTAGGTGGAGAGGCAGGCAGAGAGAGAGGAGGAAGGAGGCTCCCCGCTGAGCAGAGAGCCTGATGTGCGGCTCGATCCCAGGACCCTGGGATCATGACCTGAACCGAAGGCAGAGGCTTTAACCCACTGAGCCACCCAGGCGCCCCCGTTTTCCCTCATCTTGTTTGTACACCCCAGCCCTGGAGAACACGTATCTTAGAGTAGAACTCTGACGGGCTGGGCAATGACCACAAGCAGTGGATTAGAACATGGTTTTGTTTTTATTATTTGTTGGTTAGTTTTTTAGAGAGAGAGAGAGCGAGCAGCATGTTTGTGCAAGTGGGGAGGGGGATACAGGGAGAGAGAGAGAGAGAGAGAATCTCACGCAGACCCCTGCAGAGCAGGAAGCCAGACTTGGGGCTCAATCTCATGACTTTGAGGTCATGACCTGACCTGAAATCAAGAGTCTGACACTTAATTAATGAGCCACCCACGCACCCTAGAATGTGTTTTTAAAGTGGATTACGTTGGGCATATGGTCTCATTCTCCTGTCCCCTATGTGCTTTAGGGCAGGCAGCCTAATCAACCCAAGCCTCAGTTTCCTCACCTGTAAGATAGAAGCGTCTTACGGGGGTTTTGTGAAATGGAAGGGAGCGGGGCGTAGGAAGGCTCTTGATACTTAACAGGCATTTATTCAGTCTTAGTGTTTCTTCCCTGGGAGGGAAACCTATCATGGGGGGCCAGCTTTGGTAGAACTCATGACATCTCATGCTTACAAAATTTCCGTAATTATCTCTACGTACGGAAAGTTAGTGTTTGGAGGGAAAAAAATTCAAAGAATACAGTTAGTCAAATCCATTAACAAGACAGCTTCGAAGTTCATAACCTAGCTTTGATCTGCAATTTAGAGGAAGGAGTTTCCAAATACTTGAGGGATCATTTTTCCCCCTTGATGTGATGTTGGAATTTAACTCCCATTAACCATTACAGATATAATGAGTTGGCAGCCAGGGGAAACATACCCTCTAGTGCTTAATGAACACAAAATAAAACATTTCCTTTTATCTTCAACATCCACCAGAGTAATTTGAATGATGATATTCATATTCATGACGCATAAGACCCTTCCATCAGCTCCGTATTGTCACTAAGACTCCTATGGAATGACAATAAGTTTGCTGAGATCTTTTTTGATGATAGCATGGTGTGGTAGCTGCCGCTGAAGATGAATCATGGGGTCCCAGGTCAATAGAAAGTAAGAAACATTCCACAGTCGCTGTGTCTTTCTACCCAAACCAATGGATGTTGGTGGCCTTGAAATAATCCCTTCCAAATAGAGTATATATCACCTTTACTGGAGCTCTACCACCTGATGGGATGAAGACAGGGCAGTGGTAATAAAGAAGACCATTCTCCCAAGCATGAGTTTCTGCAGTTTTCCCAGCAAGGACTAGAAAGGATGGACTTGGGAATTTGGAAAGGACCAGGGCTAGGGAGGAAGGCTGTCGGGCTGTGCTCCTGTCTCATACTGAATGTGAGAAAATCTCTGCAGCGAAGACAACACTCTCCTTCACGTATCTGTAGCTCCTTGAGGCACAAGACTACATCTTTCATGTCTTTATTTTCCCCACCTTTCTTAGCACAGGGCCTGGTGTACAGTGGCTAATGTTTTTGAAGCCTTCGCTGTGGACCACGCCTTGTGTTGAGCATCTTTCATCATATCAACTTACCTGTTTCTCATTACAAGTCAAGAAGAGAAGAAGATAGTATTATTATTCCCTTTTTATAGGTTAAGAAACTAAGGTCAGTTCAGAGAATTCTAAGAACTTGTTCAAGGACACCCAGTAGATGTCAGAACTGAGACTTGAATCCAGGTCTGTCTGATGCCATCATCATCTGTGGTGAAAGGTGCCCAGTCTGAGGTGCTCAGAGAAATGTTTGTTCAACAGCACTGAAGTCAGTAATGGAGTCAGCATGTGTGAAGGCTCTGTGCCTTTTATGCATGAGTCTAGACACAAACAGTAATTCCAGTATGTCTAGAAGAGGTACAAAACATTCTGTAAAGGGCCATATAGTTAATATATTTTAGACTTTATCATAACTACTCAGCTTTGCTGTTGCAGCATGGCCAAGGTCCAATAAAACTTTACTGACAAAAACAGGCAGTGGATGGATCTGCATGGCCTCCCTCATCTGGAATTTGCCAATTCTTGGTCTTGCCAACAAAACCAGTGGCTACATTAAGTTGGGGGATAGGAAGCCCCCAAAGAAGATGGAGCAGAGTTTGATGTTGTCTCTTTCAGGATCTCCAAGGGAAATAAGTAGCACAATCAAAGAGTTAACTAAATTGAGTTTTATGGCAGGACTTCCCACAGAATTGTGTACAGAGATAAGAGAACCAATGAAGAATGGTGACGTGCCCAGGGATCCGTAACACTGGGAAGATGTTACCAACCTGGCCCAAAGAGACAAAGGGAAGAACATTATTACTGGAAGATGGCATGAGCTATATTCATGGGAAAGAAGCAATCTGTCAAGGATTGTGGCTCTAGATAGGAAAATGGAGTCCTTGCTTGAACCAGGGCCCAAGAGATGAGGGGCAAGGGGAATAAAGACCCAACCTCTCTCTCTCTTCCTGCCCTCTGGTCTCCTGGTCTTCTTTTTGCCAAACTCAACTGGAAACCAGGGAGCAAGGGAGCCTGGGTGATGTGTTCCAGTTGAGCACAGTTCCCAGGGCTCAAATCAGGACAAAAGAGTAGAAAAGGGACCTGAGAAGATAATGGAGAATGACCATCACAGTTTTCTATGATAAAGTTAATCACTGCTTTTCCACTGAGATGCTGACTAGTTTTCATGAATCAAGCAATATTTGTCTAAACTTCCCTTTCCCCATATCTTTTTGGGCCACGACACTAGAACAATGGATTTCCTGGCAAACTAGTAGTGTCCTACAGAATGTAGCTCTTTTTGGAGAATAACTTTATAGTTCCCTCTCCATACTTGTTGGAAAAGGCTTCTTGTATACAGTTGCCCTGGGCCCCATCTGCTCAGTGCAATTGTGCAACCAGATAAAAATCGAACAATACATACTGGATCAATGAATACCAAAGAAGAGTTAATAACACTATTAAGAAAGGAGATGCTGGAAGGTTGTGATCTCTGGGTGATTTTTTTTTTCTTGATAATTATCTGTATTTTCCTTTTATTCTATGGTAAACAGGAAAAAAAACCAAAAAAATAAAGAAAGAAGAAGAAGAAAGAAAAGGAAGCTCTGTTCTAATAACACACTTAATTGTTCAGAAAAATGTCAAGATTTACAATTCCAGGCTCTCCCAAGAATGTGTAACTGATGTTACTATCCAGAGTCACTAACTCATTCACTGAATCATTTCACAAGTGTTTATTGAGCAGCTACTATGAACCAATTAGGAAGCTAAGCACAAGGATGCCAGTGCTGAAAAAGATTAGCACAGCCCTGCTTATATGAAAGCACCAGAAATAGATGAATAAGGCACAGGGTCCTTGACCTTGAGGTCTCCCCAATTTGGGTACATTGAGTACCCAAGAGAGTACACAGTATGATCCAGGTAGGTAGAAGAAGCTATAAGTACCTCAAAGGGGCACTTACCCCAGTCAGGTTTAATGGAAAGTTTCCTGGAGTATATATTGCCTAAACTTCTATTGGGAGATACAAAAATTTATGCAGAAGAATAAGGATGGCAAGAGCAGTCCAAGCAGAAGGACAGGCACAGGCAAAATGGTGCAAAAAAGTGGGGGTAGATGGCTCTAGAACAATGCTGTCCAACAGAACTTTCTATAACAATGGAAAAGTCAATAAATCTATTCAAAATGGCAGCCATGGCCACTTCTTTCTGTTGAGTGGCTAATCTGATTAAAGAACTGAGGATTCCATTTTATTTAATTTTAAATATTTTAAACTTGATAGCCACACGGGGCTAGTAGCTTCCAAATTGGTTGCACAATGCAGTTCTAGAACAAAAAAGTTGGGGTAAGGAGTGGTTCACAGCAAGAGGGCCATCAACTGGACCATATTCAATGGGCAATGGGAAACCACTGAAGTATGTTTGGAAATGACCCATGGTCAGTTGTGTTCATGGCAAATCGCAGCATGTAGAGAATGAGACACACGGCTGAGCAGACCCGAAGCCATGAGCAGACATTTGCCAGGAGGCTCTAAAGACACCGGAGACCTCGACAGACCAGAGCAACAAAGGTTGTCACGCTCGTGCTCAGGGAGTCCCAGGCGGTTCTCATAACCCAGGTTCTGGTGCACATGGTGGTGGACGTGAGATAAGGCTGGGAAGATGGGGGATGGGGAGCCCTGGAAGGAAGTTTGGGGCTTTTCCTGCAAAGAGATGGGGGTCAATGAAGGATCGTAAGCAGAGAAGCAGATCTTAGGTGTGACCTTGAGTTAACTGTCAATCTATCTGAACGTCTATTGCGTGTTTGGGGAACTGTGAAACGCAGATAATGAGCCCTCCAACCCCACATGGGTCTGTGTGAAGGTGAGACAGCTTTCCTGCAACAGAGCAGCTGCCTGGCCACCCTGCCAACCGCCAACCACCCCCCCCCCCCCCCCCCCCCCCCCCGCCCCCCCGCCACCCCGTTACCACATGACATCTTGGGATGTGCTGCAGCTTCCCCCTTCTCAGCTGTCACTGCCACAGGCTTGACGCTGAGCCATCTGGAACCTCTTTTCAAATCCACCCCCCCACGCCCCCCATAACACCCTACACTGTTCCACGAAATTATAGGTGTTGGCGTGGAGGAGGAAACCAAAGCTGACTCTTGAACAACAACAAAAAGCATCCATATCGTTAGAAGGTTTGTTAATAAAGAAATGCCCCCACTTTTCTTTGTAACAAAAACCCGGACCACCACGTTGGTGCCTCATGGGAAACAATGTTGGGATCAATTCTGAATTGTTTTAATTCTGCATGAAAGAACTGTCTTCCCTCACCCCTTGCCCCAAATACAATCTCAAGGGAATGGGGTAGGCTTGTTAAAGGTGGGGTATGATTATTCAACAGCAGGAGATTGGGGATTGACTCTCCACGTTCCGAGGGTGTGATGTAATGCCAGTAATCAGAGACCAGCCGGTAAGGCTGTTTGAAAAAACCACACTTGGAAAAAACAAAACCCAAAACCACCTGTTGCCACATCATTGAAAACTTTGGAAAGCCTGCGTAGGAATGAGCTTTCCTTGTGTTAGAGACGGGGGCAGGGACACCCCTTCTCTCCCATGGGCTGCTCGGACCACTCTCTTTGTCACTGTTTGCTGAGTTATTGTACTTTCTGAGCCATCTGTCGTGCCTGAAAAAAAAAGTGGGGGGATCTGAAGCATCCTGGAGGAAATCTCATCCCGGATAAACAGCTCCCTGGGGTGATCTGACCCTTGTGTGATTGTGTGCGGGTGTTAGGCCTATGCTTGAAAAGCCTCTGATCCGTTCTTCTCTGTCCTATTAGAACTTGTTGAAATGTTACCAGAGCAAAACGAAGGAGAAACTGTCTGCTGCATAAGCTTTGCAGATACAGCCTGTAACCTGCAAGGCAACAAACCCTGGGACAATGAACTTCCAGGACAGAATCCATAGCGGGGGGTGGGGCGAGGGGAGCTCATCTAGATCCCGGCTCAGCCAAGGAGCCCAGGAGCACCTGTTCCATTTCTCTGAACTTCGGTTTTCTATTCTGTGTCTGTAAAAGGAGAAGAAAATGATATGCTTCTCTCATCGGGGTGTGACCAAGTAACACATGAGATAGCGTAATGTAAAACTTCTGGCAAGATGCCTTGCACAGAGCTGCTGTTCGATACTTATCAATTATCTTCAAGATAATTGCTGTGTAATAAAGTAATTTATTCATTTGGCAAGTATATATTGAGCGCTGCTATGTGCTGGGCACTGTTCTAGTTGCTGGAGGAACATACAAACATGCTGGTTTTCTGGAGTCTACTGTATAGTGGACGACACAGAAATTAAAAGTAAATCTATAAAAAGATAGCTGATATCAAGTTAGGTAATGATAAAATAAAGAAAATAAAGCAGGATACATCCAGACAGAATGTCAGAGGATATTGTTTCAGAGACGGTGGTCTGGAACGGTCTCTCCGACCAAGTAATTGAAGCACAGAAGACAACAAAATGAGGGACATTGCCGCAGATAAAGCTAGGGGAAGAGTGTTCCAGGCAGAAAGAACAGCAAGGGCAAAGGCCCTGGGGCAGGACTGTGCTCAGCATACTGCAGGGACAGCAGGAACTCAGTGTGGCTGGGGGACAGGTTCATAGGGAAGAGCAGTAGGTGAGTGGAAATGAAGTACCAAGGCGCGGTCAGAAGCTGGAGTGTTTTGAGAAGTGCTGGTAGTTTCACATGTGTTTATCGTGTCTCTCTGATGAAACGGAAAATCTCTTGGGACAGGAGAGCAGAGCAGCTATGATTCTAGTCTCTAGAATCAGATGGATCTGGATGTTAGCCAAGCTTGAAACTTTATGTCACTTTGAAAAGGTCTCTTAATCTCTCTAAGCCCCAATTTCCGCCTCTGTAAAATGGAGATCGTAATAGTGCCTATCCCACTGGATTTTTATGAAGATTAAATGAGATAATTTTAGTAAAATGCCCGGCATTAAGTGCTCCATATGTTAGCTATTATTACTGAGGGCAGCGGAACATTCTCTGCACTTTTCCTTTATCAATCAACAAATACATATTAAGCTCTTACCTTTGCAAGCTCTGTGATATATAATCCCGTACTTCCCACGTGGGCGTTGAGCATATAACTCGACTCTTAATTAATTTTTATAGCCTTACAAGACAGCAATAACTTTCTAACCTAGCAGTCAGCTGACTGATAACTCTATGCAGAACCCAAGAACTAGAAGGAAAATAACGTATGTCTTTGAATTCCCAAAACACCTGTCAGAAAGATTATGCACCAAAGCTATAAACTTGAATCACAGGGACCTCTTCATGCCTTACACGCTTTTCAAGCCAGTCACATGCTCAGTCAGTCGGGCTTCTCAGGTTACAGAGGGTTGGAAGGGACAGTGGCCAGAGGCCAGCACGCTGAATGTACGGAGAGCCACAGTACAAAAGACGAAATTAAAACTGAAATGTGGAGAGAATTCGAACTATTCACTCCCTCCTTTTTTATTTATTCAGACATTCACTCACCTAACAAATATTTATGAGTGACTATTGTAAGTGAGGCACTGTTGGGATCCAGGTACTGGAAAGTACCAAGAACACGATGCTGGTTTGTCCTCACAGGGCTTGCAGCGTGGGGAGAAGAGAGGGACAAGGGATCCATCTCAGTGGCGAGCTAAGCACTAGGCTAGGGTGAGTACCAGACAGCAGAGGGCGCTAGAGGAGCATCCAGCAGTCTTGGGCCACCAGAGACCATTTCCTGGAGGAAATGGGGGGCCCTTTCATATCAGGGCTCTCAGGCCATGGTTCATCCAGTGACTCAGTAAGAATCACCACATTGCACTAATGGCTGCTCAGAACCACGATGCTGTGGGCACAAGATAAGGGTAACCAACATTCACTGTGTGGGATTTGATAAGGTGGGGAATTTCATGAAGACATCCATTCAAAATGATTTCAGTACAATTTTTGGTTCACTTTCAATTCTAAAATTCACATTACCTGGAAATTTTGGCTTAATTACCAGGTTGAAATCTTGCTCTTGTGACATTAACATTTATTTCACCAGTGATAGTAGATCTCTGAGAAATTATTGTTAGGCTGCAGTTTTCAGACAATGCATGAGGTATACCATATAATATTTTATATTGTTCATAAGTATTAAGTTACAAATCTACTTTGGTCTTCTTCTTCTTCTTCTTCTTCTTTTTTTAACTGTGTGGCTGTCAGGAGAAGGCTTAAGAAGAAACATTCTTTACTACAGGAGTCCTATGAAAGCTTGGTACTACCAAGCCTGGTGCTTGGTACAATTTTGAATCAGTTATGATTCATGACTAAGTAATGGCCAGTTGTCCTCCTGTTTGGTTTACTCAGAAATACATGCTGTTGATAGTCAGTGCGATGTTGTTTGTTAGAGTAAAAGATTGAGAACAATCTAAAAACCCAACAACAGAGGACTGGTTAAATAAAAGATGGCAGATCCGGGGGGCCTGGGTGGCTCAGTCAGTTAGGCATCTGCCTTCGGCTCAGATCATGATCCCAGGGTTCTGGGAGTGAGCCCCACAACAGGCTCCCTGCTCAGCAACGAGCCTGCTTCTCCCTCAACCTTTGCTGCTCCCCCTGCTTGTGCTCTCTCCCTCTCACACTCTCTCAAATAAATAAATGAAATATTTTTTAAAATCCATAAATGGACTATTATGCAGTCATTAAAAAATAAAGATTGTGCTAATATGGAACATTCTCCAAGATATATTGGTAAGGAAAAAATAGCATTTAAACTTTTAAAAAAACATCTATTTTATAACACATGCGAGGATGCACAAAACATTACTGACAATGGTGGTCTCAAAGCAGGGATACTGGGTGACTGGAGTTTAGGAGAGGAAGGGAAATTATTTTACACTGGTAAATTTTTTGTATTACAAATTCAAAAACAAATCTGCAAACAAAATTTTAAATGAAGAAAAAGTAAAAAAAAAAAAAAGAAAGAAAACGAAAAAGAAAAAAGTTCCACCAATCCCAAAGGGAGCATGGTGTTGGGGCAAAATGGTGGTACAAACTGAGCAGGAGTCAAGTGAGGGCTCTCTCCTCCGTGTCCTGGCACCGTCCTTTGGGGGTATGATCAATGGTCATAAGCCAGCAGTCTGCAGAGAGAATCTTTCTCAAAGATGGGTGTGTTCCATCCTTTAAAAATGTGGGTGCAATGGACTTGGAGTATGCATTTCTCCAAAGACATGTAAGTGGCTAATAAGCACATGAAAAGATGCCCAACATCACTAATAATTAGGGAAATGCAAATCTAAACCACAATGAGATACTGCCTCACATCTATTACGATGGCTACTGTCAAACAAACAAACAAACAAATCACATCTATTACGATGGCTACTGTCAAACAAACAAACAAAACCCCAGAAAATAACAAGAGTTGGGGAGATAAATGGAGAACTCTGGCGCACTGTTGCTGGAAATATAAAATGGTGTGGTTGCTGTGGAAACAGTACACTATTCTTCAAAAAAACTAAATATAGAATTACCATGATCCAGTGGAATGATCTAGCAATTCCACTTCTGGGTACCAACCCAAAAGTATTAAAAACAGTCTCAAAGAGATATTTGCACACCTGGGTTCATAACAGCATGATTGCCAATAGCCAGAAGGTGAGAGTAAACCATATGTCCATTAATAGATGAGTGAATAAAAATGTGGTAGATACGTGCAATGGAATATTATCCAGCTTTAAAAAGGAAGGAAATTCTGACGTATACTACAGCAGGAATGAACCTGGAGGACAGTACGCTAAGTGAAATAAGCCTGTCACAAAAAGACAAGTACTGTATCATTCTACTTTCTATCATTCTACTAGTCAAATTTATGGAGCCAAAAAATTAAGATGGTTGCAAAGGGCTGGGGAGAGAGAATAGGGTTCAAAGGGTCCTGGGTTTCAGTTTTGCAAGATTGAAAGAGCTGTGGGAATGGATGGTGGTGTTGGTTGTACAGCCGTGTAAATGTATTTAATACCACCAAACTGTACACTTAAAAAGGATTAAAATGGTAAATTTTATGTTATGTGTACATTAAACAATTTAAAAATTTTTTAAAGATTTTATTTGACAGAGAGAGAGAGAGATCAAAAGTAGGCAGAGAGGCAGGCAGAGAGAGAGGGGGAAGCAGGTTCCCTGCTGAGCAGAGAGCCTGATGCAGGGCTCGATCCCAGGACCTGGAGATCATGACCTGAGCTAAAGGCGATACTTAACCAACTGAGCCACCCAGGGACCCCTAAAAAATTTTTAATGTGAATTTGAGTGTATCCGGACAGACTTTCTAATTCCTTAATAAAATTCTTACGTTCTGCAGCCAGTTTCCCACATTTACCTGAAAAATCGGTTTGGCACTGGCCCCACATGCATTGAAATTTGTGAGCCTTAGAAAATATATTTAACCTTCTTAACCCTCAAATTTCCTCCCAGGTATAACACTCCCTGTCTACCTTACATAATTGACGGAGGGGTTGATGAGTTACGTGTGGAAGCGTTCCTGGGCTGAAACTGTCAGACCACGTGATGTGCTGTCTTCCCTCCCTCCCTCCCTGCCCCCTGCCTCCTGGAACAGATCAAAGCATTCAGGACGTGGGTTAGTGACAACGTCACACGCACTTAATACCTCAGTTGGGCAAAAGGGAACAGAACCCGTGTAGGGAAATTGAAATTAAATGATCCCACGGGTCAGTTTCCTTCCCTTAAAATCTTCTCTGTCATTGCGGGTTGGGCTGGGAGAGGAGGAAAGCATGGTGCGTGACTCTGAGACATGCCACACTGTGTAGAGAACTTGGTTCTCTGCTATCATGTTTAGTCGAAGTGGTATAACAGTGTCTTTTCCTCATGGTTAGATTATCAGCCTCAATGCAATAATACAATTTAATAAATACCGACTTAAATAGAAATGAAGGAGGAAACTGCAAAGCACACGGGTCATCAGATTCCTGCCATCCTGAGCTGGCCCACGGCCCTAGACACTGAGGACTGGCGCTTCATAGTACTTTCAGCCCCTTTCCTGTTTGTGTATGAGTCCCCTAAAGGGGACTTGAGAGGCAAAGTGGGGGGGACTTGGGGGGTAGGGAAGGAAAAACTGAAACAAGATGGGATCGGGAGGGAGACAAACCATAAGAGACTCTAAATCTCCCAAAACAACCTGAGGGTTGCCATGGGGATGGGGTAGGGAGAGGGGTGGGGTTATGGACATTGGGGAGGGTGTGTGCTATGGTGAGTGCTGCGAAGTGTGTAAGCCTGACGATTCACAGACCTGTACCCCTGGGGCTAATAATACATGATATGTTTATTAAAAAATTTTTAAGAGTCGCTTAAAGGGATGGCTGGGTGGCTCAGTCGGTTAAGTATCTGTCTTCGGCTCAGGTCATGATCCCAGGGTCTTGGGATCGAGTCCCGCATCGGGCTCCCTGCTCAGCGGGGAGCCTGCTTCTCCCTCTGCCTGCCCTGCGCGCTCTCTCTCTCTCTCTCTGACAAATAAATCATCTGTTAAAAAGAAAGAAAGAAAGAAAGAGTTCCCTTAAAAGGAGCTAGTTTTACTAAAGACCCTTCCTTCTCCCGTCCATCCGCCCTGCCTTTTCTGTCGCTCCATCCTCCATTCCTTTTTTTCTTTCCTCCTATCTTCCTTCCTTCCTTTACTAACTAAACATCTGCTCTAAGCCCGACCTATCTAGATGTAGAGGATACTATGGCGAATAAGACAAAGTCCTCAACCTTTGCCACTAGCATTCCGGTCGGGAAGATTGCCTTCCTAGCCCGAACTCCAAAACTCTATGCGTCTTAATGCAGTGCTCTGAGAAAGAAAATCTGTCCTTGAATAACATCCTTGAAGAAGCTAGAGTGCCTAAATCTATCAACACGCTGGGGCATTGCTTGAATCTGACCTCTGAAACAAGCAACAGAAATATTTTGACTTTATAAATAATACCTGAAGCATATTTATAGTGTGTCTTTCCAGGACACAGCTCCAAGCATCTCAAGATTTATGTGATATAGAGAGAAGAAAATCATCCTCATGTAGTACATATGGAAAATAGGTTTAAAAAAAAATCAAGTGACAAATCTCTGTAGGATGATCAACTTGAGGACACTTGTCAAGCAGTATCCCACAGGAGTCATCATACTTAATTTTTTTGTCAACAACTTGGTTAAGTGGATTTTATAAGTGATTCAAAATATGTCTGAGTGGCTGGAACTAGAAGCAAAAATGGTTTTTAAAACAATCTTGACAGCGCTTCCTGCTGACAATCAAGCGGGCAGAGATGATGAACATTCCCAAAGTGAGAGGTCCTTCTTCACCAGGGAAGGGGGTTGTACGAAGGTTGGACTCATTGAGCCCGGCTGCTGTCGAAGAAATCCTATTCACTCAAGGATGCTAGAATTTTGAACTCAGGGGGAAAAGAGAAGAAAAATTCTGGGAGATGTAGGCTTGCCTCCACTGCATACCTCTGGTTTTACGATGAAACAATGAAAATATTGAAGATGAAATGACCCCCAAGACCCCCACCTAAAACTAGGATGTCCCAGTTGTTGATTTACAGCCTCTCAGCTCCATATTCCCTCTTCCTGGCTTCGCAGGGGCAGGGCCTGGAGCTTGATCCTGTGGACATCTGTCCTCTGCCAGGTGACCCAATGGGGAGCTTTGTCACAGGGGGTGCTCTGGGAGCAGAGCGGGAGGAGGTGGTCTGTCTTCCTGGTTCTGGTGTTGTCCCCTCTTCTTGTTCCTGCAGCCCAAGGGATACTCCATGGCCCTCATCTCGGGGAATTTAGCAGCACCCTTACAGATGGTTACTAGAGAGTTCTGCCAGACCCCAGCCAACTTCCTAGAAAGTACAATATCCCCAAGAAGCTTCCTGATGGGTTGGCCAGAGACCCAGCTGGACCCCAGAGGATGAGTCACAGCAAATTTGATCAGCCGCTGACGGAATGTCTCTGCTGGCCAGAGGGCCCTAACCATACTCTTTCCAGTAAGCCCTGAATCTTAATTTGGCTCTCAAGAAGGCCCTCTTCCAGATTTGTTCCTTCCTTGGGTTACCTGCGTAGGTCCTAGGGAGTAGCTACTTCTCATATCTGCTATTTGTATAATCTTGGGAGTTTCTTAACTCCTTATAGTAATGAAGTCTCTGTTACTAGTTTGTAATTCTATCTTAAACTTTCCCCATTCATTACTGTGTGATTTCTGTTTCTTTTTTTTTTTTAAAGATTTATTTATTTGACAGAGAGAAATCACAAGCAGACAGAGAGGCAGCCAGAGAGAGAGAGAGAGAGGGAAGCAAGCTCCCTGATGAGCAGAGAGCCCGATGCGGGACTCCATCCCAGGACCCTGAGATCATGACCTGAGCCAAAGGCAGTGGCTTAATCCACTGAGCCACCCAGGCGCCCCCGTGATTTCTGTTTCTTGACTAGACCTTGTTGAATGTGCTCATAGCCTCCAGAAATGTGTGCTGAAGAGTTTACTAGAAGCAATGTATAACAAATTCCAGAGTAGCACTATTCATAACAGCCAAAATGCCCATTACCAGCAGAAGAGAGAAATAATTTGTGGTATATTCATGGAAAGGAATGCTGGAGAGTGACTGGAATAAATGAACTACAAATATATGTGAAAACACAAACAAACAGAAACAGAATGTTGAGTGAAAGAAGCAGAAACAAAAGAAAATATGCTGTATGATTCCATTTATGTGAAGTCCCAAAACAGGCAAAACAAATTCTGGGGCTAGAAAGAAAGAAAAGTGGTTATTCCTAGAGGGGATTAGTGATTAGGAGGAGAAACAAAGAGCTTCTGGGATGCTGGTAATGTTCTGTTTCTTGGCCAGGGTCTTGGTTATACAGATGATCATTTATGCAAATTAATTGAGCAGTGCCTTTTTGATGTTTACATGTTTGATGTTTAAAAATTAGTCATGCTGAAAATATGTAATATTTAATAAAAGTATTTAATGAAACACACATATTTATTGAATTGATGAGGTACAAATTATTTGACTCCATTAATAAAGGAAAGCGCATTCATTCAACAAAAAATATATGTGCATAGTGTGTATCATATGATGCTAAGAATCAAGAGATGAATTCGTTAGTATTGGTTCTGTCCACAAAGGGGCGTGGTCTCCAGGGGAGACAGACATGAAAATGACAACTACAACACAACATGCTTCACGGATTTGTTCAGGTGGTGTGGATGGGGTGCTACAGATAGAAGAGGGAACCAGGAATGGTGTATTGAAAAGCTACACACAGGAAGGGGGCAGATCTGAGAGGAGACCTTCCCTCTGCACAGTGAGGATGTATCTACCCACTCCACCATCCTCCACTTCCATAAAAGGTTGAGCAGGAGAAAGGGGGGTATTCTGAGCAGGCAGAACGGCATGCACAGAGATGTGAATTTTAAAACTCACTGTAAACTCAGAAAACAGAGTGTTTAATGTCCTAAGAGTCTGGGTAGCACTGGGAAGAATGGCAGGAGATGGAACCACAGAGGGAAACTGAGGCTTGATTGTGCCATGCTTGTATACCTTCTACAAGTGTGAATTTTGCACAAGGTGCCAAAGAAATTCTGCATAGCTAGGCTTTAGAGATGCCCTCCCACCCAATACCCAACGGATGCCCATGTTAGTTCTCTTTCACGGAGAAATCAATGAAACCCATAGAATTTGGTACAAGTGACACTGTGTGACTTCTGAGGCCACTGCAGCTTCTGCTTTGATTTCTTGAAAAACTTGTTCTTGGGGTGTCAGTCATCATATAAGAAGTCCAGCTTGCCTGAGTCCACAGCATCTGTGAGAAAGCACCATGCCTAAGAGAGACTATGTGGAGAGGGTTGTTCCTCTGCCCAGTCAAGCGTTCAGGTGACTCTAACCTCACCTGACATCTGAACACAACTGTGTCAGAAACCCCAGTGGAGAATGGACTCACTCTGTGTTGAATGTGTATGACATAAAGAACTGTAAGAAAGATTTTCTTTTTTGGATCTACACTATATTTTGAATCACGACTCTTCAGAGTGGTCTCTTACGCAGTACAAGACAAGTAGACCAGATACTTTGGTATAGAAATATGACAGAGAGAGTATGAGTTTGTCTTTAGAAACACAGTCTGGAGGGATGTCTCCATCCTCAGTAGGCTCAGTAGGTTAAACCACTGCCTTCGGCTTAGGTCATGATCCTGGGGTCCAGGATCAAGTCCCACATTGGGTCCTTGCTCAACAGGGAGCTTTCTCTCTCTGCCTCTGCCTACCCCTGTGCCTGCTGGTGTTCATTCTCTCTCTCTCTTTCTCTGACAAATAAATAAATTAATTCTTTAAAAAAAAAATCACAGTCTGGAGACAGCATGGAGGAAGATTTGAAGAAGGCAGATGTTGAAGGTACCAAGACATGTTCAGAGGCTTTCACAGGAGGATATGTGGACGGAGAGGCTAGAATGTAGAGATACTTGTGAGGCATACTTGACAGGGTATCGAGATCGAATAATTATGTGGTGGGAAGGAGAGGAAGACTGGAAATCTTTCAGGTTTCTGCCCAAAGAGAATAGGTGGTAGATAATGTCCTTAATAGAAATTAGAGCCTAGTGGGGCATCTGGGTGATTCAGTTGGTTAAGTGCCTGTCTTTGGCTCAGGTCATGATCCCAATGTCCTGGGATTGAGCCCCTCATTGGGATTCCTGCTCAGCAAGGAGCTTCTCCTTCTCTCTCTGCCCCTCTCCCTGCTCATGCTCACTCACTCATTCTCTCTCTCAAATAATTAAAATCTGAAAACAAACAAACAAACTCAAGAGCATATATGGAAGGATAGATGAGCTGTGTAGATGCTTAAACTGAAGGGGTTACAAGGATATAATGCTGAAGGAGTCAGATACGCAGTTGGAAGTTTTATTTAAGGCACACAGGAAATTGGGGCCATACATGACATTTATACACATATAAGCTCACAGTTACATATTAGGATGGTTGAAGTTACAGCGATGAGATCACCAATAGAAAGGGTTTAGGGCAGCAAGAAGAGGGAAAAATAGGGTATCGAGATCAATACCTTGGGGCAGAGGTGGAAAAGCCCACAAACAAAACTGAAAAAAAAATAGGAGAAGTAGAGAGAGAAAACTGGAGACTCGTGTCTCAGAAGCAGATAGAAAAGAGGAGAATGTCAAGAGTATGGAGACTTTCATTATCAAAAGCCACCGCAAGATGGAGTAGGGTGAGAATGTGGTATATGGTTTTGACAGTTAAGAGGTCATTAGGAATCTGAATGAGACTACTTTCCGGAATCTGGCTTGATCAGAGTAAAAAGCAAAGACTATGAATTTAGATTGCTCTTTGAAGATACTGGGTGTCCAGAAGTAAAACTAAGGTAAGTTTGAGCAGGATCGTAGGCTATGAGGGAGGAAGAGACTAAGGACAGGTTAGCTGACACAAAGTGCCTTGGCCAGTCAGAGAGGTGGGATAGAGAGGTCTCTAGAGTCATCTGCTTTACAGGCATCTGCTCTTCCAAGTGTGGTCCACGGGCCAGTAGCATCAGAGACACCTGAGAACATGCCAGAAATGCCTAATCTCAGGACACAGCCCAGTTCTAGTGAATCATAACTTGCATTTATTTTATTATTATTATTATTTATTTATTTGAGAGAGAGAATGAGAGAGAGAGAGAGGTCAGGGGAGAAGCAGGGAGTGCTGAGCAGGGAGCCTGATGTGGGACTCAATCCCGGGACTCCGGGATCATGACCTGAGCCGAACGCAATTGCTTAACCAACTGAGCCCATTCAGGCGCCCCATAACTTGCGTTTAAACAAGATCCACAGAACCTGGTAAGATAGGCATTACTGTTTTCATCTCTACCAAGGATGAGACTCGGGCTCATAGAAGTTGACTGACATAGCGGAGCTGATTAGGGACTGAGCCAAGATTCTATCCCAGCATCTAATGATCTTTTCAAGAGGTGGACAGGCGAGTTCACAGGGATTTCTACTTTCACTCAATTCAGGGCAGTTGCTTCAGATGCTAACACCGCCGACAATCCATCACGGGTCTGTAGTTCTAGTGCCGTCCGCTACGAGTTTGCTGTTACCGCGATGGACGAGTTCCTTTCTGAGCCTTCGGCGCCCTCCCAGGAAACCACATTGACAGCATCGGAACTTCATTTCCCAGCAAGCCCAGCGGCCGCTTTCCGCGCGAGGCATGACGGGCACCTCGGCCCGCGGTCTTCTCTGGCGGAAGAACCTCGAGGAGGGAGGCCACAGAGCCTGACGTGACGGCGCGCAGCATCCTGGGATGTGTAGTCTGGCTCTGTCCGGGACGCCCCCTCGGATGAATGGGGCCCAGGCTGACTGCGAACTACAGATCCTCGGCCGGCTGCGTTGGTGGAGGCCGCGGGGGAAGGGGAGCCGGCGGCGGCGCTGCCGAAGGAGAGCAGCGCTGCGGCACGGAGGGAATGATCTGTGCCGCGGCGGACGCAGCGGCCCGGCTTCTTGGGGAGGCGGTGTAAGCGGGCGCCGCGCCTCCGCGCTCGCCCTCCGTTCCGCGCTCCGGCCATGCGCCCGGCCTTCGCGGTGGGCCTGGTGTTCGCAGGCTGCTGCAGTAATGTGATCTTCCTAGAGCTCCTGGCCCGGTGAGTGACCTCCGCGGGCCGCACCCCTGCTCGCAGCGCGCGGGGCCGCGCCGGGACGGCCTGGGACCCGGCGGAGACGGTTGCTCCGTGGCCCCGCGAGCCGCCCGCTCTCCCGCCCTCCAGGTTGCATCCCTCGGAGGGGAGCGCCGGGGGTCCTGCTGTCCTCACCCGCTTTCCCCACGCGGCGGGATTGCAGCCTGCAGAGCTTTTCTCTCGTGACCGGTCCAAGGTCGGCGGGGAGCTCGTGGCAGAACCCAGGGCTCCTTCAGCGCTTTCCGCGATCCTGTTAATGCCACACGTCGGACCGGGGCAAAGCCCTACGGCTTCTAACGCAGTCTGATTTTGCACTTGCAGCCAAGAAAGTTTCACTAACTAACTCCCCCCCCCCCGCCCCCGCCGCCGTCCCCCACCCCAGGCATGTGTTTTCTCGGCCTTCGAGATGGTTCTGAGTGCTTGACCCAAACAGACCTCCCGGTGATGTAGTCCGGTGGAGCCTTACTTACTCAGAAGACCGGCCCCCTTGACCAGAGGGAGGAATTCCAGCTTTTAAGATATCTCAGTCTTTAGATCGAGAAGCGTGCATTTGGAGGCGTAACTTTATAAATTAAGAATGATTATGGCACTTTTTTCCCAAAGGGAAACTAGGTTAGCTTTATTGAGGTGGCTCTAAAATAATGTTGAGCAACGTGCAAAGTTCAGTGGATAGGAGCTGTTGTTACAGAAGACACGACAGGTGGACTAGGAAAGGTCCAGGACCAAAAATCTCAAGTCTTGGTTCGGTCCTCCTTCTCCTTAGCCGCGTTGGGTTCCCTTTTCTGTCTGAAGAATAAACAATGTGTGGTGTTCTCTAGGGCCATATATCTGAATCTACACATCTCCACTGACCATCAGAACAATCTTGTGAACCAAACAGGTCAGGAGTTACTATCTCTTTTGCTGAAAATGAAACAGGGCTCAAGAAGTCAGACGGTCTTCTACTACTTGTAGGTAGCAGAGCCCAAACTAGAATGCAAGATACCTGTATTCTACTCTAGTACCTTTTGCAATCTCCCTGTTGTTTTTGAACTTAAGCAGCCCACGGAATTTTGGTCAGTGCCTCACCTGGAGGTGAGCTCGAAATGTATTTATTTTGTTTCCATGATACCATTGATTAGTCATTCTAAAGCAATCTATTTAAGGTTTGGGTTAATTTTTGCTGTTGCAGAGCTTGAAATCTTATGCAGAAAGTGTTGATAAAGATCTGTCACTTATTTTGGGCATAGTTGGAGAGAGGTTTAAAAATTAAAAAAAGAAAAAATGTACCCACTTGTCAGTCTGGTATACGTCCAAGGAAGGTCATTTGGGAAATAGATTTAAAAATACTAAAAAAGTGAAAAAAAATCAGGCCAGCCATGGAATAATGAGAGAATAATATACTGTATTATAAATATATATAAATATAATAAAAACTTGTGTTGAATGTGCCATTAAATTAAATCCTGCCAAAGGCTATATGGCATCATGATATGCGATCACCTGAGGGCCCTCATTACTAAGTGTGAATTACTTGATCTCCTGAGTCTGTTCTTTGAACTGGGAAAGGCTCTACCAGCTTCACAGGGTTTTGAAGAGTTTAATGAAATGCACATGCAAAGCGCCTGAAGCACACTGACTTCCTTTTTTTTTTTTTTTTTTAAAGAGTATTTATTTATTTATTTGATAGAGATAGCGAGAGCGAGGGAGGGGTGGTGAGGGAGAAGAGGGTTGCGCTGAGCAGGGAGTCGGACACAGCGCTTGATCGCAGGACCCAGGTGCCCCACACTGACTTCCTCTTGTCTCTGACAACTTCGGTTTCGGTGCGGGTAAACGTTGTATTATAAGCTACTCCTGAAAAGTTGTGGATAAATCTAACTTTATGGAATGTTTTTGTGACTTAGAGGAGCTTCTATTTAGAACGCTTTGAAAATTTATACATAGATCTTCCTCGTTTGTCTTTTTTGTAAATCTGACTTTTTGCATAGAGCAGTAGGTTTTCATAAAGTGGTGAGGGGCACAGTTATTAACTTAGTGAGTGGTATACACCAGACCGAAGAGCAGCCTTTTCCTGGTTTGCTGGGGCAGCTCACAACTTACTCTGTAATAGACCAATAAAATAAAAGCAGGTTGGACCAGATGGTCTTTAAGGTCCTTTGTAGTTTTGGCCTCCTCATAATTTTTTACTTTATCTTGGGACATCACAGTGGAAAGCTCATAAATTTTTATAGAGCAGGAACTTGCTTCTTATATGGCTTCCTTGGGACCGTCATGTGCCCTAATACTGTGCCAAGCAGAACACTAGTAGAAATGGAAATGCTAGAGTGACTTGTAGGGAGAAGGAAACATTTTTCTCCGTTTTCCCCAAATTGGAAAACAAACCTAGGTTTCTTCTTTTTGATTTTTATATCTATAATTGGAACCTGTAATAAAATAAAAAGCAGCACACACTGTACAGAACAGACGTGAAGTCACGAATGGATGCCTTGACTTCCCTCCGGAGAGAGTTTGGAAACAGTTTGCACACACATCAACTAACTCACCAAGGTGGTGAGTGTCCTACCTCAGGAAAACAACCTGAAGCTTTTTTTTCCCTATTTTATTTTACAATTAAGTGTATCATGTTGACTCAAGTAAGGAAGTTTCCTAAATCTGGAAGAAGAAAATTAAAAAACTCAAAGTTGCTTGTCTTTGAAGTAAAAATTTGAATGTTTGCTAAAGAGAATTCCAAGTGAGAGATACTGCAGTTGGTGATTATAATTTGTAAGGAGTAAAGTTCAAGAAAACAAGTGATTTAGGGAAGAGGATCCAAGTTTTTACATTGAAGGTTTAAAATCAGTTGTTCAAGTTAAAACAAATAGTTCTATCGGTAGACATACAACAGTGTTCCCCCAAAAGCTAAGTTGATTTTGTAAAAAATTTAATTATGCGAGTGCATTAGGGATATTTTAAAATCCTATGGAAATAGAGACAAAATAGGATAGGGTTGTCAAGGGATGGGGGAGGGAGCAACGGAGAGGGACCCTAACATGTATGAAATGTCTTTGGGAAGTACCCTAAAATGGTAATAGCTGCAGAACTCTAAATATAGTAAAAACCACTGAACTGTAAACAGTAATACAAGGGAGTCTGCAAACCTCACTTATTTGCACTGTGCTCTGGGAGACTTCCCTGAGTCAGTACCATGTGGCCCTCAGTGTCTTTAGCAATGAAATAGGCATAAAAATAACCTCTGTAAAATAAAGATAAAATTAAAAATTATTATGCTTTTTAAAAAATCCTGTGAGGAATACACTTGTAAAGTGAATCATTTTTAGAAATAAATGACTTCTTTTTATCTTTCCTACAATATTTTAGGTCATATTGACTTACAGAGAGGAAGCCTCACATTTGTTCAGCTGCTAGAGTGAAAGCCAGATACTGTGCTCAGAGAGCGAGGCATTAAGATGAATGGGACACCGCTGGTCGTCTTACCTTCCCCGTGTGGCACTGGATTCTTACTGTTTCATAGTCTCCTGTCTGCCTCACTCATTACTTTGTCACCTCCCTAAGGGTTCAGGTCTCCTTCACACTGGGAGCTTGCCAGCACCTAACTTTACCTGTGATAGGTTCTTTAATTGAATTGGCCTAATCCTTTGGTAAAGAAAAAATGGGTGGGAAGCAGGAAGCTTGATAAACCCCATTTGGGCTAAGTCTTGTGTTGGCACTTTACATTTTCTCCTGGGATCATCGCTACAGAATTAAAAATTTATCACTTACACTTTTATAGCTGAGAAAAATTTGTCAAGACGAATGTCTTTAAAAGGGTTACTGTGCTTTAATTGAAGACCTTTCAGTACACAAGGTCCTAATGTTCTAGTCTTTGCCTTTTTCCCTTCTGTGGCACACTTGAAGTGCTTTTCAGGGACGGGCTTATTTACTCTATAATAAACCAGTGAGATAGGCACTAATACTGTTCTGCATTTTCAAGATAAGGAAGCAAGACTTAGATAGGGTAATGAACTTCCACTCTAGAGAACTGGATCCTGCCTGTCATGGTGTAATTTTAACCATCTCGGGTGGTTCTCAGCCCTGTGACAGCATATGGGAATCACTGGCACATCTTACGTAGGTTTGCACACACACTCCCACACACATCTTCTGGCACTTCTCCCAGACCTACACCAGTGGTTCTCAGGTCTGGCTGCACCTAGAAGCAAGCAGAGACCTTTGAAAAGTACAGGGTCTAGGGCCTTATCCCCACTAGTCTGAGCAGATCTGGGCGCTGGGAGGACTCCTCTGACTTGTGGGTTTCTAAAGAGCAGCCTGGCCGGAGTTGAAAAGCACTGTGCCAGGAACTGGCTAGAGCTAACGTACCTTCTCCTGTCACTCATCATTAGGCTAATGGTTTTGATTAGCTCTTTGAATGAGGTCAGTGTTTTATGTGATTGTTTATGGCTTCTTGCAGTGTTTTTCCCTTGAACATAAATACTAAAAGAAATGTCGGCTGCAAAATGGTAGTTTTCAAGAACACCTTTGTAGCCACTAGAGCGTAAGGAGTAGCAACAGTTGCATTGCACGTGGTAAGCCTAGCTCTGCACAAGAGTGGCTTATGTTTATAGTTAACCTACTTTTCCCCCGTTGGGTATATTTCAGAACTTGTATACTTGACATTGCTATTTATTAATAATACCACTAGTAGAGAATGGGTTGTTTTTTTAATAATTAGCAGTGTATTAAGTGTAATAGTACATTTATAATACAATAATCATCCCTCTAATCACTAGCCTCTGGTTAATAAATGTCCTTGAGCAAGATGAGAAAATATGAAGACTGAGAAGTCTGAAAGTTTCAGGGAAACAACGACAAATGGTACTTCTTCCAGTGACTGAGCAGAACCTGATAGGGGCAGACTCCAAACCACGAACATTTTAAGTAACCAGTTTTCCCAGTGTTTCAAGACGGAGGTCAGAAGGACTCTTTCTGCCTCTTAAATGTGTGCCCAGCAGTCACTGTGGAAGATTGCTCAACCCTTCCGTGGATCACTGAAGAGGTTCGATTAAATTCTACCGTTTGTGGAATACCTAGTGTACCTGTGTTCAGGGCTGGGGTCAGTCGATGATCGCAGGGTTCTTCAGCCTTTTCTCCTCGTTCTTGCTTCTTATCTCTCCTTACCCCTGCCGAAGACCCTTTAGCTGTAGACACTTTTTTCCTAATCACCCCTCCACAGATACATTCTGTCCTGGTTCATGGGCCATGTGTATACCCGTGCTTGATACTTCAAAAAAGAGAATGAAACTCCCCAGCCCAAGAACCAGTCGTTGCCCCCAGGGTGACCTTCTCTGAGACGATGTCCTAGTCACCAGCAATGGGTGCATGTCTTCTCTTGCCAGTAGTCTTGGTGGTTCCTGGTCAGGAGGCTGTGTAAACATCCCAGGAGACCAGAGCACATTTCTGTGTTGGGGCTTTGCTGCTGAAGTGACCAGGATTCACTTTAGGTGAAGTGAGTATCCCAAGGACATACGACCAATCACCCACTGCTTACTGGAAAAGTTGTATTGTAGTTCTGAGAATGAGAGTTATCAGAGTTCTTCCTCATGGCCTCATACAGCTAGGGAAGAGTAAAATACGCTTGACATTTCTTCTCTGTGCGCTCTATTGTTAGACGTGTGTGATCCATGGGATGTGAAATCAGAGATAAAGGACAGTGGGTAAGAGAAATCGGTCCTCCCTGTTATTTTGAACTATTAATATAACAAGTCTTAGTGCCCTTTACCTCAGCTTTTTGTTTTACTACGCAGGAAGCACCCAGGATGCGGGAACATTGTGACATTTGCACAATTTTTATTTATTGCTGTGGAAGGCTTCCTCTTTGAAGCGGATTTGGGAAGGAAGCGGCCAGCTATCCCAATAAGGTATGGCACATTGAAGTCTCTTTTAGCCTTTGTTATTTTTGTTTTGTTTTGTTTTGTTTTGTTTTGAAGAAGTTCAGGACTTTTCTGGTAACTAGGTAGAAGGAGGAGTATGAGATATCCTCTTGTAAGATCTGTGTCAAAGTTTTTAGGAGAATAATGATAATTCATTTTCTGAATTTAAAATGTTGTGACATTCCAGGGAGCCTGTTTTTCTAATAAAATGCCCACCACAACACAAAATAATTACGATGGAAACAATAATGTGTGTATGTGTATAATATATGATTGGTTAAAGGTTTAGTGTGTTGTGACCACAATGTTTTTTAATAGTTATGTATGCTAGCCTCATGTTGGTAAAGTTAGCCAATACATTAAGAGTGGTATTATTGGTCCTTTTTAAAAATGAATGGGTTTGGGGAATAACCAGAAGTGGTGCTTGTACAGCCTCGTGATACGCTAAGTGCCACCTAACTGTTCACTTTCACATGGTTGATTTTACGTTGTGGGCATTTCCTCCCAATTAAAACGAAGTGAGTGGCAAGCCAAGGCAAAATTGTTGATTCCAGACCTCCACGCATTAGTCCAGATTTGCATAACTGTACTCAGGGGGCCAAAGAGAAAACAAGACAGTTCTAATCAACAGTGTATTGAAAATTCAGTATTCTTGCCCAGACGGACTGGAAATAAAAGTATAATGCATCCCCTTGCAAGAGTGTAGTAAGATCAGGTCATGTAATCCTGTTGATAGGGATTTTCCGATGTCAGTGTATCCAAGGGCAGGTCAAGGCTCGTGGTGGTTGTTCTTTTGCAACATTCCCGAATAGCCTGCTATAGAAAATGTGGTTGAATTTTGTTATTAATATTGCGCTTTTAAATTTCCCAACGTGTTGCTAAGTATTCTGAGTAGGTGGTTTTTTTCATTGGCTTTAGTATCTACATAAAACCTTCATTCCCTAGACCAGCATTTACATCATGGTAGACACCCCCACAATTTTTTTTTTTAAATCTTTCTATTGTTTTATTTTATCCTATTTTCAAATTTTTATTGAAACTTCAGTTAGTTAACATATGGTGCAATATTGGAGTGGATTTAATGAGTCATCACTTATATGAAACACCCAGCACTCATCACAAGTGCCCTCCTCAATGCCCATGACCCATCTATCCATCCCCGACCCATCTATCCATCCCCTACCCACCTCCCTCCATCACCCCTCAGTTTGCTCTCTGTTGTTAAGAGTCTCCTGTGGTTTGTTTCCCTCTCTCTTTTTTTCCCCCTTCCTATATGTTCATCTGTTTTGTTTCTTAAATTCCATATATAAGTGAGATCGAATGGTATTTATATTTCTTTAGCTGATTTATTTCACTTAGTATAATACACTAGCTCTGTCCACGTGGTTGCACATGCTAAGATTTCATTCTAACTAATGGCCAAGTCCCTTGTACATATATATATATGCCACATCTTCTTTATTCATTCATAAGTTCATGGACATTTGTGCTCTCTCCGTAATTTGGCTCTTGTTGATAATGCTACTCTAAACATCGGGGTGCATTTACCCCTTCACATCTGTATTTTTTTATCCTTTGGGTAAATACCTTTAGTACAATTGCTGGATAGTAGGGTATTTCTATGTTTAAGTTTTTGAGGAGCCTTAGTATTGTTCTCCAGAGTAACTACACCAGTTTGCAGTTCCACCAACAGTGCAAGAGGCTTCCCTTTCTCCATATCCAACACCTGTTCTTTCTTGCGTTGTTAATTTTAGCCATTCTGACAGGTGTGAGGTGGTATCTCATCATGGTTTTGATTGGTATTTCCTCGATAATGATGTTGAGCATCTCCTTATGTGTCTGTTGGCATCTGGATGTATTCTTAAGAAAAGTGTCTATTTTTCTGCCCATTTCTTAACTGGGTTGTTTGGGGTTTTTTTGTACATTGAGTTTGATAAGTTCTTTATAGATTTGGGATACTAAGCCTTTATCAGATATGTCACTTGGAGATATCTTCTAGGCTGCCTTTTAGTTTTGTTGAATGTTTCCTTTGCTGTGCAGAAGTTTTTTTTTGTTTTGTTTTTTTAAGATTTTATTTATTTGACAGAGAGAAACACAGGGAGAGACAGAATACAAACAGGAGGATAGGAGAGGAAAAGGCAGACTCCCCATTGAGCAGGGAACCTGATATGGGGCTCAATCCCAGGCCCCTGGGATCATGACCTGAGCTGAAGGCAGACACCTAATGATTGAGCCACCCACGCGCCCCTTGTGCAGAAGCTTTTTATCCTGATGAAGTCCCAGTAGTTCATTTTTGCTTTTGTTTCCCTTGCCTCTGGTGACGTGTCTAGTAAGAAGTTGCTGTGGCCAAGGTCAGAGAGGTTTATTGCCTATGTTCTCCTCTAGATTTTGATGGCTTTCTGTCTCACATTTAGGTCTTTCATCCACTTTGAATTTATTTTTGTGTATGGTGTAAGGAAATGGTCCAGGTTCATTCTTCTGCACGTCACTGTCCAGTTTCCCCAGCACCATTTGTTGAAGAGACTTTTTCCCCACTGAATATTTTTTCCTGCTTTGTTGAATATTAGTTGATCATACAGTTGTGGGTCCCTTTCTGGGTTCTCTTTTCTGTCCCATTGATCTTTGTGTCCCTAATAGACCAAGCAATCTGGAAAAAGAGAAACGAAACTGGAGGCATCACAATTCCAGATTTCAAGCTGTATTACAAAACTGTGGTCACCAAGACAGTGTGGTGAGACAAGGATCCCCCACATGTTTAATTCCTCTGACCCTCTCCCCCACCCCCACCCCGCGCCATTATGTCTTTCCATTGAGGCTGCCACTAGCACAGTTCAGGAATGCATTCATTCTCACCATTAACTTTTATAATGGTGCCCTAACTGGCTGGCCTCTTGCTTCCCACCCCTCCGTACCTGTATTTCGACTTGCTACTATTGTCTTGTGACACCCCCCCTCACAGGCACTCAGGGGTCACGAGTAGGTTCTGAGGGAAACCCAGCTCCCTAACCTGCCCTTTCAGGCTCCCCGGGATCTTGCCCTAACAATCATACCTCCATGTGTGTCCTGTAGAACTGGCTGTTTTAGTTTCTATCTGTGAAGCTGCAGGCAAAACCTTGACATCATGGGGATGTCATTCATTCCCAGAAGCAATTTCTAGGCCATGCTGCGTAGCCAGCAAGGTGGAATAGTTGGAATTCATTATCCTAAAAGACCTGGATGAACTCTGTCTCCAGATGGCATTGTTTCAAGAGAAGACTAAGAAAATTTGGCAAGAAACCTTGTGAAGTCACCAGTAATATTTTAGAATCTGTGAAATAGCTGTTCTCGGTGTTAAAAAAAAAAAATTCAGCTGAGTAAATTTGAAGATCTAATGGTTTCATTAAATGATTCATGAATCAGTATCCCATCTAGCAAGAAGAGGGGAGCTCTATTGAGCTAAAGAAAGGAAAGACTTTTAAAGGTAGAGGGCATTAAAAAAAGCAGGAAGGAATTTATTAGCCAAATATGCATTGTTTAGGCAAGGTTGCCTTAAAAGGAGAGCAGAAGCCGCGAAGGGGGTGGGGGTGCTTATCAAAAAATTCCCTAGTATTGACCAAGGAGTTCTATGTTGACTGGATAAAGATGACATTCCAGGGAGGGGGGAATTGGTTGAAATTGCACTTGGGTAAGGAGTTAAGTCTTGGTTTACTGACTTGGGTCCTTAAACTTAGTGGCACCATTTTGGGCCTGTGGTTTTCTTTTGAGCAGTTACCCCCTTTTGATCAGACTCTCAGCTTAACTGAGAGATGTGATAAACATTTTTGGTCTTAGCACCACTCTCCCTTACTGCTCGGAAGTTTTCGAAGTTTTTGTCGTTCCTTTGTCTGGTATCCATAGATCATGACCTTTTTGCTTAACCTCTGGTATTTGTAGGTCACAGCCTCAGATTCACACTCCTCTTAAGTGGGTTATTTTCTCTGTTCTGTAAATGTTCCTGTCTTAGGGAGAGCATTTGCTTGATGCATTGTTGCATGTATCTCAAGCTTTCAAAAAGGAGGTTTATTATCATTACGTAAATGGGATAAATCCCAATATTTGGAGTGTACATTAGAGCCATGGTCCCCCAGATTCAAGCTAATCAAAATCAAATAAGCCAAAGAAAGACCCTGTAGAAGGAGTCACCTTCTTAAGCCAAGCGACTTGTTCTGTGACCTTACCTGAGTTTTAGGGGTCACACAGGTAAACTTGGCTTAGTTCAGACACCACCTTCATCAGCCAATAGAGAGTGAAGAGCTCTTCTGTTATCAAGAGACTTTAAGGATATTTGTTGGGCTGCTATTGCTTTAACAGGTTTTGCAGCAATTTTAAGAATTAAGAAGCAGTTCTTTTTTTTTTTTTTTTTTTTAAGATTTTTATTATTTTTTTGACAGGGAGATAGAGAGCATAAGTAGGCAGAAGGGCAGGCAGAGGGAGAGGGAGAAGCAGGCTCTCTGCTGAGCAGGGAGCCCGATGCGGGGCTCCATCCCAGCACCCTGGGATCATGACCTGAGCTGAAGGCAGCTGCCCAACCAACTGAGCCACCCAGGCGCCTCAAGAAACAGTTCTTGATCCTAGCCTCATTTACATTTATCTCTAATCAGGGAAATAGGAACATGTGAAAAGGAGTGAATTCAGAATCATGAATGTTTTCCAGTGGGCCCTTAAAAAATTATGTATTTATCTATCTATCTATCTATCTATCTATTTATTTATTTTAGGGTAGTGGGCAGAGGAAGAGGGATAGAATCTCAAGCAGATTCCCCACTGAGTATGGAGCCTCATGTGGGACTCATCGATCTCAGATCCTGAGATCATGACCTGAGCCCAAATCAAGAGTTCAACTTGACTCAATGGCTGAGCCACCCAAGTGCCCCTGGTAGGCCCTTTCCAACTCAACAATGTAAATGTAGGGGACTCAACCAATGAGATGTCTTATTTTGTCTGTGAAAAGTTAGGGGCACAGTTAGATTTTTTTTTTTCTGTCCTGAAATAAAACGTTGTCTACATTTCAGAGGTTGCCATGTTACAAGGACATTAGGATGACACAAGTCTGGCAGGGAGGGACTATTTTTGCAGAAGTAGAGTGGACTTTATCCACATGAGCCACAGTCTTACAAATACAGGATAAAGGCTTAGCGTTACTTTATTTTGACAGTGCTTCCCATGTAATTTACATATCAAATAAGCCTGATTCATTTACCAAGTCCTTTGGAATATTTTAGGTCAAAAAGACTTAGGGGAAAAAAAAAGGCTTCACTTAGAATTTGGTTTTAGGAAGTCAGTGAAACATATTTTTTTTTTAAAGATTTTGTGTATTTATTTTAGAGAGAGCGTGCACGAGAGCGAGCGTGAGCAGAGGGAAGGGCGGAGGGAGAGGGAGAAGCAGGCTCCCGCGGAGCAGGGCCTGAGCCCAAGGCAGCCGTGTAACCTACCGAGCCACCCAAATGGCCCAGTCAAAAATATTTAAAAAAAAAAGATTTTAAAGCCCTTGCCTACTTTAAATAGGATCACAGATGACTACAAAATCTAATACTTAAAAGGTGAAGAGGTTTTTAGTCTTACCCAAATGACCAAAAGCCCAAGAAAACTTTGTCCTTTTAACAGAGAGAAAAACCAAAATCTAATTTTGCACCCGTTTGCTTTTGATTTTAAAACCCTTTTTTATAGATTTTATTTATTTATTTGTCCGCGAGAGAGTGCGCACACGCCTGCATTGGCAGGCAGAGGCAGAGAGAGAAGCAGGCTCCCTGCCGAGCAAGGAGCCCAGTGGGGGACTCTATCCCAGGACCCTGGGATCATGACCTGAGCTGAAGACAGTGGCTTAACCGACTGAGCCACCCAGGCGTCCGAAAAACCCTTTTTTAAAAACAAATTTGTTTTTTTAAATTTGTTTAATTTAGGTTGCCCGCACATGAAAGTTCCTGTTTGAGAAGATTTTTTTTCCACAAACCTCCTCCAACTTGTCCCCCTATATTTCAATTTTGTCCTTTGTTTCTTCCCTTTAAACAACCAGCCTCATTTTAGGACAAAATTACTTTTTCTCCCCTTCACAAAAAATGTATTGAAAGAGGATTTTGGCTGCCTCTATTTTGACCTCAGACTTTCTAGTTGGCTTCTTTCCAGCTTGTCTCTTGGCTCAGACTGAAGACCCCTTGGATAAAGCATCCCAGGAGGGGAACTAACACTAACCCCTCAAGCAGTAGGGTCGGCCCTGAGCCAGCGAGCTCCTCCCTCCCATGATTCACTTCAAGACAGTGGTTAATTTGACTTTCACTGCTCACCTGTGCATATCCACCCACCTTTGCTCCGCATTTCTTACATGTTATCCTGGAAGTATTTTTGGTGCCTTGGAGACAGTCTCTCAGGTGCTAGGCCCCTGTCTTCCAGTGTTGGCCTCTGTGAAATAAATTCCTGTTTCTTTCTTCTTTTTTTTTTTAAAGATTTTATTTATTTATTTGACAGAGGAGAGAGAGGCAGAGAGGCAGGCAGAGAGAGGGGGAAGCAGGCTCTCCACCGAGGAGAGAGCCCGATTTGGGGCTCGATCCCAGGACCCTGAGATCATGACCTGAGCCGAAGGCAGAGGCTTAACCCACTGAGCCACCCAGGTGCCCCAAATTCCTTGTTTCACCACCACTCCATCTCTGCCTTTGAATTTTGTGAGTGGCCAGTAGCCAAACCTGGTCTGTTTCGGAACCCCAGAGCCAGGTGTCCGTGAGCCCCCAGACCCTGGCCACATTATTTCCATTTCTCACACCTTTTTCTCCTGAAAACACATCCTACTTTCCTGCCATACACAGATATTGTCATTATTTTTAGTAGTTTTAATTACATGTATCAGAGTTCTTAACCCTAAGAAACCTTAATTTCCAGTGAAAACAAAGAAGTAAGCAATTATGAGCCGTGGGTTTTACCAGCATTTTTTTTGAATTTGAATTTTATGAATACATTTCAAAAATTTTAAAAGCATATGCCTTTTTAAATTTGCCAATGAATATTAACATATCCAAATATCTTTTAGTTGCTCTATAATAAGCCAAAAGTTGATCAACTTAGTTTTAGTAATTAATGTTTTAGTATTTTGTCTTTTTGGGAAATGATCTAGATTTTATTTTTATTTTATTTTTTTAAAAGATTTTATTTAAAGGTTTTATTATTTTTTTATTAAGCGCTTATTTAAATTTTTTTTTTTTTTTAAGATTTTATTTATTTATTTGTCAGAGAGAAAGCGAGCGAGATCGAGCACAGGCAGACAGAGTGGAAGGCAGAGTCAGAAGGAGAAGCAGGCTCCCTGCAGAGCAAGGAGCCCGATGTGGGACTCGATCCCAGGACGCTGGGATCATGACCTGAGCCGAAGGCAGCTGCTTAACCAACTGAGCCACCCAGGCGTCCCATTTAAAGATTTTTAAAGATTTTATTTATTTGAGAGCAAGTGCACAAGCGGGGGAGCAGCAGGCAGAGGCAGAGGGAGGGGGAGAGGCAGACTCCTTACTGAGTAAAGGAGCCAGATGCTATGCGGGGTTTCAGTCCCAGGACCCTGAGATTATGACCAGAACTGAAGACAGAAGCTTAACGACTGAGCCACTCAGGCGCCCTGATCTAGATTTTTTTTTTTTCAAGTTTTTATTTTACTTCCAGTTAGTTAAATAAAGCGTTATACTAGTTTTACATGTACAATATAGTGATTCAGCACTCAGACATGTCCTGTGCTCATCGTGACAAGGGCACTTACTTAATCCCTGTCACCTACCCCATCTCCCACCCACCTCCCCTCTGGTAACCATCAGTGTGTTCTCTATAGTGAAGAGTCAGTTTCTTGGTTTGTTTCTTTCTTTCTCTCTTTCCTTGGCTCATTTATTTTGTTTCTTAAGTTCGTTCCGTATACGAGTGAGATCATATGGTATTTCTTTCTCTGACTCACTTCACTTAGCATGACGCTCTCTAGCTCCATCCATGTCCTTGCAAACGGCAGGATGTCATTCATTTTTATGGCTGAATAATGTCCTAGTATCTGATCTGTATCTATACACACATCACAGCTTCTTCATCCGTTCCTCAGTCGGTGGGCACCTGGGCTGCTTCCATATCTCGGCTGTTGCAAATAATGCTGCTTTAATCATCCGGCGTGCATTTGTTTCTTTGATCTAGTTTTTGTGTATTCGTTGGGTAAATCCCCAGTAATGTGCTTACTGGATCATTGGGTAATTCTATTTTTAACTTTTTGAGGCCCCTCCAGACTATTTTTCACAGTGGCTGCACCAGTTTGCGTTCCCCAGCAGTGCCAGAGGGTTCCTTTTTCCCTACATCCTCGCCAACACCTGTTGTTTCTTGTGTTGTTGGTTTTAGCCGTCCTGACGTGTGAGGTGGTGTCTCATGTAGTTTTGATTCACATTTCCCTATGATCAGTGATGTTGAGCATGTTTTCCTTGTCTCTTGGCCGTTTGTATGTCTTCCTTGGAAAGATGTTCATGTCCTGCCCATTTTTTAATTGAATTATTTGTTTTTTGGGTGTTGAGTTTTTTAAGTTCTTTATGCATTGGCGGACTAACCCTTCATCAGGTATGTCGTTTACTGATATCTTTTCTCATTCTGTAGGCCGCCTTTTAGTTTCGTTGATTGTTTGCTTCTGTGTGCAGAAGCTTTTTATTTTTATATTGTTCCCATAGTTTATTTTTGCTTTTGTTTCCCTTACCTCAGGGAACCTGTCTAAAAAAAAGTTGCTATAAGCAGTGTCAAAGAAGTTACTGTTTGTGCTCTTTTAGGATTTTTATGGTTTTATATGTCACATTAGGTACTTAATCCATTTTTAATTTTTGTGCATGGTTTAAGAACATGATCGAGGCACCTGAGTCGCTCAAGTCTTTAAGCATTTGCCTTTGGCTCAGGTTATGATCTCAGGGTCCTGGGATCAAGCCCCACATTGGGCTCCCTGCTTGTCGGGAAACCTGCTTCTCCCCCTTCCACTCCCCCGCTTGTGTTCCCTCTCTCGCTATGTCTCTTTCTGTCAAATAAATAAATAAAATCTTAAAAGAAAAAAGTCCGTTTGATTCTTTCGCATGTTGCTGTCCAGTTTTCCCAACACTATTTGTTGAAGACACTGTCTTTTTCCCATTGGGTGTCTTTCTTCCTTTGTCAAAGATTAATTGATCATATTATTGTGGGTTTATTTCTGGGTTTTCTATTCTGTCCCATTGATCTGTGTGTCTCTTTTTGTGCCACTACCATACTGTTTTAGATTACTACAGCTTTGTAATAAAACTTAAAGTCTGGAATTGTGAGGCCTCCAGCTTTTTTTTTTTCCCTCCCCAGGATTGTCTTGGCTATTTGGGGTCTTCTGAGTTTCCATAAAAATTTCAGGATTGTTCTAGCTTTGTGAAAAATGTTCATGGTATTTTGATAGGGATTGCATTGAATGTATATGTTGCTTTGGGTGGTATAGATGTTTTAACAATATTTATATTGTTTTTCCAAATCCACGAGCATGGAATGTCTTTCTATTTCTTTGTGTTGTCTTCAAGTTTCTTTCATTAGTGTTTTCTAGTTTTCAGAGTACAGGTTTTTCACCTATTCGTTTAGGTTTTTTCCTAAGTGTCTTACTGCTTTTATTACAGTTGTAAATATAATTGTTTTCTTAATTTCTCTTTCTGTTGCTGCTTCATTATTGGTATGTAGAAATGCAGAGATTTCTGTAGACTGATTTTGTATCCTGCAACTTTAGGGAATTCATGTGTTCTAGCAATTTTTGGTAGACTTTAGGGTAGTTTTTGTGGGTCGTCTTTATGGGTAGTCTTTAAGGTGTGGTGGTCTTTAGGGTTTTCTATACGTAGTATCATGTAATCTGCAAATAATGAGAGTTTTACTTCTTCCTTACCAGTTAGGATGCCTTTATTTCCTTTTCTCGTCTGATTCCTATGGCTAGGACTTCTAATACTATGTTGAATAAAAGTGTTGAGAGTAGACATTCTTGTCTTGTTCCTGATCTTACGGGAAAAGCTCTGATTTTCTCAATTAAGGATCATGTTAGTTGTGGGTTTTTCATATATGATCTTTATTATGTTGAGCTATGTTACCTCTAAACTTTGTTGAAGGTTTTTTTGTCATGAATGGATGTTGTACTTTGTCAAGTGCTTTTTCTGCATCCATTGAAATAATCATATGGTTCTCATACTTTCTTTTTGATGTGATGTATCACATTGATTCATTTGCAAATACTGAATTACCCTTGCAACCCATGAATAAATCGTACTTAATCCTAGTAAATGACGTTTTTAATTTATTGTTGCATTCGGTCTGCTAGTAGTTTGTTGGGGATTTTTGCATCTGTGTTCATTAGAGATACTGGCCTATAGTTTGTTTTTTGTGGAATCTTTACCTGGTTTTGGTATCAGGGTAATGCTGGCCTCATAGAATGCATTTGGAACTTTCCCTTCCTTTTTTGTTTTTTGGAATAGTTTGAGAATAATAGGTATTAACTCCTCTTCAAATGTTTATCAGAATTCTGTGAAGCCATCTGGTTCTGGATTTTGTTTGTTGGGAGTTTTTTAAATTACTGATTCAACTTCTTTGCTAGTACTGGTCTGTTCAAGTTTTTCTGTTTCTTCCTGTTTCAGTTTTTGTAATTTATAGGTTTCTAGGAATTTATCCATTTCTTCTAGATTGCCCAGTTTGTTGGTGTGTAGTTTTTCATAATATTCTCTTATATTGTAATTCTGTGGTGTTGGTGGTTGTTTTTCCTCTCTTATTTGTAATTTTATGTATTTGGTTCCTTTCTCTTTTTGGTAAGTCTGGCTAGAGATTTATCAGTTTTATTGTTTCAAAGAACCACCTCCTGGTTTCATCAATTGAACTCCAAAAAGACTATTGTCTTTTTAGATTCTGTATCATTTATTTGTGCTCTAATCCTTATTATTTACCTCCTCCTGCTGGCTTTAGGCTTCATGTGTTCCATTTCCAGCTTCTTTAGGTGTAAAGTAAGGTTGTTTATTTGAGATTTTTCTTGCTTCTTGAGGTAGGCTTGTATTGCTATAAACTTCCCTCTTCGAACTTTTGTTACGTACTGAAGGTTTTAAACCATTGTTTTCACTTTCATTTGTTTTTGTGTACTTTTAAATTTCTAATCTTTTTTAAAAAAGATTTTATTTATTTGAGAGAGAAAGACAGTGCAAGAGAGAGAGCATGAGCAGGGAGAGAGGGAGAAGCAGACTCCCAGCTGAGCAGGGTGCTTGACAAGGGACTCGATCCCAGGACTCCGAGATCATGACTTGAGCTGAAGACAGACGCTTACCAACTGAGCCACCTAGGCACCTTTTAATTTCTTCTCTTATTTCCTGACTGACCCATCCATTGTTCAGTAGCATGGTATTTTAACCCCCATGTATTTGTGATCTGTACGGATTTTATTTTTTTCTCATAGTTGACTTCCAGTATCATAGCACTGTGGTCAGAAAAGATGCATGATATGACTTCAGTCTTTTTAAATTTGTTTAGGCTTGTTTTTTGGCCTAATATGTGATCTGTTCTGGAGAATGTTCCATGTGCACTTGAAAAGAATATGTATTCTGCTGTTTTAGGTTGGAATGTTCTGGATACATATGTTAAATCCATGTGTTCCAGTATGTCATTGAAAGCAATTGTTTCCTTATTGATTTACTGTTTAGATGATCTGTCTATTGATGTAAGTGGGGTGTTAAAGTCCCCTACTATTACTGTATTATTATCAATTAGTTCCTTTATATTTGCTATCAACTGTTTTATGTATTTGGGTGATCCCGTGTTGGGTGCATAAATATTTACAGTTTTTATGTCTTGTTGGATTGGCTCTAATATTATTATTATTTTGTGTTTTTGTCTCTTATTACAGCCTAATTTTCTAATTTTTTTTCTAATTTTTTTTTTTTAAATTTTCTAATTTTTTTTACTGTCTTTGTTTTAAAGTTTAGTTTGTCCGATATTAAGTACTTTCAATATCCATTTGCATAAATGTTTCTCCATCCATTCATTTCAGTCTGTGGATGTCTTTAGGTCTAAAGTGAGTCTCTTGTTGGCAACATGTAGATGAGTCTATTTTTTTTTTTAACCCATTTTATCACCTGATATCTTTTGAGTGTTTAGGCCATTTAAATTCAAAGTAATTATTGATATGTATTTATTGCCATTTTATAACTTGTTTTCTGGTTGTTTCTGAAGATTTTCTCTGATCCTTTGTCTTTCTTTCATGGTTTGCTGGTTTTCTTTAGTGATCATGTGAATTTTTTTCTCTTTTTTCTTTGTGTATTAGTGGATTTTGATTTGTGGTTACCATTAAGTTCATATATATATAACATTTTTTGCATATAATAGTCTATATTAAGTGGATGGTTGTTTAAATTTGAACTTACTCTTTAGTCCTCTCCTCCCCACATTTTAGGTATAGGGTGTCATATATTTACATCCTTTTATTCTCTGAGTTCCTTGATTGCTATTTTACAAAAATATTAGTTTTTTCTGTTTTTGTGTTTCCTACCTTCATATTGTTACTTTTGGTTTTTCCTTTCCACTCAGAGTCCCCATTAATATTTCTTCCAGGGCTGATTGAGTGGTCACAACTCCTTTAGTTTTTGTTCATCTGAGAAACTCTATCTCCTTTTCTATTCTGAGTGATAGCCTTGCTGGATAGAGTATTCTTGACTGCAGATTTATCCCATTCAGCACTTTGAATATATTATTCACTTCTTTCTGGCTCATAATGTTTCTGCTGAAAAATCCCCTGATAACTTTTTGGGGTTTCCCTTTTATGTAACTGTCCTCTCTTGTCTTGCCGCTTTTAAATTTTTTTCTTTATAACTATATGTTTTGCCATTTTAATTATTATATGTGTTGGTGTGGATCTCCTTTTGTTGATGTTGTTGGGATTTTCTGTGCCTCCTGTATCTGGATATCTGTTAACTTCTTCAGATTAGGGAACTTTTCAGTTATTATTTCTGTAACTAAATTTTCTGCCCTCTTTTCTTTCTCCATATGAGAACTCCTATAATGCAAACAGTAGTACTTTCGATGGAATCACTGAGTTCCCTAAGTCTGTTGTCATTTTGCATAATTCTTTTTTCTCTTTTGTTTAGCTTGATTACTTTCCATTACTCTATCCTCTGGGTCATTAATTCATTCCTCTGCTTCTTTCAGCCTGCATTCATTGCATCAAGCATATTTCTCATTTCATTTATTGAGCCCTTTATCTCTGCTATGTTATTTGTTATCTCTTTGTTAAGGGTTCACTCGTGTCTTCCACTTTTTTCTCAAGTCCAGTTAGTATCTTTGTGATCATTACTTTAAATTCTCTATCAAACTTGTTACTTTTATCTGTTTCACTTAGGTCTCTCTCCGTGGCCTTTTCCTGTCCTGTCATTTGGACAGAGTCCTCTGTCTTCTCATTTTGTCTAAGTCTCTATGCCTGTTTCTTTTCTTTTTCTTTTTTTTTTTTTTTTAAGATTTTATTTATTTATTTGACAGAGGGACAGAGAGATCGCAAGTAGGCAGAGAGGCAGGCAGAGAGATAGAGGCGAAAGCATGCTCCCTGCTGAGCAGAGAGCCTGATGTAGGGCTCGATCCCAGGACCCTGAGATCATGTCCTGAGCCAAAGGCAGAGGCTTAACCCACTGAGCCACCCAGGCATCCTCTGTGTTTCTGTGTATTAGGAGAATCAGCTACATCTCCTGTTCTTGAGGGTAATGGCCTTATGAAGAAGAGGTCCAGTAGTACCCTGCAGTGTAGTGTCCCCTGTTACCCAGGCCCTGCCACTTCAGGGAGTATCTCTGATGTGTGCAGCATGTGGTCTATTATTGTGTCCTGGCCACTTGATCCTTCAGGCCAGCCATAGAGGCTTTTCTTTGCCTTGTATGGGCAGTGTTTGGTGTCTGGACTGAATGTGGTGCATTTAATAGGTTGTGCTCTGGTCTGCTTATGAAATGAGACCTTTCACTACTGCTGCTGGGGCCGAGGCCCTGCAAAACCCCTGTCAGGAGATGTGCTGTGGGCAGGGGTTTGAGCTGGTCTTCTGGGGGAGGGGGCCTGTCTTGTTGGGTCTGAGGCAAGCATTACTGGGAGGGTAGTTCCAGCAGTGTAAGCAGTTTAGATTGAAAGTGTCAGTGCTGGGCTAGTTCCTGGAGGTGGTTATATGTTTATCTAAGGAGTAGAGGAGGGAAATGGCTCTGCTGGTTCCTTTGTTGTTCCCAGAGGGGTCTCTCTGTGAGCTGCCTCTCTGGAACAGGTCAGAGAGAAGCAACTAACCTCTTCACAGCGTGCCCCAAGCCCTCTCCCAATCCCTGTTTCCATGTTCTGTGTCCCGGACTGTCTGCCTTCCCTTTTCTCCAAGAGCAGCCCCAGTGCCTTGGGGCTTTATCTGAACCAAACCCCCAGACCTTCAGAACCCAGGCTTTAAGCCCCACAAGAACTCACAAAATTTAGCCCCTCTCACTTTCCAAGCCAGTTGCTATGGGCATTTGTTTTCTTCGTGGCTCTCAGGTATGTTAGTCTGTCTCTTGTCCTTCTCTGCAACAGCAGCTCCGGGAGTCCTTTCTCTCCCAAACCATATTTACACTTAACTACCTTCTTCCATGTGGCCCTTCTCTGCCTTTAGTTATGGAGTTTGTTCTGCTAGTCTTCAGATCAATTTCTGGGGTATTTAGGATGATTTGATAGTTCTCTAGTATGAGGTGAGCCTAGGGTCCTCCTACTTCTAGAAATGATTTAGATATTTAATGAATTTAACTTGATTCATCATTTAACCTAATTCAGCAAAACCTTAAGGTTTTTAGGTTCTAAAAAAATTGGGAAATCTGTTTAGATGTAATATTGTTGAAAAGTTCATTTATAAACTTTTATCTTGTTTATATCTAATTTACTTGTCCTTAATAACTATGTTTAGGTGACGTATAAAAACAGTATTAAACATTAGACAAAGTCAGCCATTATCCTAAGCTATTAACTTTTGTTGACAGATCTTGTAACGGACAACACGAACTTATTTGGGGGCTATTAAACTGAAGTAGAATAAAAGTTTTATATTTAGTGTTGGTAACCCCAGAGACCTGTCTTTATAATTAAGCCATCAGCCTTAAAATATCAAATATTTTTTCCAAACCATGTGACCTTGAAAAATATTTGGGTTAGTTTTTTTCAGAGAGTTTTAGAATGCCCAGTCCTTACAGGTGGTTGCCTTAAAACCAGCTAAATAGAGCTCTTGTACAAATTAATTGTAGCAATACCACCCGCAAGTAGAAAATACCACAGAGCGACAACATATAAATATAGACTCACATGAACATACAGAGAGCCCCTATGGCTTTCTATTTTAAATTGCTGCCATGAAGTACATACAGAATTTGCTAGTTGTAAAAGTTAGATCTCAGTTGTTTTTCTGGTAGATATGGAATAAGGTTATCAATCTAGATGGTCAAAGTTCTTTTAGTATTTGTGAAGACACTTGAGATTTGAATTTCTCCTGGCAAATCAAGTTCCAAATAACCTCTCCCCCTTGTGTTTTTCTTGATAAGAATGACCACTCTAAAATTTGTATTTTAAGGAGAGGGACTGGAAAGGATTTCCTAGAGAAGACCAGTAGAATCTTGAACATTTACATTTTAAAGACACAGGGAAAGAATGCAAGCTTCTCCTAGAAGGACTCTTGTTCCCTTAAAATCAGAATTTTTACACTTACAATTTTGAGATAGGGGAGATTGGGGGATTGGTAAGGCTTAATCTGATTAACCTTCCATGCATGCGCCTGTCACCCAATCAGGTTTTTGTCCATACGCTCCTCTACCTATCCGGTAGTTCACATGGGAAGGGGTAGCATATAATCCTTTTGAAGGCAGTTTCCTCTTAGGGCAGGAGTGGGGGTGAGGGGTGGGCCTTGTCTTTATTTGTAAAGGTGGGGACAATGTGAATTTTTATTTTCCTTGCTCAGCTGGGCTCAGGAAGTAATGTAGTTACAGACTCTTGAGGATTCTCCCTAGGTTTAGGAAATTATTCACCTACGGACTTTAGTTTGGCCTTGAGCCAAGGAGTAAAGAGTATTGGCTGTAGCCTCAACTGTTCTTCTTCTACAAGTAACTGTGTGCTGGTCTCTTTGGAGTGAAAGGCAGTCCATGGGAGGCTGACTAGGGTGAATACTCAAAGGACAGAGGGGAATAGTAGCCATTATGTCAGTTCTACAGTCTTGTTTTAGGTACCTTTGCTCATTTTCATTAGCTGTTTACAGTGATTGTTTTAGTGAGACTGTTTTGGAATTTTGAACCTTTTAGAGGCTTCTGCTTGCCATTTAAAACAAATATCCCACTCTATCAGTAAATTGCCTAGTACTGACCAGGAAATTCTTTGTTGACTGGTAAAAGGTTGCATTCCTGGGGTGGCAGGAGGAGGCGGGTATTGGTTGTAACTGCAGTTGAGTTAGGAATTAAGTCTTGGTTTGCTGACTTGGGTCTGTAACTTAAGTGGCACCATTTTGGACTTGTGGTTTTCTTTGGAACAGCAGTAATTTTGTGTGTGTCTAATACTCTGTCCTGCATTCATTGTGAAGCTTCTGAAACTTGATAGACTGTTAATTTCACCCCAGCATGGTTGATGTTTAGGGCTTGTAGGTCCATATCTACCAGCAACATCAGGTTGGTTCTTGTCAAGGAAGATGACTGGACTCTTAGTGCTTTCATTCTTCTGATGTGCCAAGATGAAAAAGGTGGGGGTGATCTGTGCTCAAAGACCTTCACCATTTCCTGAAGGATACGGAACTACTTATTTTCCTTTGTCCCGCATTCTCTAGCCATTTATTTCAGATATTTTTTCTCTTTTTGAATGTTTTCGATTGAATCATAGGAAATTGCTGCTTTTCAACTCTTTTCGACCTCCAAAAAAGTAGCAGTTTTATAGGGTTTAATCTGATATACACGAATGGCATTTTAATATCTTCTAGACAAAAATGGGGCATACAAATCCAAATTTATTTAATTATTTATTCATAATTGTTCATTTATATTTATCCCTTCCCTTAAGTTATTAGGATTACTGAATTTTGGCTTTTGGTTTTTGCTTTTATTATTAAGGACCTATAAACTGTCAAAAACAGGGGCCCTGATTTTAAATACAACTCCGTAACAGTCAGATAATATCCTCATTAATTTGGAGGCCACCAGTTCGGAATGTGAGGTAATTTCAGCAGTTGCTAGATTGAAAGTCACCCTTAATTTAGCACATCTTTTCTTTAGAAAGGAATTGTGAAAATTAACAGTAGAAACAAGTATATAGAGGAAATGGTTGGGAGAATTAACCATTACTTACAAAGAAATGATAATGATAATATTATCCATTCACTGAAAAACCTATTGATGTCTATCAGACAACATTTTTTGTTTTTGTTTTTTTGTTGTTTTTTTAAAAAGACTTATTTATTTATTAGAGCAGGTGCAAAATACACAAGCAGAGGGAGAGGCCGAGGGAACAGGAGAAGCAGGCTTCCACTGAGCAGGGAGCCTAATGCTGGGCTCGATACCTGGATCCCAGGATTTTGACCTGAACTGAAGGCAGATGCTTAACTGACTGAAACACCCATACACCCCTTAGATAATGTTTTTTGACGCCTAGTTTCAAATTGCTTGAAAAATATTTTGAGTATACTCAAAAGATTAAAATAGTGTTTCTTGAAACATAGCCTATCATTCAGACTTTTTCCTTGTTAGTCTGGTTTTGGATGTATTTTTGTATGTACTTAGTACTGACTTCACATTATCGTAGCGATATAATCTTTTAATCTAGAGGGACTAAAACAAAATACTTTTCTAATTAAGCATAACTATTTCCTTCTATACTTGATTTTCTTGAAGTAGTTGATTGTGTATGATGTGCTGTGATCTCTGCACTTCAGGTACTATGCTGTGATGGTGACCATGTTCTTCACGGTCAGCGTGGTGAACAACTATGCCTTGAATCTCAACATCGCCATGCCCCTGCATATGATATTTAGATCTGTAAGTGCTGCCCGCTGACGGGCGTGTGTGCCTCTGGGAAGCCTATGTGGGTCGATCGAACACTTGACAGAAGTAGAAAGGTCTTACAACAAGTAGAGTCCAGCATCTAAGAAAGATCTTCTGGATGTGGGAGCAAAGGCTGGCTTTCATCTGAGAGGGGACAGTTGACTTTCATCCCTCTGAGGTTTTCTGGATGATCAATAACAGGAGCTAAAATCTCCCTGGATAACAGATTTCATGTTTAATTTCCTTCGTCTGATCGATTTTATATTCAGACTTGCTATGAATGTTATTTAACTTATTTCTCACCACTTTTGGTTTCTTTCATAAAATTATGTTTACTTCTAGTACATAAAATTGATACTTCCCCGTTTTGGTTTTTTAATTTTTTTAAAGCAAGAGACTTTTGAGACCATTAAGTAAAGGGAAATTCTTATATTTTAAAGTATTTACTTACTTTAGAGAGAGTGTGTGCATGCATGGGTGCAGTGAGGGGCAGAGGGGGAGAATCTCAGGGAGACTCCTCGCTGAGTGTGGAGCCTGACAGGGCTTGATCTCATGACCCTGAGATCAAAACCTGGGCCCCAACCAAAAGTGGGATACTTAACGGACTGAGCCATCCAAGTACTCTAAATAAAGGGAAATTCTTACAGATTTTTATTTATTTATTTGAGAGTGAGAGACAGAGCATGGGGGTGGGAGGGAGCAGCCAGAAGCAGAGGGGGAAGCAGACTCCGCGCTGAGCAGGGAGCCCGATGTGGGGCTCGATCCCAGAACCCTGAGATCATGACCTGAGCTGAAGGCAGACACTTAGCTGACTGAGCCACCAAGGCACCCCAATAAAGGGAAATTCTTGATGAAGATGGGGTTCCTCCCAGAGCAGCAGAGGTTTTTTTCTTCCTCTCACTCTTGGTGGGAGATCTGCATGTAGTTTGTATGTAAGTAAATAAGAACGGAGTGCTCCCTGCAGAGCAGGAAAGACTTCAAGGGGAATGTAGTTAGGATTGCAAAAGAATGCAGAATTGGTGACCATTGGAATTATAACATTTCTGTGTCCTCTGAGATTTCTGGAAGATTAAAGATACTATCCTCAACGGGTCTTTTCAGAGCTAATTATAATTACAAAAGTGACTTTCAAAGTAGGGAGCACATAATAGACTTTCAACAAACTCTTGCTGATTGAGTGACCAGAGAAGAGAATGATCCCAGCACGCCTTCTTTCATTAATTAAAACCGGGGGAGAGGAGAAGCTTAGCAAAAGCTCTCATAAATGGATGGAAAAATTTAACAAAATTAAGTCTACAGTATAATTTATTTCTGGTAGTCTTAGTTTCAGCTCTGACCAATATTTAGAGAATTGGTCATTTTTATTCTCATTGTTATCTTCAGAAGGTGTTATTTACATAACAAATTTGTATGCTTTATACTTGTTGCCATTATAAGAACAAGTGGACCTTACTAATTAATCATCCTAACCACTTCCTTTCTGGCTTTTTTTTGCTTGTCCATGTTCTTACTTATCTCCAGTTATTTTCTTTCCCGGGTGCACTGAAACTCTCTTACTGTTTTCTCTTTTTATAGGGTTCTCTCATTGCCAACATGATCCTAGGAATTATCATTTTGAAGAAAAGGTAAATAATACACTTTCATATTTTGTGTATAGGAAGGATATCCTGAGCCCCATCCCTAGGCTGGATTCCTTTCCTCATAGTGCTGATAAGTTTGCTCTCCATCACCTGGCTTGTTTCTTGGTTTTCTCTCTGCCGGGGCTGTGTATCCCAAGGCCGTGGACCAGGTTAGGGGCCCCATGTGGCTTTGGAACATTTCCTCTGTATAGAACAGAATAGCTCTTGTCATCACTGCATCTTTAGTACCATGACAACCTCCAAAGCCAGCTGATCTAGAACTTTACTGTCCCATGTGGTCTCCACTAACTCCATGGGACTCTTGACATTTAAAAGATTTTTTTTTTTTTTTTAAATTTATTTGTCAGAGAGAGAGCGAGCGAGAGCAAGCATAGGCAGACAGAGTGGAAGGCAGAGTCAGAGGGAGAAGCAGGCTCCCTGCGGAGCAAGGAGCCCGATGTGGGACTCGATCCCAGGACGCTGGGATCATGACCTGAGCTGAAGGCAGTTGCTTAACCAACTGAGCCACCCAGGCGTCCCGACTCTTGACATTTAAATTTTAGTTACGTGGGGTGCCTGGGTGGCTCAGTGGGATAAAGCCTCTGCCTTCGGCTCAGGTCATGATCCCAGGGTCCTGGGATCAAGCCCCGTATCAGGCTCTCTGCTCGGCAGGGAGCCTGCTTCCTCCTCTCTCTCTCTGCCTACTTGTGATCTCTGTCTGTTAAATAAATTTAAAAAAAAAAGAATTTCAGTTACTTAAAATTAAATATTTTGTTTCTCACATTTCAAGTGCTCAGTAGCCACACGTGGTTACTGGCGACCATGTTGGAGAACCGAGATAGGGAACATTTTCAGCCCCGTGGAAGTTCTTGGACAGCACTGTCATAGAAGGTGTTTATCAGCACAACATGATGAACTAACAACACCCTTGTTAGAGAGAAAATTCCTAACAAAGACTGAAATGGCCAAGAAATGGGACAGAAACTTTCAGGACTATTCTATGTGGCTGTCACCAGTACCTCTCTCTGGGATATGACTAGAAAATCTCAGAAATACCTGGGATACTTTCTCAAAATATTTGTCTTTCACCTTCGTTCTGAGCCTTACCCCTTACTCCCAAGAAGGAAGGGCACTGGGGAGAGTCAGCGCATTCAGTCCGGAACATTTTTCAGGGGAAGTTCACCTTCACTGTTAAGATCACAATTGTATAAGCTCAGGCCAGCTTTTCTCTGTTTTTAGTAGCTAGCCCCAGGGTTAGAAGTCTCTACCAGCTTAGAAAGTGCTGCCAGTTAAGTTTGGCAACCTAGAGTATTTAAGTAATAAGAGCTGTGTGGTAAGGACAGTTGTCCTGTCCTGCTAGGCTCCTTATCATGAACCCTTTATCTTTTGAGGCTTAGTTCCCAGATGAGTACGGCTGCAGCTGACTTGTTTTCCAAGTGTCCACATAAGTGTTCATATGTAATGGGTTTGTTACATTGAAGTGACCACTACCCTTCTTGGTAGTGTAGACTTAACGTTGGCGCAGACCTGCAGGCCTTCCAACTGTTGATTTTTCTCATAATAGGACTATAAAAGAACATATTCTCTTTTTTTATGATTTTATTTTTTATTTGACAAATCACAAGTAGGCAGAGAGGTAGGCAGAGAAAGTGGAGGAAGCAGGCCCCCTGCTGTGTAGAGAGCCCGATGCAGGGCTCGATCCCAGGACCCTGGGATCATGACCTGAGCCGATGGCAGAGGCTTTAACCCACTGAGCCACGCAGGTGCCCCAAAAAAACATATTCTAAAAGGAATGTGTTCTCCTGAGGGTGCTCTGAAATATCAGGGCCCTTTCTTAATCATGTCCGTTGCCCTGGAGAACTTGTATTGGGTCTGTCCTCTTGCATCTGTCCAAGTAAGCCCTGTTGACTCTCCTTGCTGTGTATCACCCAGAGAGCAGGAATTTCCCTCAGGTAACCATCTAATATCAGGAATTTGTAAGTTATTATCTCCTACTGTGTATTTTGAGTAGAGCCCCTTAGGTTCACAGTGTGTTCCTCATTCCGGGATTTGAAGACCAAGTCAATACTTACCTCATCCTGCCCTTTGTTCATTTTTAGGCCTGTATTACAAAGTCTTGATCTTTCCAGACTCCAGAGTGCCCTTACTTTTCCATCTGCCCCCTCAGGGCCCCTTCATCTCCCTCTCTCCACCAGCAGCTTGCTCTCGGCCCCCGATCTGCTGCTTAGCCAGGCCTGCTGGCCTGCTACGAGGCAATGTGACCAGAACTGTACAAAGTATTTAACTAGAAAACCTTAACTGGTTCATCCTGTAAATTTAATTCCTTTTTGTCCTTGCCTGAGTCCTTCCGCTTTATCAGTATGAGCCCAAGAGGGATATTAATGATGTTGTTTTAGTTAATATGAAATGCCACTGTTCTTACTGCCAGTAGTCCTATTAGTGTAATATTTCTTCCTTTATCCAACTGTGCTGACGTTTAAAAACATTTAGGTCAGTCAGAGGTGTTAAAAAAAAGTCCTCTCCTGACAATGGCCAGTTGACTGATTTTTCCCCCGTCCCCCTGACTGAATCCTGCTACTTGTCCCTTATGATCCGTTCTTCCTCTTGTGTGGTGTGTCTCTGACGCTTGGGTTTGGGTCCCTGAAGACCGGAAGCGCCACAGGTGGCAGTTCAGATGTGTCCACCTTTCCCTGGGACCCGAGCAGGATGGCAGAGCATGTCTGGCCCATGTCTTTTTTTGTTTTTGTGTTCTGACGAAACAGCCTCTCGGTCCACAAACCAACAAACAATTTTAAGCAACACGAGGAAAGGGAGTTGAGTCCCCAGTCAGCGTCCTGCTTCGTTCCTGCCCAGACTTCCGTGTGCGCGAGCCCGTCGTCTGGATTCCGCCGACGGGTCCTCTCACACAGCCTCTGACTGGGAGCATCGCGTGCAAGTTCGTATCTGTGCTTGTCTTCTCCTGACGTCTTCTCGTTCTCGTTTTCGCAGATACAGCATTTTCAAATATACCTCCATTGCCCTGGTGTCTGTGGGGATATTTATCTGCACTTTCATGTCAGCAAAGCAGGTGGTAAGGATCGCTTCACAGATCATTTCTCTTCCCTGCTTGCCGTGGGGGCCCCGGGGTGTTTTATGGACGCGGTACATGGTCATGCTTATGCCATGGAAGGATTTGGGTCTCTGCGAGAGAAGAGCGGGGGGAAGAGGGCAACAGATCGTTCCTTCGTACCCGGGCACCTTGCATGTAGTTCTGGTCTCTCTACCTGGTATTTTCCTGTCTTTCCTAGACTTCCCAGTCCAGCTCGAGTGAGAATGATGGATTCCAAGCATTTTTAAGGTGGCTGCTAGGCAAGTACAGTGATTACAATAAAGCTAATTGCCTCTGAAGTTCTGTTTGCTGAGTTTTCTCCCAAGAGACGGGTTTCTTGGCAAGAAGCTTTGGCTAAACAGATTATGCCACAGAAGAGAGAGGCACCCGGGGTCACCTATCTCTGAACTTCGGTGTTCAAAACATGAAAAAAGAAAATATCCGCGTTCAGGGTAATGGGTTCTACAACATGGTTCCACGATTTCCGTGGCTGCCAGTGGTGTGGAGCGAAAAGCGCACATCCGTTTGCCTGTCACTCTCTCTGAGCGAGTGCGTAGAGTGTCCTCTGTTTCTTCTTGGTCTGTCTCCTGAGTAGAAGCAGTCAATTTCCAAGGGACTCATTTCTAAATCTTAGATTCATTTTCTTCATAAGTTAGCTCTTCCGTAATGAGTGTTCCCAGACCCGACTGATCATCAGAGTCTCCTAGGGAATTTTTTAAAATATGAGTATCTCTTTGTGGAACTCATTAGATCACTCCTATAGAGAGCTCTGGCCTCGTGTTGTCGGCTACGGAGGTGAAACTCTTTCCAAGTGCAGTCCGTGACAGCAGTAACAGAGTGAGAGTAAGCCGAAGAGAAATAGCAACAAAAGAACTAGAATCTCCCTGCTGCTTGGCCTTGAAAATTTATCCCTTTAAGGCTGCTCTTCTTTATGGAAAAAAAAAAAAAATCATTGTGAACTGTTAGGAAACACTTAATCCAATAAGAAAAATTTCCAGAGGATATAAACATACAATTCATGGGGAAAAATTAATATCTGATTACTGTGTGTTCAGCCTCAGTACTCTTAGAATCAGAGAGATGCAAATTGAAACCAAAATGTAGTACCTTATTATTTTTGGCCTCTTAAAGTCGCAAGATAGTAAACAATTATCCTCATTGCTGTAGGGGGTGCAGTAAGACAACCATTTTTGTATAAACTGTTTATGGTAGAAATTGACATGGCCTTTCTGGAAAAATTTATATACTGTTTTAAAAATGTCTGCAACTTCTGACTGTAATTTCATTTAGGGAAGTTTACCCTAAGGAAATCATCAACATTTCGTTTAAAGATTTATGTACAAGGATATACATTGATTCCAATGGTGAAATAATTGGAAGTAATCTAATCATTCTCATGTTGTTAGATCTTTACTATGGTCCCTCCACATGATAAAGTCATGGAGCCGTGGGTTCATACTTGAAGGAAAAAAAGAAAAATCCAAAAAAATGATTGTGAAGAAAGCAAGGTGTACATTTGTATATTCATTATAATCCCGTGTTAGCATAAAATATATACATAAATATATAGAGAGAGCAAACTATCAAGGAGTGGGTAGTGATAATGTGGTTATTTTTACTTCTTTAGAAAATTTTGTACATGTTCTATAGCTGGTTTGTAATAAATGTAGAACAGTCAGTGTTCTTTAGGAAAATATGTGGAAATGAGCAAATCCTGTATCTTATCACCTGGTTTTTGTGTTTTCAGGGATTGGGGCACTGACGTTTGCACTTCTGATGTCAGCGCGGATGGGTATTTTCCAGGAGACCTTATACAAACAATTTGGGAAACATTCCAAGGAGGCTTTGTTTTATAATGTAAGCAATTTCTTGAGCCTGAGATAGATTAAAAAGTACTCAGCTGTACTCTGTCATTTCAAACGAAATATGCGTTTTTCTGGTGTAGTTGAAGGACCAAGTATTTTTAATAGGCTACAAGTGTGTATTCTGAGCCACTGTTCTCTGCATGAGCCACTCGTGATCGGTGTGTGGAGCCTAGCATGTCCCGTAACCAGGAACAACATCTGCGGATAAGGACCTTCATCCCCCCCCCCCCCCCCCCCAGTGTTCCTGTAGATGAAATCGAGTAAAACTACTATGGAAACTTGGAACAGCAAAATAAGTTCCAAAAACCCCATGCAGAGGGGGCCGTGGGCAGGCGGACAAGCATTTGAGGGAAGAGGGGGGACAGCATCCCTCCAGGGAGCCTCTGTACTCAATGGAGAGTTCCGTTAGCTAATTCTCTGTGCTTCTGCTGCTTTTTTGGAAACTGCTAAGCCAGAGCTGCCCCCTCTAACTGTACTCTTCCTCCAGCCTCTCTCCTATGGAGAGAACATCCACAGCACAGCCCCTCAAGGCCCCGGGTGGTAGAGATGCCGCCGGCCTCAGGGTTCAGAGGTTCGTCACTGCCAGCTTTCGTACTGAAGCTGCAGACAATCAGGCTGAGATATTTAACTGGGACTGGAGTGTGTGGCTGGGAATTAAAAAAATAAGGAACAGGCTCTCAGGTTCACGTCTTTTTTTTAGAACAGTACCTGGCACAGGCTGAATGACTATGAGTTTAAGCTTCCCTTTTGCTGAGGGAAGGATGCTGGCTCCATTTTTTTGTTCAGTGCGTGATGATCTCTGACTCCAGTCCGTAAGGGCCAGAGCTGCGGCTTGGGGTCAGTAGCCTGCTGGACAGTGTCACGAGGTCCGAAGCCCTGGATACGTTTAACCTAACAAGTCTGAATTGCTTTTCCTGATCCTGCTTGTCAGAGAGCTTGTAAAACTGGGAGTCATTGTGAAGCTGCCCTGCATATTCTGTACTACGTGTGTATATAAATTTACATGAGCTCTTTCTTCCCACAGCATGCCCTTCCGCTTCCTGGCTTCATTTTCCTGGCTTCCGACATTTATGACCATGCAGTTCTGTTCAATAAGTCTGGTGAGTGTGGGGTTAGCTGGTGGAATCACCTGGCAGCTTCTGGGGCCACTTCTCAGTTTCGCCATTGACTTGACCACAGCTTTTTTCATGATCTTATCCAAATCACCGCCCTATGGGGAGCCATCCCCACCCCACCTCCCGGGGATACTGTGCTGTTTGTCAGCCGTTGTAGTGGCAAAAGCTTTTCCAGATGCTTCTCAGTTATGTGCAAACAATGTAATAGAGTATCTTCACATTTTCTATTTTGCTTTGGAATTTGTGTGTTTGTGTTTGCATGTGGAATGTTTGATGTTTTGAGAATGCCAAAAAATAGCAGTACCACCCCACAGAGGTGGGACCATGAGAAACTGGGCAGCCATCAGCTCTGCCTGCTCCTGCCCTTCCTTTGCTGCAAAGGCAAAGGCAAAGGCAGACCCACTCACGCACACCCACATACACACACACACACCCACATACACACACACACATAGCTCCCTTGGAGTGAAGGGAAACAACCACAAAGGGGCTTTTTTCCAGGGTAAAGGGTAGGAAATAAAGCAGCAGGAATAAGCAAAATTCATTCAGATGTCTACAGGGTAAGTTAGCTGTTACTTGTTAAAGGGACTGTTTAATCAACTAGCTATAAATTGCCTATCTGATGTGATTGACTAAAAGATGTAGTGTTTATACAGACAAAGGAACACACAGGAACAAATAAACATATGTAAAGTTAAGGCTTTCTCCTTGCTCATATCTAAAATGGTAGGTGTATTTTGTGGAGTGGCGGTATGTGCACCGTAAACTTGTTTGCCCTCAGAACCTGCGTTAGGAAGTTGTGAATGCTTTCTGTTGGAGTTTGCAGTGTTGTCTGTCCCATTCACCCACAGAAAGTGTGTAATGAAGGTAGTGTGTCAAAGGTTTTTTTTTTTTTTTAAGATTTTATGTATTTATTTGACAGAGATCACAAGTAGGCAGAGAGACAGGCAGAGAAAGAGGGGGCAGCAGGCTACCTGCTGAGCAGAGAGCTCGATGTGGGGCTCAATCCCAGGACCCTGAGATCATGACCTGAGCTGAAGGCAGAGACTTAACCCACTGAGCCACCCAGGAGCCCCTGTCAGAAAGTTTTTAGGGTTCTGAATTACTCAATCATTTCTGACTTTTTTTTTTTTTTTTTTTTGGAGATGTAATTGACACATAGCCACTTTTGACACAATAATTTTTAAGGTCCCTTGAGAGTTTCCACATAGCGATGGACCATTGACATAAAAATATCATCAGATTCCTTGGGATTGATTTTGATTTAGTTACTAGAATGCTGCTTCTAAAAGTCACAGGAATGGTATTTATGTAAAATCTTTACTTTAGAGTATGCCTTCAACTTCTTCAAAATCATCCCTGAGTTAAGTATGTTTTCTTTTCTCCTCTGGCTTGCCTTAGGTTATCTTAGATGAACCTGTTATCCTTGAATTTGTTATGAGAATTGAATATCCACCTAAATATTTGGAGTCCTACTGATTGACTCTTACATAGCAAATTGATACAGTGGATCTCTGAAGCTGTTAAACAGTAATAATGTTACTTGTCTTTTCAGTGTTTCAAAGACAGTTGAATACCACATTATGGGGATTTCCCACTAGTCTAGACAGTTATATTACATACATTACATACACACACACACACACACACACACACACACACACACACACGGATTTTTATGTTTTGCAAAAGAAAAGTAACATTCCTTTACTAAGGAGATCTCACTGTCACTGTTAGAATTTCCTAAGTTACACAGAATAATTCTACCCCCCCAAACACCTTAGGATCCCAAATACTTGCTATGCAAGCCTCATAACATAAGGATGCATTTAAAGGAAGAAAAGTTACAGTTCTATAGCCTTCGAGGTCAGCTAATTTCATTTTAGCATTTTCTTTCCAGATACTGCTTACATACATTTTTACACAGTCGTCACCCTTGTGTGGATACATTTCATACTTGCTTTTTCACTTGCCTTCTTTTTTGTGTGAGTGTATATAATCTTCATGATTCTTTTTTCATCAAATGTGTCCCGCCTCATTTAGTGGAAGTTCCTCTAAGGCTTACATAGCCATTGAGACTGATTTGGTTTTTCCACATTATAAATAGTACTCCATCAACGGAGAACTTTTTTCTTCTTTTGAATTAATAAGGATTAATTCCTAAGAATGACTGTCAATACTGGTGTGGTCCCTTAATGTGAGCATTATGAAATGGATTTAAAACACACACACACACACACACACACACACACACACACCAGTTGATACTACTACCAAATGAGTGGCTGCCAATTCCACTACTGCCTTTCCAGATTAGGATTTTATACATTTTTAATTGCTGTTTTAATAAAGTCTAAAATGGCAGAACCCTGTTTAGTTTTGAATTCTTCGATTACTAGTAGGATCGTGTATATTTCTAAACAGCATTTATTTGTGGGTTGTCTTCACTCTTGGGTCGATTGTCAGGTAAGAGCCTGTCATTTGTTTTTTTTTTTTGTTTTTTTTTTTTTTTTTTTTTTTTTTTTTTTTTTAAGATTTTATTTATTTATTTGATAGAGAGAGATCACAAGTAGGCAGAGAGGCAGGCAGAGAGAGAGAGGAGGAAGCAGGCTCCCTGCCGAGCAGAGAGCCCGATGCGGGACTCGATCCCAGGACCCTGAGATCATGACCTGAGCCGAAGGCAGCGGCTTAACCCACTGAGCCACCCAGGCGCCCAAGAGCCTGTCATTTGTAACTTCTCTGTGCCTCTCAGTGTTTCTTTGTAAAGTGGGGTCCTCGTCAGGTGGATGGTGAAGAGTTTATTTTACAGTTGCCATAAGTAATTTAAGAAACCAATGTAATGACTCTTGAGACTGATGTAGCCTGGAATCAAGGGAAGTAAAGCGGCGTACAGTCCAGTTCTGCTTGCGAGGGAAGTAGTGTTGCTGTCTCTGTTACGTTCGGTCTCCCCTCAGCTGTCAGGAATGTGATCGTCTCTCCTCTCCATCTTTGCAGAACTGTATCAAGTTCCGGTCATTGGTGTGACAGTGCCCATCATGTGGTTCTACCTCCTCATGAATGTCATCACTCAGTATCCTTTGCGCTCCTCTGCCATGAGGTCTGCTCTGTGGTCTTTTGACCGAGGAATGTTTATTCTTCTAACGGTATATGACATGAGTTCTGTCTCTGCCTTGAACTATTCTGTACTACCGGAGACAGAGCTGCCCATCCAGTTAGTGCCTTCGTGGGGGGCCAGAGGTTAGCGCTGCAGCAGGTCGGTAAGTCACTGGGCACCATAAAGGGACTGCTCTGGGGGGAGGTGTAGAAATCAGTGGATCACCAAGCAATAGTATAGGACGTGAATGCTCTGTGATTTCTGCCGGAGTTGTTCGGTGGCCTAGGATATGTCTCAGGCTGCCACAAAATTCTGCAAGAAATTTCAAACTAACTAAAACCTAATTTTTTAAATGGTTCCTTGAACAGCCTGAAGTAGGTTATACAATTGTGAAGGGTCTGAAACCACGAAGCAGGTCGAGATTTGTCTCATTCCTCTGACGTCACCTAGTAGATTGGCCGGCAGAGTTCCTCTCTGGACAAAGAGGTGGAGCCCGGGTCCTTATATAAAGTAGGTTTGCTGACGTTTATTGAAAGTGTTACCTACCTTCTGTCACTACGTGGGAGGGGACCGTCACCGTACACTGTGTGAGGAACTCAGAGCGAGAACAGTGGGCGGTCTCCAGGCAGCTTCAGGGGAGGATTCGCAGATGAGTGGTAGGACGTTCATTCAGTGAGATGTTCTACTGAGGAAGAGCCTCCGAGCAGCCATAACCCACCCATGTCTTCTGGTTCTTAGAATATGAGCATTTAAACCAAGTGCGATGCCAGAATGTTCTGCCTGGTGTTCTCTCTCTAGTCTACCGAAACCACCTTAACCCCACCCCCCCCAGGTACGTGTGCATCCGGGGCGTCTTCATTCTCACCACGGAGTGCGCCTCCCTCACCGTCACCCTTGTCGTGACCCTGCGCAAGTTCGTCAGCCTCATCTTTTCCATCTTGTACTTCCAGAACCCTTTCACTCTGTGGCACTGGCTGGGTACCTTGTTTGTCTTCATTGGCACCCTGATGTACACAGAAGTGTGGAACAACCTAGGGACCACAAAAAGCCAGCTTCAGAAGGACAAGAAGAACTGAGGCCTGCCCGGAGCAGAGACCAGGGTCGTGATGTGCTAGGGTCCGGTGAGGGCTGGCCGCCCTTCCACGTTCGTCAGCGCTGAAGTGTTGAACCAACCATGTACCAGAGAATCCTCAGAAGGAGGGACTTCTCAGATTTCTTAAGGCTGTACAGACAGTGTCTGTGGACTCCAAATGGAAACCCCTCAACCATGAAGTAGAAACAAGAACAGTTCTCTGCTCTTGAACAGCCAGCGCGTTTGTTACTTGTTTACCAAAATATTTAGTACTGTTACTTGTTTATTGAGTTCTGAGTCCCCACAGCTAGTAGTTTTATATCTGTGTTCGGTGGTGGTCTCTTGTTGCCATTCTGATGATTCTCTGCCACACAGTCATTATCATCCTGTGGCCTCGTCCCTTTTTTCTGTCACCTTTCCCCCCCCCCCCCCCCCCCCCTGCGGCCCTGTCAGCCAGTCAGATGCATCATCATCAGGAAACAGCTGAGCTGAGACACCAGTGACGCTGGGACTGGAAAAGAAGCAGTTGTCCCTGAGCCGAGCCCTGGTCACACTGGAGCAGGGCTGCGGGAATCCTTTTCCACAACTTGCCTTTTTTTTTTCTTTTTTCCTATGCAAAAGTCTGTTGCTTTCTCTGCTTAGAACAGACCTTCAGCGTCTCTCTGAGGCACAGTTAATAAGAAAGAAAGGCTGTGTATGACGTAGGAGAGACGTTTTCTGGCGTGAAGCCCTGTAGCTCCGAGTGGAGATGGTGCTGCCGGGTCGGCTGGGAGCGGCTGGCCCTCGGCGGCTCCGGGCTGGTGCCAGTGGGTGCCTTTCCTGCTGGGAAGGCTGCTTAACCAGAGAGATTGAGCTCTGCCTGTCGGGCTGACAGAGTCGTGGTCAGTCAGGCTAAGGAGGAGACTAGTACGGGGGGAGGGGGTGTATGAATCAGGTCCAGTCGCAACGAAAATGAAGGTGTTTTTTTCCCCCTTCTTTCCTATGAGGTATCTTAGTGTTCTTGATGAGTGTTTACAGGTGGTTGGGAGGTAATGTGTTTTGCTTTGTGTGGAAATATGATGCCCCTTTTGGCTAATCATTTCAGAGGTGTGGTCTTTCCTTGCTCGGTGATTTTGAGAACAAGGAACAGTATTATCAGTATCGTGTGTGTAGGAGTGTGTGTGTGTGTGTGTGTGTGTAGTTTCTGCGATAATATTGGAGGAGAAAAGAACATGAAAGTCTGTTCTTTTATTGCCTCGTTTTTCACTCAGTTCCCCCCCACCCCCCATCATTAACCTCACAGGAGTAACCTGCCTCTTTTGCTCACAAAGACCTTCCTTTTGCTTTTGGGCACGGACTGTCTTAAATTGCGGTGTGGTTCTGCACATCTGCTTGGCTCACGCCGTGGTGTGGCAGGTGTCCGCCGCTGCCTGCCTACAGCTGGTCTCTGATGGGGTCCGAGATAAGTCCCAGAGCCTTTGGGTCGCTCTGGGGGAGTAACTTAAGCCGCCTCATTGTCGTCTGCACGTTAATCACGGGTTTTCAGACTCATTTGTTGCTCTAGACGTGGGCAGCTTTCCAGTGCTGATCACTGGTCTGCCCTAAAAGATGCTGAATCTGGCGTGAACCCATTCATGGAATCAAAAGGCATTTTCTTTGAAATATGTAGAGTTCTTCAGACTGATGGTGCTATAAGTAGCATGTGTTAAATATCCTCTTAAAAACAAAAGCTATTTTTTTAAAAATCACTTCATAGAAGAACGTGTCCCTAGGGTCTGTTGGATTGCTGTGTATCTGGAGTCTTAACAGGCTGTCCTAACTCAGTGTCATCCTTTTTATGTTAATGAAAATTTTTAGGAATTGAAATGCTTTGGTGCACACAGACAGCATTTAAATGAGTCTATTAGATTTTAGATTCTGGTTTTAGAAACTACACATTCCTCAGTCTGAACACCTCTACTGGTTTTATTAACAAGAGGTTATATATGGACAGATTATGGCACTTAAGCAAAAAATGAACGTGTAAGAACAGAATGTCTGAAATGCTCTGAGTTGATTTTCGCTCTAGTGGCCAGATGTAAGAAAATATGTCTAATGGACACTAGAACTTTCATTAACAACTTGTTTTTGGACCATTTATTTCCAGAAGATAACTGCTTTTTCAATCCAGGTTGAAACTAATTTCAGCTTTTATGAAATAGGCAAATAAACCATTTTATAAAGGACCAGACCCATGCAACAGAAGGAGAAATGTCTATTAAAATGCTTTTCCTCTTTCTCTGGGTCAAAACTGTGTAACTGTGTACCTCAGAGATAGAGTTTGTTTACAAAAGAGATTGGTGTTTAATAAGACAGCCAAAACTCTACCCTTAGAGCAAAGATCAGATAGCAGATGGCACTAGCCAGAAAGTATAGTGTGTGTGTGTGTGTGTGTGTGTACATGTGTACACATACCTGTGTACCCACTTAACAGCTTAACCAGTGCCATAGATAAATAGGAGAAAGCGGTGGATATTTTAGTTATATTAATGTAATACCTACATAGTTTACCACAATTCTGTCCTCTCATTGTAAATGCTTTTTCATTTTTTGACTTTTTTCTTGATCTTTTCATTTTGTTTTCCATCTAAAACAATCATTAATATACTTGGTAACCGTCTATCAAGTTTTAAAGTATTTAGACACAATCTGTTCTTCTGGGAAGCTTACATGACATTTTTAAAGCATCCTAATAACTTCAGGTCACTTCTTGAGCACCTGTCCCCCCTTCTGCCTTATTTTGTTCCCCTCCCGAGCCCCACCTCCAGTGTCCTCACCGCACTTCCTGTTCACTTGTGTACGTTTCCACTGAAAAATTGTATAGTTTCCCACACCTGTAATCTTGTATCTGTTTATGCCTCGATTCTCTGGGGCCTCTCAGATGTTTTTGTGGGTTTTTACAAGGTATTGATATCTGTGTAGCATGTATTTTGTTAGACATTGTTGTAAGTATTGATACTTGGCATGTTAAGATCTGGCCCATAAGTATGAACATGAGGGTGAATGTAAAAATGTTTATATATTTTATTCCCTGGAACTGGGGCTGAAAATCTTGACCACCCTGGCCTGCCCTAGTTGGAAAATAATGTCCTGTTTCCTCCTTTCATCCTGTCTTGAGCTCGGTTTACTCAGCACTGCCGGATGCCTAGGGAGAGGGAAGGTGAAAGACCTCAGGAATTCATCCACGCCAGTGAATTAGCTGTTGGGCTGGAGGACCAATTGGCGGGTCAGAATGAAGGGGAGGAAGAAATTTTCCTGTCCAAGGTTCTTCCAGCTGGATTAGGAGTTAAATTTCCATGAGACAGATTAACAGGAGGAAAAAAAAAATCAGTTTTATTTTGTACACCCAGAGTCCCGATAATGAAACCGAAACCTAAACAAAAGACCAAAGCAGGCATTTTTAAAAATATACATTTTAAGGCCGTAAACCTGTCAGGAATTGACAGGATAAAGAAAATGGATGTTTGGGAGCTTTAGTAAGGAATTTGGGCTCTGGTAGTAGATTAGTAAAAATGTAACCAGGTTTATTTCTACAACTTCCTTGGCTTTAAATAAAGGTGGTGGGCTTTCCCCCCCCCCCCCTGTTTTCTTAGTGTGGGGAGGGTACCTTTCACAGAGGAGTGTCTGAGTGTCCTAGTACTTGTTGTTTCCCACATGGTTTCAATTCAAAATCCTGAGTATGCCATCGTGGTGCACTCTGGATGGCCTGCCCGGGGCCCCTGCACTTCCCTCCTCTGAAACTTCCCTGGAAGTCTCACACATTAAAAGTTGACAGATTGTTCCATTTCAGTGAACCAGTCTGGGTTCTGACGGGAGGTAGTTACACTCATTTCAGGAGGCGGTGATGTATTCTCAGTCCAATGGTTCAAATCAGGAATGAATAGGCCCATTTCTGTGGAAACAAAAGCAGTGGTTCATGATTGGATCAAATTAGAAACCTGTTTCAGAGTGTAGCCAGTCAAGTGGATTTCTGGATGACAGGCAGTGGCAATCTGATGTATTTTCTGGGTTTGTAAATTGAGTTTTATGGCGATCTTTTTGAATAGCCCATCGAGCAGCGGGCATGGAGATTGTCTGCATCTGAGCTGTTGTGATTTCTCTGACGTTTAAGTTGTTTATGTGCAGTTTGCAGGGCTTCAGGAGAAAGGGCAGTTTTTGGTTATCAAGTTATTCCAAGGAAAAAGGATGGTTAAAAAAACAAACAAACCCAAAAATGTTAGTTGGGGGAGCTGTAGCCAGGCCCTGGAGAAAACCAGAAGAAATCAGGATCTTGTCTAGTTAATGAACCGAATTTGGAAATAGTATTCACAAAGGTATGTTATTGAAACAGTTTTTCTCTTTATTTTCACACTCATTTTTACCAAATATAGCCCAGTTGAGACTAATTGGTTTGCGAAAGAAGCCTAGTTTTTTTAAAACTTGGTTTCAGTGCAGCAAGAATTGTGATTGATCTCATAGGCTCTTTTTATAAGGACTCTCCAGCCTGAACTTTACAGCCTTTCAAGGTTGGCAGCCAAGTCAAATACTTGCGAAAGACTTCAACTGTAACACCTAGAGATTTGGATTCATTCTTTCTCAAGGTCCCAAAAGTATCCCAAGTTTCTTGCATCTGCCAGGAAGCGACCTTCCCTCTTCACATGGGAACTCTGCTGGGAACTCTGTCAGCAAGACATTAAGGCTCTTTTTTTCAGAGGGCTTCCTTGGTTCCGTATAGTCTACCTTAGTTCCTTAAGCTCTCTGGTAATACCTGACTTTATGCAGGTCTCCCTCAACTAGGCATTCTAGTCAAAACCCCAGTAATATAACCAGTGTTTCCAGTTGTGTCCTGTTACTCTTATTGAAGTTACACAAGTGAATATATTATGAAAATATAAAAATACTGGGAGTTTTTGAGTTCTGAAGGGATCAGGTAGAAGATAAATGTTTTATTTACAGAGGTATATTTTATCAAATTGCTGTAAGTTACAATTACCTTAATTTCTTTAAATCTGGAAAAACAATGTTTCAACAAAAGAAAGTCATAAAAATTATAATCATCTTCAACTCATTCAGTCCCATGGTGTTCTTGTTGTGCTTAAACTAATTCTTACCTTGTTCAGTTGCGTGATCTTATTATCAGAAACCTGTACTCTGATTTCTTTCCATGAGTCTCAGTGCAGATGAAACACATTTGAAGGAGAGCTTGTAAAAGCATCTGAGTATAACTGGAAACAATGAAAGCCTTAAAAGTGGCTGTGGTTAGAGATCTGATTAGAGTTCGTGACCATGCAGGTGACAAGGAAGTTCAGTTATTTCTGTGACACACACCACTTCAAGGTAACATATTAGGACATGCCTGATTTCTAAGAGTTTCATACAGTTTTTAATAACATTTCTACATAAAAATCCAAGAGGGTTCAGTATCACTCAGTGGACAGAGCTTCCCATGTAAGATAACAAGCCTAATTAGTGTACTCTTTTTATATAGGAGACGAAATATCCATGAGCCCCTGAAATATTTCAGTTAGATTGTGATGATAAGACTATAGAATTTGATTTTGGCAAGTGTGTCAATAAACATCAAAATGTCTGAACATTTTATTAAATAGGATCCCTGAGCCTTTTGGAATATTTAACCAAAGTGACAATAAAAGATTTTAAAGGCAGATACTGAAGGTTACATAATTGTGAGCAAAACTTGGCTCTTTTGATATTGAAGAGTCAGTTTTCCTGAGTGATCAAAGATCTGATGAAGACATAGAATCTGAGGTTATTGGTTTGCTTTTCATCAATTATAAACAAAACTCTTTAATGTTAGAACTTAAATTTATTCTAAGCCATTACTGACTATATATAAAGTCTATAAACCTACAACTTTTTTCACATTCAGATTTTGTTCTAAGTTTTCCCTCAACAAAAATGTCTTTGCATTCCTCCTACCTCTTACTGAAAGCATTTTCCTTGTATACAGAGTTGGTTCCTTTATTGGGGGTATTGTATTATTAATTCAAATTAATCCATTTAATTTGAATTCTTAAGTGAAGTTTGAAGTAGAAAAACCTTGATCTCCCCTTCTCTGAAGGCTGACTGGACAGCTTCTGCACAGCAGAGGATGGAGAGACCCCAGAGAGAATAGAGAAAGAGACAGACGTGGTAACAACTGGGAGCCCCCCACCCCCACCCCAGCACTATAAACTGAGGGACTGAACAGATTTATCTGCCCTGGGGCGCAAGTAATATTCTAGTTGCCTTTTTAGATCATGGCTTCTTAAAGGATTAGCTTCCCACCAAGCAGTAGGGGGCCTGCTGGAACATTCTCAGGTTAGAGACGTTGCAGCGTGTCCCTGTTTACACTCCTACACCTTGATGGTGTGGAGGTGGATAGGCTCCGGGCTGGCCTGCTGCTTCTGTGAGCCTGGGGCCCCAGCACACACTGGGTAGATCTGGACAGCATTGACTGTGGCTTCAGCTGTAACACAAGGTGACAGGGGCAAAGCATCTCGGGACACTCTAGATGACTTGCCTGGCCGCCCTTACACATACTGCTGTGGGACTTTCCGCCCAGGCTTCCTGTGGCTGCCGCTGTCTTACCAGGATGTCTCCTGCAGAAAAAGCCCCGGATCCCCCAGCTGGCCTTCACTTTCAGCTTCAGCTGTCCTGGTAGAGCGCTCTCCGCAGAGCCCTGGGAGCCCCAGCCCTCGCACCTGCTACAGCTCTGGCCAGGCCCGCAGTCTACACCAGACATCCTTGCACCAGGCAATTTCTTCAAGTTTAGAAAGGAAGTGGCTGATATACCTACTTCTTGGAAATAAATGCAAACACAATGAAGAATGTGCTCTAAGGAAAAGCACGAAACTTCAGGAAAAGAACCAAATGAAATGGAGATCACCAGTCCACCTGATAGACACAAGAGTGGATGAACTCAGAACTTCAACAAAGAAAAAATATAAAAGCCAATCAGAGTGAAAGACTATAGTAACAAATGAAAAATACAGTAGAAAGAATCATCAGCAAATTAGAGGATGCTGAGGAGTGGACCAGTGATCTGAAGCCCGGCTGATGGAGAGCACGCAACCTGAAGAGCAAAAGAATTTTTAATGAGATAAGAGATCGCTGGGACAACAGCAAGCATCTTGACATTCACATTATAGGACTCCCAGAAAGAAGAGAGAAAGAGAAAAGGGCAGAAAACTTATCTAACCTGGGGAAGGAAACAGACATCCAGGTCCAGGGGGCACAGAGAGCCCCAAACAAGATCAAACCAAGGGAGATCCACAACAAGACACATAATTAAAATGTCAAAGATTAAAGATAGAGAATCTTAAAAGGAGCGCGTGAGAAGCAACTAGGCATGTACAAGGAAACCCCCCATAAAGCTGTATGATTTTTTTTTAGAAATTTTGCAGGCCAGAAAGAAGAGGCATGACACATTCAAAGTGCTGAAAAGAAAAAACCTACAACCAAGAGTTCTTTACCAAGCAAGATGGTCATTCAGAATTGGAGGGAGAAGAAATTTCTCAAACCAAAGGTAAAGGAGTTTATCACCCTCTCAACTGGTCTTAACAAGAACTGTTAAAGGGAATTTTTTAAGTGGAAATGAAAAGCCCATAATTAGAAGCAAATTAGGAAAAGGAAAAAATTTCACAAGTAAAAGCCAATATTCAGTCAAAGTAATGTATCAATCACAAAATTAATATGAAGATTAAAAGACTTAAAAGTAATAAAATCGATTATATCTAATAGTTAAATTATATCTAAATAAGGACTAAAAAAATAAAAAGATGTAAAATATATACATAAAGTGAAGGGGTTGTAAAACAAGTTCTTTTAGAATGTGTTCGAACTTGAGCAACAATCAGCAATACAGACTTATGTACTTAGGATCTTATATATGAGCCTCTTAGTAATCACAAACCAGAAATCTATAATCGAGAGACAAAAAGGAAGCCAAGCATAACACTAAAGAAAGTCATCAGTTACAAGGAAAGAAAACTATAACCAGAAAATAACGAACAGAATTGCACTAATACATACTTATTAGTAATTGCCTTAAATATAAATGCTCTAATCAAAAGATATAGGGCTCTCTCTCCCTCTCTCTCATAAATGAATAAAATCTTTAAAAAAAAATAAAAATAAAAAGGGGTGCCTCAGTGGCTCAGTTGCTTAAGCAATTGCCCTCAGGTCATGTTCTTGGGGTCCGCACAGAGTCTGTTTGTCCCTCTCCTTCCCTGTCTGCTCCCCGCCCCCCACTTGTACGCTCTCCTTTTCAAATAAATGAATAAAATCTTAAAAACAAAAGACATAGCATAACAAGATAAAACAAACAGACCTACCTATATGCTGCCTACAAGAGATTTACTTCAGACCATTTATGGAGTGAAAGTGAAGAGATGGAAAAAAAGATTTCATGCAAATGAAAGGCCAAAAAATGGGGTAGCAATACTTACACAAAATAGACTTTGAAACAAAGCCATTACATAATGATAATGGGATCAATGTAGTAAGAGGATATAATGATTACAAATATTCACCCACCATTGGAGCACCTAAACACATCAAGGAAATATTAACAGAAGGAGAAATTGACAGTAACAGGAGGGGACTTCAACATCCCACTTGCATCAACAGGATAGATCATCCAGACAGAAAATAAGTAAACAGTGGCTCTGATGGGTTTTACAGATGTCTATAGAACATTTCATCCAAGAGCAACAGAATACACATTCTTTTTAAGTACACATAGAACATTCTCCAGAATGGATCACATGTTAGGCCACCAAACAAGTCTCAATAAATTCAAGAAGATTGAAAGCCTATCAAGCATCTTTTCTGACTACAGTAGTATGAAACTAGAAATTACCAGAATAGGGGGGAAAAAAAAAAAACATAAGCACATGGAGCCTAAACATGTTACTAACTAACCAGTGGGTCAATGAAGAAATCCAAAATGAAAACATAACAATCCAAAAGCTTTAGGACACAAAACACTTCCAAGAGGGAAGTTTCTAGTATTAGAGGCCTACCTCAGGAAACGAGAAAATTTTCAAACAATCTAACATAACATGTAAAGGAACTAGAAAAAAAAGTCAAGAAAGCCCAAAGTTAGTGGAATGAGGGAAATCATAAAAGTCGGAGTAGAAATAAGTGAACCTGAGAGTAAAAGAAAAAAGACCAGGGAAGCCAAGAGCTGGCTCTTTGAGAAAATAAACATAATTGATAAGTCAAGAAAAAAGACTGAAATTAAAATCAGAAATGAAGAAGTGTAACATCTGATATCACAGAATAACAAAGGATACTAAGAAGCTACAAAAAATATAAGCCAAAAAATTGGACAATCTAGAAGAAATGAATAGATTCCTAGAAATATACAGGCTTCCAAAAGTGAATCAGAAAGAAATAAATCTGAACAGATCAATTACTAGTAATGAAATTGAATGGGCAGTCAAAAATGATCAGAAGTCTAGTAACTGATGGCTTCACAGATGAATTCTCTCAAATATTTAAAGAAGAGTTAAGAGACGCCTGGGTGGCTCAGTCAATTAACCGTCCAACTCTTGTCTCAGCTTCGGTCATGATCTTGGGGTTATGAGGTCAAGCCCCATGTAAGGCACCCCCCCTCAGTGGAGAGTCTGCTTCTCTCCCTCCCTCTCTCTCTCTCTAAAATAAATAAATGAATCCTAATTAAGAAAATAAAGAAGAGTTAATTCTTGTATTCCTCAAACTATTCCAAAAAAGGAAGGGGAAGGAAAGCTTCTGAATTCATTTTAGAAGGCCAGCATTATCCTCATACCCAAATCAGACAAAGTCTGTATAAGAAAACTACAGGCTAATGTCCCTAATAAACACAGATTCAAAAATCCTCAACAGGGGCTCCTGGGTGGCTCAGTGGATTAAGCCGCTGCCTTTGGCTCAGGTCATGATCTCAGGGTCTTGAGATCGAGCCCCCGCATTGGGCTCTCTGCTCGGCAGGGAGCCTGCTTCCTCCGGACTCTGCCTACTTGTGATCTTTCTTTCTCTGTCAAATAAATAAAATCTTTTTTAAAAAATCCTCAACAAAATATTAACAAACTGAATCCAATAATACATTGGATTAAAAGAATCATTCGTTATCCTGTGGGATTTATTCCAGGGATGCAAGTATGGTTCAATATCTGCAAATCCATCACCGTGATGCATCACATCAACAAAATGAAGGTTAGGGGCACCTACCTGGGTGGCTCTTTTGGTTGAGTGTCCAGCTCTTGATTTTAGCTCAGGTCATGATTGGGGTCCCGGGATTAGTCCCTGTGTTGGGCTCCATGCTCAGCAGGGAGTGTATGTGGGGATTCCCTTTCTCTTTCTCTCTCTCTCTCTCTCTTAAATAAATCTTAAAAAAAAAAAAAAAAATGAAGGCTAAAAAACATATGACCATCTCCAGAGATGCCGAAAAAGCATTTGATAAGATTTAACACAAACAGGTTTAGAGGAAACCTTTCTCAACATAACAAAGGCCATTATGACAAACACACAGCTAAAATTATACTCGGTCAGGAAAACTTTCAGTTAACAGCTTTACCTGTAAGATCTAAAACAAAACAAGGATGTCAGTCTACTCTTTGGGTAGATTGACATCAAGGATGTCCATCAAACTCACTTTTACTGAACATAGTACTGGAAGTCCTGGCCACAGCAGTCAGGTAAGAGAAAGACGTAAGAGGCATCAAAATTGGTAAGGAAAAAATAAAACTTTCACTGTTTGCAGAAAACATAATACTATATATAAAAACCCTGAGGACACCACCAGAGAACTATTAAGAGCTGATGAATGAATTCAGTAATGTCACAGGATATAAAATTTAGTATACATGAATCTTTTATTTCTGTACATTAATAATGAAATAACAGAAAGAGAAATTAAGAAAGCAATCCTATTTATAATTGTACCAAACGGAATAAAATACCTAGGATTAAACTTAACTAAGGAGGTAAAAAACTGGTACTTGAAAACTATAAAATATTGATTAGAAAAAAAAAAGGTGACACAACAAATGAGTCAGTAAAACCAGGAGTAGCTCACCAAATTTTTATGACGAGTAGCTAAGCCCAAGGAACTAGTTCCACAATATTTCCTCCTGCTAAGCTAAATTTAGAAAGAGAAATAAAGGTTCTTACCCCTCTCATCCCATTGAACTCTGTAGACAGATTCTGGGAGGCTGATGGGGTCGGAAATCTTACCTTCTGCCAGCTCTCTGTCAGATGTCCTAAGATCTCAGAGCTGCAGAATCTTCTTGCCAAGTATCCAGTGGAAGTGTATGCAGCCAACGATGCCAGTTGAAGAGGAGGAAGATATTTTCTTCTTCTGCCCAAGATTCTTCTAGTTGGACTAAGAAATTGACACCAGACAGATTAACAGGAGAAAAATCACCATTTTATTTTGTGTACACGGAGACCAAAAAATGAAACCGAAATAAATGAGCAAGGCAGGCAGTTTTTATACAATTTAGACAAAGAGGCAATAAATCTGTGAGAAATGGACAGGGTAAAGAAATAGATATTTGGGAGCTTTAGTAGGAAATTCTTAATGGAATTTGGGTTGAGGTAGTAGATTAGTAAAAAAGGAGCAAGGTTTGTTTCTACAGCTTTCTTGGCATTAAAGTCCCTATTTCCAGTAGTAGGGATGTCTTCATAGTTCTTAGTACAGAGAGAGTACCTTTCATATGGGAGATTTATTTTCTGCTTTCAGGAGAAGAGGAGGGTCTGAGTGTCCTCGTACATGTTCCCGAAGTAGCGTCAATTCAAAATAATGAGTATGCCGCTGAGGTATATTATGGGGCCTGGCCTTGGCCCCTGCAGGGGAACATGGCAAAGACCAGGGCAGATGCACAAATACACAGTGAGAAGATCCCTATCAAAGGGACCAGAAATCAAGATCCGACACCACACTTGGTGTAGCTTGTTTCTCTTCGGCTTGGAGTAGATAGGATTATGAGTAACTCTGCCCTTAGAGAAACAAAGCATTTTGGTCTCAAGAACTTTATTTGGAAAAATGGGAGTAGATCTTACCTATGACCGTTCATTCTCAGGTTGAAACAACTATCAATGTAGATAAAATCCATTAACATATTATTACTGATTGAAGTGACATTTCAAAATGAGTGTAAACAATGTTTGTAAGTAGAAGCTAGTTATAAGTGTTGGGATACATTCAGTACACACAGAGCTAGGGCGGAGACTTCGAAGTGTGCTTTCTCTTTCCAGCAGCTTCCTGACAGTAGACACTGCAGAGAAGAGAGGGACCAGGGATCACATCTCACTCTGTTCTGCAGTGCCAGCCACAGCCTAATGTCTGACTCGTGTTAAGGAACTAAGTAAACACTTGCCAAGATTTCTTCTTCCATCAAGTTTCAGAGAAACCTTTCATCGGCTCCTGATAGCTATTTCTGCTCTTCGTTAGCTGGTTAGCAAGAAAGCAAATAAGAAGAAACCTTTCTGAGACTCAATTATAAGATTTCTAACGTTTCTAAGAAGGGATAGACGACACACGCAAGGGATTGCTGGCTAGTCTTGGCGGGCACTGGGGTGGGGAAGAGCCTTCTGTATTTAGCACCGTGTGTCATTTGATGCTTGGGCAAAGAGAGACCTCTCAGGGTAGCATTCAAGATTCTCCATTTCTTAAGCAGGCTGCCCGGGGTGGAGCTTACCTCTTCTGAGCTGGTATTGGCTGATGCCTGGAGCTTACTGTCTGTCTATGCTTAGCAGTACCGTGTTGAGTCACCTCCCCTGAGCTCTGCCTACTTAAATTGCTAACCATTCTACCGAGGATCTTGAATTTGAATCAAGTAAGGCAGGCTGTGAGGGTCCCAGACATCTGGGGGAGGGGAAGCTTGGGCTACACTGAAAAGAACTCAGGTCCATACCTTTTAACCAAAAAAGGTTGTAAAAATCTGTTGGCCTATTGAATTATTTATATCTTTCGAGATGTGAGAAGATGCCCGGGAACCAGGAGCGCAGCAGGGGTGGTTAGCCGGCACTCTGTGCCTCATTTGCACTCGCAAGTCATTTCTGTGCTAGTTGCTCTCGTCCAGGGAATGGCGTCATCCTCCCCAAGAGGGGATGGTTTTTAAAGTGGGATTTCTGAACCAGTTATATGGAGGAGGGGTGGGAAGAGACAGCGGGGATTTGATTTACCCAGCTTCCTGGCTTTTCACTGAGGATCGTGCTTTAAGATCAAAGACCCGGGGAGGAGAAGGCTGGGAAGCTGTAGGATGTATAGAACAGCTAAGATACATTAGCTCATATTCGGGTTTTGAGCCTGTGACTATCCAACACTGGCTTCCAGCCTTCTGAGTTATCTGAGCAGAGAGTTAAGGAGGAAAGGGAAATTTTGTAGAGTAAACTGTTTTGCCAACACTGAATGGGTCTTTTTAGCATGATTCTTATAAAGAGTCATTTTCTACGTTCTGAAACAACTGATGAGACACCTGGTTTTTCTCTTGAATTTGTACATTGTTTCTTAATAAAAGTGATAAATTTCTTGCAGGTGTTTCCCATCACCGTTACCTTTCAAGTGCTTGTGTGCTGTTTCAGTAGCTTTCAATTTTTGCCTCGTGTCGTGGTGGTGGTGGTACATTTTACTGCAAACGGTTGTAAGCAGCCTGTCTTCCTGATGCCAGGCAGCTGGATCAATCATAAACCACCTCTCGGGCTATAGGTCTGCTTCTACTCCAGAAATTTAAGGAAGATCAGTCTACTTTTGGACGTTTAAAAGGCTCCTGGCAGTAAGTGGCCGTAACCACTCTCTCAAATCCTCTTTGCTTTACAGGGACACATTGATTTTTGTAATGCTGCAATGGCCAGTTCTCTTTATCTCTGATCTGTTGCTTTTAAATAAATCTTAACCTGAAAGCATCTTTCCAAGAAGTTGGCCACACCTAATCTATTATTAATGTTACTCAGTAAGCCCTCCACCCGGAACACTGAAAGAAAAAACAAAGGGGAGGTTTTGCATTAAATAGAGCATGATTAAAATTGGTCTTCTTAAAAATCCCAGCAAAGCCTTATCAGAAGGATGGGCCCTGATGTTCCCAACTGGCCCTAAGCCTCAGAGGCAATGCTGGACTGGCTCTGGCTACCTCTGAAGCCCCTGCATGCTGAAGTCATACAGGCATAGAGGAGAGGGGATTCTCAGATGGGATGGACTGCAAGCCTACAAAAAGGAAAGAACCCTCTGGGAGACTAAATCATGGCTTAGTTCAACACCTTCGCAAATTGTGTATCTCACCCGTGGAGCGGTCTTCTACAGGCGAGCCTGTGATCCCAGGGCCAGGAGCGAAGTGTAATTGCAGAGAACACAGCAGTGTCTCCATCTGAGATTTCCCTCATTCACAAGGGCTCAAGCACACAGGTGGATGTCAGAAAAGATCCAATTTCCCCGTCTCTGTCTTCTGTGCAGCATTCAGGCAACCAACAAAAAAGCACAGATCGATGAACTGAGTGTGTATTAATGTCAAAACCTCCTAAAAGAAAAAGAAAGCCCATCTGGCCAGGCAAGTATTTGTTAATAGTCACAGCTTTTCAGTGATGTTTTTTTATCTGTAAATTAACTTAATAAAATCATCCCATCATTAAAATTAAGTTATGTTCATGTCTGATTGTTTCTTAATCAGCACGTCAAGAATTTAGCATCTGGCTTCATTATTGCACACGACTCTGGTACACAGATGTGTTCCGAAGCTAAGGGAGCATCTGATGATAATGATTGGAGTTTTATTATTTCCTGTAATGGCTTCAAATGAAGTTTACTGCATGAACATATTCCTTTCATGAAGGCCACACATCTGTGTCAGTTTCCCAGCATCTTTAACATGGTTGCAAGCAGGGATTTCGTTCCAGCAATTAAATGGAGTGACATGGTACTAACAGTATACATATATTTATCATGCGGGAGGCACTTTGCTTTGCCTAATCCTCATGACAAATAGGAGAAGTTGGAAAATTATCCCAGTTTCACAGATAAGGAAACTGAGGCACAGAGGAGCTAATGCCTCAGTTAATTTTAAGTGTTGGACAGAGATTTGAACCCATGAAGACTGATTCCAGAATTTATTGATCACAGTACTATGCCAGCTCTTAACTCTTGGTAAGAGTCCGGTTGGTATAGATCTCTATGCTAAAAATCAGCAATTTTTCTTGAGTTGGTTTTCTTGCTGTGATGTTAACATTTGTCTTCAAATTCAGATCTTATTCTCTACCTTCCTTTTGAGAGCTTATGATCTGTAATGCAAGCAAGAAAAGAAAAACCAGAAAGTCAGTAGCAAAACAGCCCTCTGAAATGGTTCTGGTTCTTAAATGTTCACATTACCTTGTATCTGAATCACATTGCTTTCAGGTTAATCAATAATATCAAATATGCAGTATGGAAACTTGGGAAATTAAATCACAAAGCCTTTATCAACAATTTGCTTAGATAGCTGTAATTTACAGACTATTTAATATATGCACTAACCATTCTTCTAGTTTCTCCGCGTCCTGTCTCCAAAAGCATTTAAATCCTGATATCTCATCTACCTGGATGCATGCCATCCCTGAATTATACTTTGATAATAAACCTTCAACCATTGTACAAGGATCATTACAAGAGCTTTCATTTTCAACGATTCACTATCTTTGGCACAAATGTAGTTTAATGCACTATCCGTTATCCACTGGATTATCTAATAACCCCCTTTCACACAAGAATCAATGTTACAGTATTGCTCAGATTTAGATTCTAGAAAACAGTGGTCTCTGCAGATATGTTTGCATATGTAATTTTATCAGAAAATGAAAACCCAACTGTCATCCTTTTTCTACAGATATTATCAGGATTAACTGCCTGTCACAGAGACCGAAGCCACAGTAACTTAACCTGATGGCTTATTTTTCACAGGAGGTAGGCACACAGGGGTTACTTGAGTCCCGCAAAGTCCTCAGCGAAAGCAATGGAAGCTTCTAAACAATGGCATGCTCGCGGGAGCCACCTGTGTGCCCGCCGTTGCCAGGGGGCCTGTTATAGGCCTCTCATTTCTGCCCCCCACATCACACCAGTACATGCCGTTGGAGAATCTGTCCCCCAAGGCTGCTGGCAAATATTCTGGGGAATATAGATTCCAAGACTCCCCTACCCTCCGGTACAGGGGCGGAGATTCAAATTAGAGGGGCAACCCCGCAGCATCAGCCCCCAAGGCTGCACTATTGAACAACAATATTTAACGTCCAGACAAGTAGTGGAGTGAGACAGCAGGCTTCTGCCAAGTAGATGCCCACGTCTCATCCGAACGCCCCAGCCAGGGCAGCTGCAATTCCCTCTCAGGTCCTGGAGCCTGAAACCAGAAATGAAGGCAACCATCCCGTGTCTTATGTAAAATGAAGAGGGGGAGGGATCAGTTACTCATCATAAAAGTAACTTGCTAATGTTACTAACATATTCATAACAACGCAAGGAAGAAAAGAGGCAGGCTTGGGACCGTCTTCATTTTCACAGCTGTCCGTGAGGCCAGAGTTGGTGTTCACAACTTCCTTATGTGCCTGCTGTCCTCTGCCTGCTTCTCAACTGCTCAAGGGTCTTTAGCTTGTGGGATGACCCAGACCTTTAATCCTGAAGTCCTTGCTGGACCGGTGGTATTGTCCTCCATTAACTAGAACCTCTGGGCACTTAAGTGCCAGGAAGGGTCCTGAGGGAGTGCCCTGCCTTGCAAACATTTCTTCTCCTCCCAGTATGGCCAGACTCTTGTTTCCCCTTCGTAATCAGGAGCCAAATTCCCCCCAAACAGTGGCCGCGGTCCTTTTCTTTGCCTGTTGCTCCAAGAAGCCAAAACGACCAGGTGGCCATCCCAACTTCTTCCCCACCTGAAGCTTTGTTGCATCCCATGGTACAAAACGTTCCTCCCTTGGAATCTCAGACTCCTAGACCAGCCGCTTTTAAAGTTGTGCGACACAAGAAACCGACATCTTGCAAGTGGGCTTTGTGAGGGTGAGGGTGTGAATCCACTTCACATCCATCCCAATTCTTGGTCCTGTGTTTTCTCTCTGGGGGCAGAAAGGTACCATGTATAGGTCGCTGGTTCCAGCAGAAACAACATCTTGTAGGACCACAGGTTTTATGTTTTGTTATTGTTGTTTTTGATTGTGTTATGTTAGTCACCATAAAATACATCATTAGTTTTGACACAGTGTTCCAAGATTCATTGTTTATGTACAACGCCCAGTAGGACCACAGGTTTTAACGGCTCCTCCAAAAACCTGGAGGCTGAACCAGGCTGTGTCTACTTACCTACAAGTTTTCCTTCTGGCTGCCGCACAGGAGACCCGGCTCAGGTGGTGGTTACGGGGGTAGGCCGACTTGAGTGACGCAGTTGGCCTGGCTCAGTCCGTCTGTCTCCGGCATCTTCGTCCAACACTGCTTAGACACATGCAAATGAACACACACATTCACAGGATTTCTGGTGCGAATCCCGAAAGCTGCGTTTTCTTTTTTTCTCTTGAAGGCTCCCCATCGCCCGCCCCCCACTCTGTCTCTCTTTGGTGGGCGCATTTTAAATGTGTTAAATCTAGGAAAAGATGTCATCAAAGGGAGAAAAACAGGTGGGGAAGAAAGAGATGAAAACACTCTTTGACAGTTCACTTCTGTTTTGCAGCTGTGAGGAGGGCCGCAGATTTGAATCGCGTTACCTCCCTCACCAAGCTAATTAATTCTCCTTTTAAAACAAAACAAAAAACGTCTCCTTCCTTCAATCAGTGTCAACAGCCAATTACAATCTTTCATCACCCAGTGTAATAACACAAATGTTATCGAGGAAGAAAGCAGTTGGACTGACAAGATTAGCAATTCACTCCTTCCTTCTTAATCTTGTAATCACATGGGATGCGGCAGTTTACAATAATATATACCCAAGTTTGCCAGTAAATTACCGCATAAAGGCCATGTGTAAATTCCCCATCGTGTAATGTCTACTTTTGGCACAGAAGCACGTGTCTTCCTGTAGGAGACACGGGATAAATTAAGATCAGCTCCTTAGAGAGCTTTTTCCTCATCCATTAACCACTGCAGAAGGTTGTTAATTATGTAAAGAGGGGCCTACTTGGTCGAATATATAACCATGGGTGGCATTTAGGGGCAACAGAAAATGGAGGCAGCTGACAGCGACAGAAGGTATTTTGCCGGTGATAAGATCAGCACTTTGCCGTCATGTGCTGGAAGACAAAAGGCTTCTTGCCTTGTTGGGATCAAATATTTGTTGATATGATTTGGGTTTTTTCCCTGACATCTGTGGGAAGCCTGACTCTGTTATCAGTGCTGAAAAAACCACACTCCCTACCACTCTAGCAGTTGTGAGGGTCATGGGTATGAATTTTAAACCACAAACTGGATTGTGAAAGCATTGTCACAGAAAATTGATAAAAAGAAATGGATTTAACGGATTCCCAGCCCCCATCCTGTCAGGCTGGTGGGGTCTCATTCTCCGTCTTGGCTATGGCTACCACATCTCGTTGGAGTTGAACAAAGACCCAGGAAGCTTATGTGATATTTAGAGAATGAATGAGGGGGTTCTGATTTCTGTTCGTCCTTGGGTGTTGGGGTTCCTGAAGCCTGGTGACCCTGCAGCTCCAGTGCCTGCCCTGGAAACACTGTCTGGGTTTCACCCTGGCTGTGTTGCTCTCAACGTTTCCCTGGTCCTGCTCAGCTTACCTCAGGCGGGGGAGCAGGGGGCCTGGACAGGTAACTAAAACCACACAAAGGCTTCAATGAAGGAAAGGAATGGAAAGGCAGAGGCAGATCAGGGCTCTGTGGAAGAATGGATCTCGCTTCTCCTACCTTGGGTCTGGCGGAGGAATGGGGGCTTGGCTTAGAGTCTTCTGTGTGCCTCACGTTCTAGAGAGGACTCACCACGACCACCACTTCAGTCAGAGCGGGGTGCAGCTCCTGCCCAGTGTGGTCTCAGCACCCCTCTGCTTCTGCCACTACATCCACACTTGACTCTGGTCCCTGAAGGATGATTTCTCCTTCCTGGGTAGCTATAGGAATTTTAGATCTTTTCTGAGAGCCATTGGACTTCATTCGGACCCCCTCTGTTGAGGAAACCAGAATACATTTCCTACTTTCCCAAAGTTCCTCATCATTTCTGCCAGGAGGACCTGTGATCTCTAACTGAAAAGCCCAGGAAGACATGAAGAAGCAGACCCCACAACTAGCTGCCACTGAGAGTCACACACTTTCCACCCAGGATCAGATCTTAGTTGTGTGAAAGAAACAGCAAAATGGAGTCGGAATCGCCAAGAGAGCGATTTAAGATGGAGCCATTAAGGAAGCAGAGCTTATGCACATCCCCACCTGAAAGATAAACTTTAACATGTAGGTCGCTGCCAAACCACAAGCACCCTGGAGCACCAGCAATGCTGCCGTGTGTCAAGAAAGGAACTTTTTTTCTTCTACTTAGAAACCGACTCTTTGCTTAGTGATAGGTCTTAGCAACCAACCACGTGCAGATAAGAATAGCTTCAGCTTGTCAACACCAATCACAATTCTTGACAAAAAATTTACGTGGCTTTCCTGGGAGTCTCCTCTTGCCTTTATAAGCCCGCCTCTTCTCTCCCTGCTCCTGGAACAAAGTTTTGATTCCTGCTCTTCTGTGTCTCCCAAAGTGCAATTCTCGGGCCCCAGATGAAAGCTTTTCTTTGGTTCGCCTCCCAGTCTTGCTGCATTTCTTGTTCAACAGCAGTCAGCTGGGTGATATGACAAGATCAGAATATTTCTTAATGAAAACATATGTTCCAAATCTCCCAGTCATCCTTAAGTAGCCAAAATGCAATCACCATAGATAATTTATGGGAGCCATTGCAGAGCTCAGCATGCTTAGTGCCTTGTGTTTGACAACCTCCCACCAGAAGTGAATGGAAATATATTTCAAATCAAAGACTCACACACTCTGCATGTTGAGTTCATTTCACACAACTGAGGCATAAATTCCACAAAGACACTTTGTTGTGGCAGACCGCAGGCCATCAAAGGCTGGCCAAGTATGTGTTACGTGCCTCTGAGCTTCTACCATCTCCAGGCCCCAGAATGCCTGTGGGGGATGTGACCCACCAGCCACCCGTCTGCTCGCAGAAATATATGATGATAAATGAAATTTTAGAAGACATGATCAATGATAAGTTGACAGTGGGCTATAAAGGAGTAAGACTTTTTACTGTTTTTTTTTTTTTAAGTGCATTTTCTAATTGTTGAATACCACAGTTCACAAATGCAATGCTAAACTCCTAAGGTAAGAAAAACCTTGGTACTCATTGTAAGGGGTTTCCAGTCTACTGCAGTAGTCCTACTTAACTGGTGATTCCTATCCCATCACCCAAAGACAGGTACTGCAAAATGCTGCTGTATTTCTTTTTTTTTTTTTTTTTAAGATTTTATTTATTTGTTAGAGACAGAGGGAGAGAGAATGAGCGAGCACAGGCAGACAGAGAGGCAGGCAGAGGCAGAGGGAGAAGCAGGCTTCCTGCCGAGCAAGGAGCCCGATGCGGGACTCGATCCCAGGACCCCGGGATCATGACCCGAGCCGAAGGCAGCTGCTTAACCAACTGAGCCACCCAGGCATCCCAATACTGCTATATTTCTTTCCAGTTTTCTCAATGCCTGCATATCATACACCAAAATTAGGATCATAGTGCACATTCAGTTCTGTGTTCCATGTTACTTACTTAACACTGTTTTGTATGTGTTTTCTATAATCTTTGAAAACACGAGTTTTAATGACATCATGACATTCTTTTGTGGATGTCCCATAACTATTTCAACAAATTCATTATTGTTAAACCTTTCACATTTATGTTTTCAAAGCTACTTATCAATAGTGACTGCGCAAACATCCTTGTATATAAATCTGCCTGCATTGATCAGAATTCCTTCTTAGAATGCATGCCTCGAAGCAGATTTATGGGTCCACAGCCTGTGAACAGCTTTAGATTCTTAAAGATATATGGCCAAATTTTTGTGGATCTATAATTCACATAATTCATTAAGCAAGTATTTTATAAAAACAAGCTACTGTGTGCCAGGTATGGTGGCCCAGGACAAAGAATATATTAGTGAGCAAAATCAATAGGGTCTCTCTCCTTAGAGAATTTGTAATCCACTGAAACAGAGTTTAGATATAACCTTAGAAGTAAAAACAAGAATCTTTGTAGATTTAATGTTATAGTTCATGCAGAATTAAGAGCTTTGGGGAAAGAAAAACTAGAAACAAAATGAAAATTTTGACTCTCGGAATGCCATTTAGGCATATAATTCTAACAAATGTTGTTAAAATTTTCTGAGCATTATAGCAGCTGTCAAGTTGCCCATAAATGATGCAATTACCCATAAATTGTGTTCAGTCAGTTAAGATTATAGAGGAATATTAGAAATTGGTTTGATTCCAAATGCTACTCAGTGGGAACAATAAAAATTATTTTACTTCTACAATTTAAAAATGAAAATGGATAACTCACATGTCAAGTGAGTTGTCTATTTTTCAAAAAGTTCTCTAGGAAAAACTGCCTTGAATGGTAGGAATGGGAAAATTTAAGAGGCAGAGTCTACCAGGAATTTCTGTCTGATGTGATGGGTTGAGATGATATGGATAGATCCACCTCTTGTTCCTAACCCATAGATATATCGGGGGTAAGAGTAACAAGGGAGGGAGGGAGGAAAAAGGAAAGAAGAAAAAGCAGGGTGCAAATGAGAACATATTTGTAATACATACAACTAACAATGGATTAATATCCAGCATTTATAAAGAACTCTTAAAATCAGTACGGAAAAGACAACTGAAAAGAAGACCAGATGACATGAACAGTATTTCACAGAATAAAATCACCCAGTGGCCCCTAGACATGAAAGGATGGGCAAACTCACTCCTAATAGGGTAATGCATCCTACAAGTGGAGTGACAGATCAGGTTACCTTCATCAGATGGACACTGAAAAGTTAGAAAACAGCAAGTGTGGACAAGGAGTATCAGCAGGAGCTGAAAATCAATATAGCCGACTTGGAAGATAATTTGGCATTATCTTTTGAAAACATGTCTATACGAAGACCAGAAATCACTCCTGGCTGTACCTATAGAGAAACAGAATGCCTTTCCTTGCCTTTACTGTTCTTTTTCTTTCTTTTGTCTGGCTTTCTAAATCATATATTAATTGGGTTTTTAAGAACTTGCCCAATTACAAGTAAGTGGATTTATTATTTAGGTAAAATTAGTGGCCCAAGCAAAATCTTTATTTAGCAGAACTCATGGTTAGAGCAAGAATTTTGCCACAATTTACAAGTACTGCCATTTCAGGAAATATTAGTGATTTTATTTATTTATTTGAGGGGGAGAGAGAGAGAGAGAGATAATGAGCAGGGGGAGGAGCAGAGGGAGAGGGACAAGCAGACTCTGTGCTGAGCCTGGAGCCCAATGCAGGGCTCGATCCCATGACGCTGAGATCATAATATGAGTGGAAACCAAGAGCCAGATGCTTAACCAACTGAGCCCCCAGGTGTCCCTCAGGAAATATTAGATTCGATCTCTGCACCTAATCTCAGAGATCCAGTAAATATAAAACTTAATAATATTAAGTTAATATTATTTAAAATTAAATAATATTAATATAAAAACTTAATAAATATTCCACAGTGGCAATTGAGGATATTTTTGACTTTGCATTTGGTAGGAATTACTGTTCCTTATAGAGGTATGAATTAGAGAATTAGAGGTATGCATTAGGATAATAGAATTTTCAAGAGAACCTTATAAACTAGGGTGAAATTAGACTTGGGGCTTTAGTGTCTAGGATTCTAATTTAAATGCTGTGGAGTTCACCTAATCAAATTGCTGAACTAATCTCTCACGCCAACAACTGCTGGGGTTCATAAAAAACCGGGAGATTTTCACATATTAATAAATAAGAGAAAATATAGAACAGCAAACCTTTCTCCTCCTTAAATGCAAGCAAGTGGTACATGACCTTAGCTGGGCCACTGTGATCTGATGGAGGCATTCTAATTAGTGGATCAAATTGCTCTCATTTTTCATAGTTCTTGTTCACAAGACTTGCTGCATATGCTTTTTGAAAAGGCAGTGCACTATACCATAGATTCTGTGTGGTGCTAGGCTGATTATTATACTGAGGAGTTGTTCTTTATGTGTCAATTTCATCATCTTTGTAAACAACTTCATTATCAACACAGTTTGGGATTGGAATGCTTTCATTAATCAGATACTTTAGGTTTTTATGCATAACCACTTTTCAGAAAAGTCTGAAAACAAAGCCATACAGTGCCTATGCATTTGGAGATCAAAGCAGCATATATTCAACTATGCAGTGTCTCACCAACACTGTTATGAGAAATGTTTAATGGGGTTTGGGAGAAGAGGATATCGACAGTTTGATTCATGTCAGGCCAGGGACTGTTATCCTACTGACTATGCCAACTGTCAAGGAGGAAGAATTCCCTCTGCCCTTCAAGGTTCTTCAGCTGGACTAAGAATCAGATTGCCATGAGACAGGTTAATAGGAGAAAATCAGATTTAATTTCATTTTTTTTCTTTTTTAAAGATTCTATTTATTTGTTTGAGAGAGAGACAGTGAGAGCGAGCATGAAAGAGGAGAAGGTCAGAAGGAGAAGCAGACTTCCCGTGGAGCTGGGAGCCCAATGAGGGACTCGATCCCGGTACTCTGGGATCATGACCTGAGCCAAAGGCAGTCACCCAACCAACTGAGCCACCCAGGTGCCCCAGATTTAATTTCTTAAGTATAGGGTATCCACACAGACATGAGATTCCAAAGGCAGTAAGGCAGAATGAGGTATATAGATAACCCTAAACTAAGGAGAAGGGTTACGGATTTGGGATTTTAAAGGCAAGGAATGCAATACATATATAGGAAGATGAAAGAATAAATGTTTGGTAAACACAGGTTTGCTGGGCCACTCATACACAATTAGACATAGAGGACTTCGACCACACTGGTCTTGTTATGTTCCTCCCTGTCTGCCGCACCTAGTTCATATCATAATATACTTCTCCATGGTGATGTCTCTCTTCCTGGAGCAGATCCTTTATCTGAATGATCTTTAGGCAGCTGAGGGAAAGTTAAAGAGTTTTTCCTGAATCGGCTGGGCTTTAATTGCTTTTAATTCAAAAATACTCTTCATGCCAAAGTGGCCCATCTTAGGGTAGCCTCCCCTTGGCCCCAAAAGGAGCCAGGTTATTCTCTGGGTGGTCTCACACCACCCTACTTTTTCCCCACCAGGGATTCTGCTTGGCCCTTGCACTTATGGGAAAGGGTCCTGACCACAAAATTGTTGCTATTCACTGGCTTCCTGTCATGCCCTGGTTTTCATTCCCCCACCCCTATTCTCTTGTAGTCCTTGGTTTGTTTTACTGAGATAAATATATGATGCGTATATATAAATATTTATAAATTTTAAAATATGTATATTATGTACAGAGATATGTACTGCTTTAGTTTTTCTGGATCTGTTTTTATTATTTTATTTTCTATTTATATTCTTATTCTATTTTACAACTTATTTAATCTTTGGATACTTTGTCTTTTTTTTTTTTTTTTAAGATTTTATTTATTTATTTGAGAGAGCATGAGTGAGAGAAAGCATGAAAGAGGAGAAGGTCAGAGGGAGAAGCAGACTCCCCAAGAAGCTGGGAGCCCAATGTGGGACTCGATCCTGGAAGTCTGGGATCATGACCTGAGCCGAAGGCAGTCGTTCAACCAGCTGAGTTACCCAGGCACCCTGGATACTTTGTCTTTTAAGATTTATCACTAAATGTCTAAATATAACACTTTAAAAACACTTATTTTGAAATTTTACTTAAAAAGTTCTTTTATGGGTGCCTGGGTAGCTCAGTCAGTTAAATCTTGGTTTTAGCTCAGGTCACTATCTCAGGGTCATGAGACTGAACCCTGCATCACGCTCTGCACTAAGTGCAGAGTCTACTCAAGATTCTTTCCCTCTCCCCTTCCCTCCCCTTCTGCCTGTCCTCCCACTGGCAAATGCATGCAAGCTCTCTCTAAAATAAATAAATAAAATATTTAAAATAAAATATTTAAACATTGTTCTTTTACTATCTCAAATGTTTTTCACCTAACAAGTCCAATATGGTAATTTGTCCACTATGATATTTCTTATTTACTCTTTGTTTTCTATTTGAGTTTTTATTTATTCTTGAGGTCCTGGTTTTGAAATTCTTGTTCTTAAATTTGTAAGTATCTCACTGATTCAATTCCATATCTTTCTATATTTAAATTATCTTATTATTCACATTGTATGAATAGAAATGGAAAAATTGACCCCACATGATCCACATGTAGAGTGATTATATAAATTAGTATCTACACTAGGATGCTTTTGAAAATCAAAGTGTGCCCATTAATAATTTTGATGAGACAACAGGCACAAAGTGGGACAAACCCAAGCTACCCAGGACACTAGATCACTTAACCCATAGGACCAAGTTTTAGGTCTTCCCTTAACTCAACACTCCCAGGCACCATGAAACAGAGTAGTAGTTCTGGTTTTCCATAATAGATCCTTCATATCTTCCAAAACTGTCTTGCTAAAAATACTTATAAAAGTAAAAATAGTTATGTTTATAGAGCATTTACCATTTGACAGACACTTTATGTGGGCAATTCTGGAGGGAACACAGTGCAAACTTTCCCTGAGGGTAGATATAGCCTCTTTCCAAACTGAAATGGTATAGCTATTCAATCTGCCCTTTCCACGCAAGGTGGGTTTTTTGTGTGCTCAAACACAGTAGTCCCTGATGTCCTTGCTGACAATGTGCTACCACATTGTGTGCTACCACACCAGAGTGAAAGGTCAGAGGAAGGATCTGCTGGCAACGATTTCTCAATAGTCCTGGCTGATTTGGCAAAGCAAAACAAAAACCATAACCATAACCGCAACAATAGGGAAATGGCATTGGAGGGGACCTGGGCTGGCTGTCCACTTGCTTTCTACCTTCCTCTGAACACATATTCTTATGTTTATTTGTGGTTTAACTCCCCCACCTTGTTGAAACAAGGAGTTTTCTGGTATATGCAATTCCTTCATTATAAGGAACCTGGAAAAGATGGATAACATAAGCTGTAGCCCTAGTAGGCCTTCTTCATAAAATGGGAGAGCCATATATCTGCTGAACACCTCTGGAAGAATCCTAACTGGACAGCTGCAGCCCTCTTAGACTGCCAGAAGTGTAGAGGGATTCATTCTATCTCCCCAGTAGACCTTGGCTGAGGAAAAGCTGGTCTCTTCCATAATTATCACTACCATATTTTATTAAATCTAAGATATTATAAATTGTAATGTATAGCATCATTTTATATTCCACCAAGAAAGAAAAATAATGCTGCCAATTTGACGATGGCATGCCATCAATTTGAAAATGTGCCTTGATTTAAAGATCTTAAAATGCAAAAAAAGGGCCTCCTAGAATCAATATTTTTTTCCTTCAATTTTCCACCACCTGATTATTCATTTCCTTGTAAGACCCACCACAGGGGATTGGGGACCTGAGGCCGGAGACCTGCAGGCTATGGCACAATACATCCCTTCACCCCGCCCTCACACCACTCCCAGTTCTGTGAAGTGACATCTCCATGGGTCCCTCCAGGACTGAGCCTAGCAGTTGAAGAAACAGATTGTTGAGTAGATTGCCTAAGGTCAGAATGTCTTCACGGGTGGCTACCAAACATTTAAAGAAGAGTTGATAACTTTTCTTCTCAAATTATTCCAAAAAAATAGAAAAGGAAGGAAAGCTTCCAAATTCATTCAATGAGGCAGCATTACCCTGATACCAAAACCAGACAAAGACTCTATTAAAAAAAAGAACACTTCGGGCTGATATCTCTGAGGAACATAGATACGAAAATCCTCAACAAAATATTAGCAAACTCAATCCAACAATACATAAAAAAAAAAAATAATTCACCACAATCAAGCGGGATTTATTCCAGGGTTGCAATGGGGGTTTGATATTTGCAAATCAATCAGCACAATTATAAGAAAAAGGATAAAAACCAAATGATCATCTCGGTAGATGCAGAGAATACACTTGACAAGTTACAACATCATTCATTAAAAAAAAACTCAACAAAGTAACATAATAAAGGCTACATCTGAAAAACCCACAGCTAGCATCATTACATGGTAAAAAGATGAACGCTTTTCTCCTAACGTCAGAAACAAGACAAGGATATCCACTCTTACCACTTTTATTCAGCATTGTACTTGAAGTTTAATTCAGCATAATACTGGAAGTCCTAGTCATAGCAATTAGACAACAAAAAGAGATAGAAGTCATCTAAATTGGTAAGGAAGAAGTAAACCTTTTACTACTTGGAGATGACGTGATACTATATATAGAAAATGCTAAGAACTTTACCAAGAAGCCACTAGAACCAAAACACGAATTCAATGAAGCAGGATACCAAATTAATATACTTAAGTCTATTGCATTTCTATATAAATAATATAATTATTTATATTATATTATAATAATATAACATAATTATATAATGAAACAGCAAAAATTAAGAAAATAATCCCATTACAATTGAACCAAAAGTAATAAAATACCTAAGAATAAACAAGGAAGTAACAGACCTGTACTCCAAAAACTAGAAAACATCGATGAAGGGCACCTGAGTGGCTCAGATGGTTAAGCATCTGCCTTCAGCTCAGGTGGCTCAGGTCATGGGATCGAGACCTACATCAGGCTCCCAGCTCAGTGGGGAGTCTCCTTCTCCCTCCCCCCCTGCTTCTTCCCTTGCCTGTGGGCTCCCTCCTCTCTCTCTAAATGTATAAATAAAATCCTAACAAAATTGATTAAAGAAATTGAAGATGGATATTCCACCTTCATGATTTATAAGAATTAATGTTGTTAAAATGTCCATACTACCCAAAGCAATATACGGATGTAATGCAATCTTTACCAAAATACAAATAACATTTTTTCACAGAGCTAGAACAAATAATAGTAAAACTTGTGGGTGCCTGGGTGGCTCAGTGGGTTAAGCCGCTGCCTTCGGCTCAGGTCATGATCTCAGGGTCCTGGGATCGAGTCCTGCATCGGGCTCTCTGCTCAGCAGGGAGCCTGCTTCCCTCTCTCTCTCTCTCTCTGCCTGCCTCTCCATCTACTTGTGATTTCTCTCTGTCAAATAAATAAATAAAATCTTTAAAAAAAAATAGTAAAACTTGTTTGGAAACACAAAAGACACCAAATAGTAAAAGCGATCTTGAGAAAGGAAAACAAAGCAGGAGGTATCATAATCCCAAATTTCAAGATATCCTACAATCCTAGAATTTTGATTACTACAGAGTAATCAAAAACAGTATGGTACTGGCACAAAAATAGACATATAGATCAATGGAACAGAATAGTCTACAAAAAAAAACCTACAAATAAACCCAAATTTCAAGATATCCTACAATCCTAGAATTTTGATTACTACAGAGTAATCAAAAACAGTATGGTACTGGCACAAAAATAGACATATAGATCAATGGAACAGAATAGTCTACAAATAAACCCACAGTTTATGGTCAATTAATCTACAACCATGGAGGCAAGAATACACAAAAGGGGAAAAGATAGTCTCCTTAATAAATGGTGTTGAGAAAAGTGGACAGCTATATGCAAAAGAATGAAACTAGACCACTTTCTTACACCACACACACAAATAAACTCAAAATGGATTAAGGAGGGCACATGGGTGGCTCAGTCAGCTGAGCATCTGCCTTCAGCTCAGTTCATGATCCCAGGGTCCTGGGACCTAGTCCCACATCTGGCTCCCTGCTCAGCAGGGAGTCTGCTTCTCCCTCTCCCTGCTTGTACTCTCTTTCTCTCAAATAAATAATAAATGAAGTCTTCTAAAAATGGATTAAAGATCTAAACATGAGACCTGAAACCATAAAACTTCTAGACAAAAACGTTGGCAGGGATCTCTTTGACTTAGTCAAAAAACGTTAGTCAGAGAAACGTTTTTTTCAAATGTCTCCTTTGGCAAGGGAAACAAAAGCAAAATTAAACTATTGAGGTTACACCAAAATAAAAAGCTTTTGCACAGTGAAGGAAACCATTAACAATATAAAAAGGAAACCTTTTACTGAATGGGAGAAGATATTTGCAATGATCTATCTAATAAGGGGTAAATATCCAAAATATATCAAGAATTTATACAACTCAACACCAAAAAGATAATCTGCTTAAAAATAGGTAGAAGACCTGAATAGATATTTTTCCAAAGAAGACACATGGATGGCCAACAGACACATGAACAGATGCTCACCATCACTAATCATTAGGGAAATGCAAATCAAAATTGCAACGAGATACCACTTTACACCTGCCAGAAAGGCTAGCATCAAAAAGATGAGAAATAATTGTTGGTGAGGATATGGAGAAAAAAGAACCCTGGCACACAGTTTGTAAGAATGCAAATTGGTATGTGGAAAACAATATGGAGGTTCCTCAGAAAGTTAAAAAGACAATCCCCATATGATCTAGTAATTCTGCTACTGGGTATTTATTCAAAGAAAATGAAAACACTAAGTCAAAAAGATACATGCAACAAGTTTATTGCAGCATTATTTACAACAGCCAAGATATGGAAGCAGCCCAAGTGTCCACAGTAGATGAATGGATAAAGAAAATGTGGTATGTATACACAATGGAGTATTACTCAGACATAAAGAAGAATGAGATCTTACAATTTTGAATAACATGGGTGGATCTAGAGGATATAATGCTAAGTGAAATAAGTTAGTCGGAGAAAGACAAATACCATATGATTTCCCTCATGCAGAATTTAAGAAACAAAAGAACAAAGAAGAAAAGAGACAAACAAGATAAGAGACAAAAAACAAAAACAAAAACAAACACAAAAAAAAAACACCAGACTCCAATACAGAGATCAAACTGGTGGTTGCTGGAGGGGAGCTGAATGAGGGGATGGTGAAATAGACAAAGGAGATTAAAAGTACACTTATCATGATGAGCACTGAGAAATGTATAGAATTGGTGAATGATTCTATTGAACACCTGAAACTAATATAACCTATATTTTAATTATAATTCAGTAAAAATATTGCATAAGGTCAGACTCTGAGCAAATGGCTGAATCAGAATTCGAACTCGGGAAATCGGATCATAGTCTCACCCCCTCCTACTGTTTAGACAGAGCCTCTAAAAAAATTGCCTTTGTTTGAGGGAAAGAGTGGTATGCAGGGACTGTGATTTTGTATTATATGGTCGATGCTGGAGAACATTACAAGAAATGGCTACATCAAACTCAAAACTATTCAATGCCTATAAGGTAAAGAGGATGTGGTCCACATTTTTTTTTTTTTAATTTTTTTTTTTAATTTTTTATTTCTTATAAACATATATTTTTATCCCCAGGGGTACAGGTCTGTGAATCACCAGGTTTACACACTTCACAGCACTCACCAAATCACATACCCTCCCCAATGTCCATAATCCCACCTCCTTCTCCCAAACCCCCTCCCCCCGGCAACCCTCAGTTTGTTTTGTGAGATTAAGAGTCACTTATGGTTTGTCTCCCTCCCAATCCCATCTTGTTTCATTTATTCTTCTAGGGTGCCCCCTTTGGGACAACTAGGAACGAGAGTTCTCTGAAGTCTCACTCTGCAGAAAAGCTATACTGTTCCTGGGTAACCGCTGACTTCATCTTAAGGTAACTGTGAATCTTGAAATTGTAGAACTAATCATGCTTCCTTCTCTCCTGGGACTAACCAGGAAGCCTACTTTTGTGACCCACCTCTAAGAATCAGGCTTGCACCTGATATGTGAACCAGTCTTTTCTCTCTTTGCCCTAATATCCTTACTTGTCCATGCTCTGTCCAATTGAACTGCATGTACCACAATTTCATGTCCTCAAACCATTTTTGGAATACAGAGGTATGGCATATATCTAGAAAAGTTAATGTTTCTAGAAATTTAAATGCAGGTGTCCAGGTTAATATGGTGGCATATAAGCAGCTACCTATCCTAACTTCCCATTCAATGAATTCTGAAAGATGCCCCCTGCCATAAAATCCAAACAAACCAACAATAACAAAAGTAACTGGCACCAGGAATAAAATCTAAAGGTCAGACCATATGCCCAAGCCCTGTTCTTACCCACTGAACACAGCATCCTAGGGAGAGCAGAAAGAAAACAACAGAGAATATACCCTGGGAATAGAATAAATGTTAGAAAAATGTTAACAAGTTCAGTCACCTGTCACCTCCCATTTCTTCTATGGAATACAGAAACCAAGCAGATTCTTCCTTAGTATGCAGAACTATTTCTGAAATACTCTCCTTCCTCACTTGTCCTTTGCGCCTTTAGATTAAGACTGTGACCATGAGGAAATCCTCACATATAGTCACTGGTAGTAACCACTGAAAGTACTGAAAAATCCAGAGAGAAGTAAACACTTAATATAAGGCCAAAGCAGCTCTTGAAGATTTATTTGGCAAAAAGAGGAGTAACGTTCTATAAACTGCGTCCTAATTAAATTTGTAATTATGAATATGGGAAAGGATGGGGGAGGGGAATAAAAGCATTTTAAACTCCAGGATACACATCAGAGTACGGAAAAAATATATTTTCCAAATCACTGTGAACGAAAAGAGCAAAATGTGTGGGAAAAGACAAAAGCCAATAATAAATGAAACAGCAAAAAAAAAAAAAGTCTCAAACTCACCATAAAACATAAAACAAAGTGACATGACTGAATTCATCTGTATTAAAAAGAAAAAAATGATTTTGCTTCATAACTGAAGTAAAATACAGAGACTCTGAATGAGTTAAAGAACATGCAACTATATGTTTCTTGTAACAGTGAGACCAAAATCAAATTATATAGAAAAAACAAGAATAAAATGTATCAGGCAAATAAAAATAGGAGATGGCACTGATATTATCAAAGAAAAGTACATAGCAAAAAGGATTCAATGAAACAAAAAACATCCTTGCATATTGAAACAAGCCAAAATCTGGGGAGCCTGGGTGGCTCAGTGGGTTAAAGCCTCTGCCTTCAGCTCAGGTCATGGTCTCAGGGTCCTGGGATCAAGTCCCACTTTAGGCTCAGCAGGGAGCCTGCTTCCTCCCCTCTCTCTGCCTGCCTCTCTGCCTACTTGTGATCTCTGTCTGTCAAATAAGTCAAATAATCTAAATAAAAATTTAAAAATAAATTTTTAAATCTTAAAAAAAACAAGAGAAACAAGCCCAAATCCCTAATTATATAGTAGTTTTGAGTATTTACGAGTTGATTAACATAACCTCAAAATTTATGTAGCAATAACTATTTAGTATATAAGAAGAAACAGAAACACAACTAAAGTGACATATTAAAATACCAATATCATCCATGACAGAGCAAGTTAAAAAGAGGATATATCTGTATAGTTTAAATAATGTAATTAGTAAAATTGAATTAGTAAATGTATCAAAATTTTATGCCATAGACTTTCTTTTCGATTCCATTGAAGATTTTTTAAAATTAAGCTCATGCCAGGACATAAAGAACATGAATAAAATTTACAAAATATAATGACATAAAACATATTTTCATTTCTTCATTATAATTCACTGAAACTAGAACTTATAAGGAAAAAAACCTCTCAAAATAACTGTCAGGCCAATAAAACCCCAAACTGTGATGATAAACCCTTTAGAACTGTCCTTTTCCATATAAGAATCATGAGATAGATACATGTGATTATTTGCATCTAAGTTAATTAAAGTAAAATTAAATATTCAGTTCCTTAATCAAACTAACCACATTTCAGTCTTTAACCATATCTTAGTCATACCATAGCCACAGGAAGCTTGTGGCTGCCGTACTGGACAACGCAGATATTTCTATGCATTTCCATCATTGTAGAAAGCTCCAATGAACAATGTGACTTTTAGAAAATAGAACTTATGATAATAAATGGGGACCAAACAGTTAATACCCAGTAGGTACACATTCACAAGGATGTAAGAGAAAACACTAACATTCCAGGATAAAAATGTAACAGAGACATAAACTAATAATTCATTAGAAGGACATGTTAATCAAAACTAAGTCTATGAAAAATATTAGACATACCATTTCACAACTATCAAATTAGTAGTGAAAAAAATTATAACATGTTTTATACTAATTAGAGTGTGGTGAGTCACCAATAAACTGAAGAAGGTAAATAATAAAAACTTTTGACAAAATCATTCTAGAAAGCCCCACTCATTAGTCATTCTAGAACGCCCCAGTCTAGGAGTTTTGACACCTGTCTATACACTCTGGGGACTTTCAAGAATACACTGTCTGAACCTCCATACCCACAGATCCTTATTTAACTGCCCTCAGATGCAGCCTGGGCATGGGTGTTTTCAAGGTTATGGAGAGTCTGATGTGCAGACCAGATTGAGATCCATGACTCTAGAGTTACAGAGATAGAACTTCGGGGTCTGGGGTACAAAACAAACCTCATTTGAGTGTGGGGCTTTAAGAGCAGGGGCATGTCTGCCTACTGTTTGCCTCCCCTTATAGAGCTGTACCAGGTACCACTGAGTTCCCAACGTACCCATGTGGTGGGAACTCATCAGGGAAAGAAGACTGTGGAGGTCAAGGCAGAGAGGCTGAGTCAGGCCTCTTGTCCCAGAATGACACAAGGGAGAAGTTGGTTTATCACGTACTTTCATGAAAAGAACCAAAGTTACATAAAAAAGAGGGTAGGCATACTCGGAGTGGCCAGAATGATATGGATGCAGCAGCAGAGGACATCATATTCATGGGCCCTGGTGAGGAGGCAAGACCCAAGGCTCTCAAGTTAATGCAGACACAGATGCATACCTCCCACCCCCATGTCTCAAAACTCTGTAAACCTCTGGAAGTTGGATGCAATCCCAGGTGAAAAAGCAGGTGAGGAAAGATAGAATTGAGACTGTCCCGAATTGACTGAGAATAAGATAAAATTTCTTTCACTTTGGATTTGAGCTTGAAATTAGAGAGTTTATGGTCTGCGGTATTCTTACTCACTACACATTCATTATCTAGTGTATTCATCACAAGAATTCCAAACAGGCACTCTTGTTGTAATCCTGGCTTTATAGGTGGTAATGCTTTGATTCAGAGAGAAAATAATTTACATTTCTAACACTTTTCACTTTATATACTTGGATGTTATTTGACTCAATTCATAAGGGCTCATGACTGTTATGTCTTAGTAATGAGATGCACCTGGTTTAATGTAAAGGGTGTTTTATGTATCATTTAATGATTTTTGTCCTGATTTCTTACCTTGATTATAATATTATATATTCAACTTGTGTTTTTTATTTGTGTGATGTTACTTTTGATGTTTGTATAAGCATTTCTTTTATGTACCACTAATTTTTTTTTGTCAGCAGGTAATCCAGGAAGGGAAGGAGGGAAGGAAGGAGAGGAAGGAACAGAAACTCACTCACTGTGAGTGACATCTCAGTGTAAGTGAGGAGAGATGGAAGACTTAGGAGATAGCAGATTGTTTGATTATGATGAATATGATTAAATTAATACATACCTCAATTTTTTGTGCCCTATAAAGAAAACCCCTTCTTTTCTATACTTACTCATGGTAAAATTCACAGGGAACCAGGAATTAAATGAAACATTGTTTTCTAAAGAGGTTTATCTGCCGAAAACCTATAGCAAATCTCACATTTATGAGTGAAGCATTAGACATATATATATATATTTTAAATCACAAGTGAGATTAGAAGGCCCACTATAATATCTTCTATTCACCACTGTATTGGAGGTCTCTTCAGGGTAGTTTTTTGGAAAAAAAAAATAAAAAGAGAAAAATAATAAGAATAGAAAGGGAAAAAATGGCATCTTTTTAATAATACCTGGATGGAAATTCTGAAATAATCTATGAGTATATTATTAGAGTAAGTATCCATGATTTCTATATTTCAGTCACAGAAAATATAATCAAAGAATATTCCACTTATAATAAACAAAAAAAGCACCTAAGAATAAATCTCAATCATGCTAATGATACCTATGTTCTTTATGGAGAAAATTAGACAAGTTAAAGAAATTAAAGAAATCCTACACAAATGGAGCATGTTTCTAGACAGAGATATCCAATATCATAAAGAAGACAAGCCTCCTCAAAGTTATGAATTCAGTGTAATTCAATCAACTCCAAACAAGGGCATTTGTAGGGCTTGAAAAACAAATTCTAAAATTACTTAGAAAAGCAAACTGTAAAGAACAGCCAAGATAATTTTAAGGAATATGGAAGTACACAACTTGTCGTGCTATGTTGTAAGTCTTATTACAAATATGCTATAAGTAAAGGCCATATGGTCAGTGTAGCTCTCGTTATGTACAATTATGTGCATCTGGCTTTAAGCAGTAGGCGCAATGGAGAGCAGACTTTAGATTGGGAATGGAGATACCTGGATTCAAATCCTGGCAGTCCTGATCATTTGTAAAGCAAACAAAAATTATTTCTTTTTTCTATCAAAACAAAAAACAAAAACAAATACATAGTAAATAAAATAGTGAGTTAGAGGAGAGAGTCTAAAAAGACACCCAAGCATTTATGAAAACAATTTGTGAAAGAAATGGTTTTATAGATTAGAGAGAAAACGGGAAGGGAGAACTGGAGAAAAAATTCAATCCTACCTCATGTCATACACAAAAATCCATTCCGGGAAAAGTATAGACCTAAATTGGAAAAGCAAAATTAAAAAATAAAAGAAATTTAGAGGAATACCTAGGAGATTTTATCCATGACTACGGGATAGAGAAGGAATTCATAAGACATAAAAATAAAAGCTACTAACTATAAATAAAAACACTGACAAATTTAGCCATATTAAAATCTTTTATTCACTCAAAGATACTCTTTTAAAAAGTGAAAAGACAAAACACAGCCTTGGAAAAACACCTGTAATACACACAGTTAACAAAGAATTAATAACCAGAGTTCTGAAATAAAACCTGCAAATTGATAAGAAAAATATAGTAATCCATCGTAAGACTAGGCAAAATATATAAATAAGCAATTCACAGAAGAGGAGCTATAACTGGCCAATAAACTTACAAAAAATGTTCAACTTTACTAATAATTAGAGGAATTCAAATTAAATATAAAAATGAGTTTATATTGGGACGCCTGGGTGGCTCAGTTGGTTAAGCGACTGCCTTCGGCTCAGGTCATGATCCCAGCGTCGTGGGATCGAGTCCCGCATCGGGCTCCTTGCTCAGCAGGGAGCCTGCTTCTCCCTCTGCCTCTGCCTGCCATTCTGTCTGCCTGTGCTCTCTCTCCCCCCCCCTCTGATAAATAAATAAAATCTTTAAAAAAAAATGAGTTTATATTAACAGCCATTGGAGTAGCAATTAAAGACACTGTCAATCCCAAGATGCAGGAGAATGGGGACTTAGATGTTTGTGAAGGCATGTTAGAGTAACCAAAGTGGGAATGTCTAGTACAGTTAAAGATTAACATACTATAACACAGCAATTCAACTCCTAGACAAGAATGCTTTTTGTTGTTGTTGTTTGTTTGTTTTTTTAAGACAAGAATGTTTTTAGCTGAATCCTTTGTGATAGAAAAAGGAAGCAAATTCAGCATTCATCAACAGGGAATTGTATAAACTGTGGTACAGCCTTACTGTGGGATATTACGAGTGAAAAAAAAAAAAAAACTAAACTAAAACAACATGATCCACATGGATTAATTCCACACACATAATGTGGAGAACAAAGTAAAATGCTGAATATATACAGTATAATATGAAGTTTAAAATCATGGTGAACAAAAGCATATATTGTTCAGGATAAATACGTACATACAGAAGTCTTTATGAAGTTGAGGAAGGCCTCCTCTGTTCCTAGATTTTTATCATGAGAAGGTGCTGGTCTTTGTCGAATACTTTTTCTGCATCAATTGATATGATCATCAATTTTTCTTGTTTAGCCCATTCTTAGAGTGGATTACATTGGCTGCTTTCAACTACTGAACCAACCTTGCCTTCCTGGGATAAACCCATTTGGTCATAGGGTGTAATTCTTTTTATGTATTGCTGAATTTTATTTGTTAATATTTTGTTAAGGAAGGGGGTGGGATTATGGACATTGGGGAGGGTATGTGCTTTGGTGAGTGCTGTGAAGTGTGTAAACCTGGTGATTCACAGACCTGTACCCCTGGGGATAAAAATATGTTTATAAAAAATAAAAAATTTAAAAAAATTAAAAATTAAAAATATTTTGTTAAGGATTTACATCTATTCGTAAGTAATATTAGTTTGTAGTTTTCTCTGTATGGGCTGTCTGATTTGGTATCAGGGTAATATTAGCCTCATAAAATCAGCTGGAAACCTTCCTTCCTCTTCTCTTTTCTGGAGGAGACTGTATAAAATTGTTATGAATTCTTCTGTAAATCTTTGGTGGAATTCTTCAATGAAAGCATCTGAGCCTGAAGGTTTCTTTTTCAAAATTCAATTATCAATTAAATTCAATTTAATTCTTTAGTTTCTTTAATATATTTATGGGGTTATTCAATAGTGTGTGATCTGTGTTTTATTTTGAGGAATTAGTCCATTTCATTTAAGCTCTCAAATTTATGTCTGTAGAGTTGTTTGTAGTACTCTCTTACTGCACTTTGATGTCTATAGAGTCTGTAGTCTCATCCCCTTTCACTTCCAATATTGCTAATTTATGTCTTCTCTTTTTTCTTTGTCAGTTTTACAAGGGAGGGGTTGGCAATTTTACTGATCTTTTCAAAGAGCCAACTTCTTGTTTTACTAATTTTTCTCTATTGTTTTTCTGTTTTCATTTTCAGTGATCTCTGCTTTCGTCTTCATTATTTCCTCCTGCTTACTTTTTTTTTTTTTTTTTTTTTTTTTTGCTCTTTTTCTAGATTCTTGAGGTAGGAGCTTCTTGATTTAAAAACCCTCTGCTTTTCTAATGTATGCACTTAGTGCTATATATATATTTCCCTTTTCAGCACTGACTTGGCTGTATCCCACAAATTTTGAAATGGTGTATTTCACTTTCATTTAGTTTAATGTATTTTTAAGTTTCCTTGAGGGTTTCTCATAGACCCACAGGATATATAGAAGTATGTCATTTGTTTTCAGATGTTTGGAGACTTTTCTGTTATCTCCCTGTCACTCCAGTTTGATTCTTTTTTGGTCAAAGGACATGTTTTATGATTTCAATTCTTTAAATTTGTTAAAGTTTCTCTCAATAAGAGGCAATATATCTCTCTGTCTCTGGTAAAAATTTTCACACCAAAGCCTACTTTATCTGATACTAATCACCAACCCTGCTTCCTTTTGATTAATGTTTGCATGGTATATGCAAACACGTTTCTATCCTTTTACTTTTGACCAGTATACCTTGTTAAATCTCAAGTGAGTTTCTTGTAGATAGCATATAATTGGGTCACACTTTAAAATCAAATCTGCCAACCTCTGCCTTTAATTGGTGACCACTTATTCTAATGTTAATTGCTATTATATAAGGGTTTAAGGCTGCTTTTGGTTTTTTGTTTTGTTTTGTGTTTTGGTTCTCTGTTTTCTTTTTCCTGCCTTCTTGTGTGTCACTGAAAAGTTTTTAAAACTCCATTTTTGGGGTATCTGGGTGACTCAGTGGGTTAAAGCCTCTGCCTTCGGCTCAGGTCATGATCCCAGGGTCCTGGGATTGGGCCCCCGCATCGGGCTCTCTGCTCAGCAGGGGGCCTGCTTCCTCCTCTCTCTCTCTCTCTGCCTACTTGTGATCTCTATCAAATAAATAAATGAAACCTTTATTTACAAAAAGAACTCCATTTTTTTTTATCTATAGTATTTCTTGGATGTATCTCACAAAGTAGCTTTGTTAGTGGTATTCTAGGTATTACATTATCCATAGGATTTATCACACAGTCTAGCCGTGTTACTATTTTAACAATTCAACTTCAACAATTCAAAGATTACCTCCCTTTAAGTCCTTTCATTCCTGCTTATAATTGCCTTAAATCATACATAACCTCTACACATACTGAGAATCATATTAGATGCTATGATTTTTCCTCAGTCAAGAAACCTAGTTTACAAAACTCAAGATGAGGGTGACTGGGTGGCTCAGTGGGGTAAACCTCTGCCTTTGGCTCAGGTCATGATCCCAGGGTCGTGGGATGGAGGCCGCCATCAGACTCTCAGCTCATCAGGGAGCCTGCTTCTCCCTCTCTCTCTGCCTACTTGTGATCTGTGTCTGTCAAATAAATAAATAAAATCTTAAAAAAAAAAAAAAAACTCAAGATGAGAAGGAACTTCTATGTATTAGTCTATATTTTTATTTTATTATTCCTTTCCCCTTCCTTTTGTTTCAAATTTCCTTTTTTATCATTTTCATTCTGTTTCAAGAATTTTCTTTAGCCATTCATTTAGGATACAGGTCTGCTGGCAACAGAGTCTGTTTTCCTTCCACCTGAGAATGTCTTGATTTCCCCTTCATTCCTGAAGGACATTTTCACTGAATACAGAATTCTAGATTGACAGGTTTTCTTCTTTTTTTTTTTTCTTTTAGCACTAGAAAATGTTGGATCTACTTCCATGGTTTCTAGTGGTACCATGATTTCTGATAAGAAATCTACTATCATTTGATTTGTTGTTTCCATATAATGACGATGTTTTCTCGCTCATTGCTTTGGGATATTTTTCTTTGTCTTTAGTTTTCAAAAGTTTAATTACAATGTGTCTTGTTGCAAATTTATTTAACGTGTCTGGGTTTCGTCATCTTCTTGAATTGGTAGATTTTTGGCCTTTGCCAAATTTGGGGAATTTTCAGTCATTATTTGAATACTTTTTCAGCTGCATACTCTTTTTTGCTCTCCTGAACTGCCAATGACATAAACATTAGATCTTTTCCCACAGTCCTACATGTCCCTGGAGCTCATTTTGTCCTTCAGTCTATTTTTTTCTGTTTTTCAGATTGGGTAATTTCAGTTGCTCTACAAGTTCAGACTTTTCCCCACTCTGTCCCATCCATTTCACTACTGAGCCCCCCAATTTGTTACTGTATTGCTCAGGTATAAAATTTCCATTTGGTTCTTCTTTATATCTTCTATTTATTTGCTAAGATTTTCTTTTACTTTTTTTGTTTTTTTGTCAGTCTTTTACATTTTTTTCAATTGTGTTTATGATTGCTTCTTGATTCAGTTTTATGATAGCTGCTTTATAATCTGTCAGATCATTCCAGCATCTGTTTCACCTTGGCATTGGCATATGTTGATTATCTTTTCTCATTCAAATTGAAGTTTTCCTGATTCTTGATGAGTTTTGTTTTTCTTTAAAAAAAAAAAAAACTATTTCTTGGACATTTGGGAAAGTATATTGTGAAAGTCTGGGTCTTATTTAAATCTTCTTAGCGTACTTTCTTCGACACCATGCTAGTGGGGAAGGGACCACTGACCCATTCTTGCCTGGAGGTAGAAATCTAAACCCTTCACTCTCCACTCAGTCTCTCTTGACAGTTACAGTAGGAAAAGGGGGAATGATGCCTTATTGATACTGGGTGGGGTAGAAGTTTAGGGTTCCCCTTAGGCCTTCACTGACATATCTTGGCTCGGATGTTAATTATCCTTTGTCATTCAAGTTAAAGTTTTCCCGATTCTTGATGGATTTTCTTCTTCTTCTTCTTTTTTTTTTTTAACTACATCTTGGACAGTTGGGGTAATATGTTATAAGAATATGGATCTTATTTAAATTTTCTGTTCTCCACATGGCCTCCACTGGCCTTGCAAGAAGATAGGTCAGTGGCGAAAGTCCTGGATCTCCACAATTATATGGTTTCATTTACTTGTGGAGCATAAGGAATAACCCGGAGGGCATGGGGAGAGTGAGTTGGGGAAATGGGAGGGGGAGACAAACCATGAGAGACTGTGGACTATAAGAAATAGACTGAGGGTTTTGGAGGGGACAGGAGTGGGAGGTTGGGTGAGCCTGGTGGTGGGTATTAAGGAGGGCACGGATTGCATGGAGCACTGGGTATGGTGCATAAACAATGAATTTTGGAACACTGAAAAAAATTAAATTTAATTAAAAAAGAAGAAGAAGAAGAAGAAGAAGACTGCTTAGTAAGAGTAAAAAAAGACCTTCTCTGACACCACCCTGACGGGAAGGGAAAGAAATGCCTCAATACTCTCAGGTAGGGAATGGAGGTCCAGGTTCCAATGTAGCCTTCAATGACACTGTGGGAGGGGGTTCTCATTAATATTGGGGAGTGTTGCAGGTCCTATTCCTCCACAAGAACTTCCCTGACACTATCCCAGCAGGGAGAAGGAGGAAACCTCATTTTAGCCAGAAAAGCCTTTGCTGACAGGGTAGGGGAAAAGAGTGAAGTCACATTTTCAACCACAAAGATGTGAATGAAAAGTTTTCTGTCTTGCTAGGTTGCCCCTTTCTTAGTTCTTTAGCTAGAAGAAACATGCTTTTGGCTGGAGATGTGTGGTCTTTACTGTCAATGTTTTGGCATTAGAGCTTATCTAGCACCCAGTTCGGAATATCTGAGCCAATAAAGAAACCCAGGGAACTCACCTCTGTGTTGATTCTCAGCTCCCAAGGTCCCCAGCTGGCTTGTCTTCTTCCTTCTACCTCTCCATCTTCTTATGTTTGTTTTAGATATAATTTCTAGGTTTTGACTGTACTTAGTGGAAGAAATAGGGAAGAGTGTATCTCCTCCATGTTGTCTGAAATTGGAACTCTTATTTTTATATCTTCTGGTGTTTCTACAATATTTCAAAATAACTTTTTAAAAGATGAGATAATGCTAGAGAATATTAAAGTATCCCACCCTCTGCCTCCTCATTGCTGTAGAGAGGATTAACTCTCTTTTCCTGCTCAGCCTTGTCCCTTTTTTTCAGTTCCTCCCTTCCATCCCCTTCCACTAGCCCTAAGAAAAGAACTTTAAGCAGCTTCTGTTGAGAATAGGGCTAAGTGGCAGACAGAAGCCAATATAGCAAATCAAGTTACATCCAAATTTGATCATGAGGAAATAGGGCTATTAAAGGGGGTTTTAATATTTTTAAAAGGGAAGTCATTAAAGGGTTTTACTATTTTAAATATTTTAATATTTAACAACTAGTACAGTACGATGTGGAGGCTCTTGCTCCCAAGGATCAGCAGGCAGAGAGGATTCAGAGAAGAGACCATCTACCAATCCAGAGAGATGTGTTTCAATATTTTAAGAACCAGGATAGTCTTACTGGTACATGTCAGCTGAATACCAGCCTTATCTATAACTACCCAATTTTTTTTTTTTTTTTCTGCCAACAGTAGGTAGTGAAGCTATAAAGAGGAAGAAAGTTGTTTAGAAATATTTCTAATGACAAGAAGTGCATAATCACAGTCAGGAAAGGGTGAAGTAAAAGAAATATCTGGTAATTCTTATTCCTTCATATTGCTAAAGCAACTCAAGAACCATGAAAAAAATACATGAATTAATTCCTTTTGAGAGCTGCAGTCGAGATCCTTTTGGTCACTAATTAAATGGAACTCTACAGTCCTTTCATAATCAGAAGAACAAAATATTTCAGTCCCCTAGGGTATACACAGATGTTATAAATGGACACATTAAAATTTCAAAAGCAGAATCCCAGTTGGATATATCCAAAAATCACTATGCACACAGTAATGCCGAGATCTTGGGAGGGTTTGCCATCTGATATTTCAGAGCAGGAAGCAGCTGGAAACGTCATTAAGAGCTATGAGAAAAACTGAAATTACATTTCTAAAAGCTAAGAATAACTTACATTCTAAAAAGACACTACTTGAGAATCACAAAAGAAATTGATTGAGAGAATTAAGGCCCATAGAACATTCTTTTGTAGGTAGGTAGTTGAGTGGGAAACAGGATCCATGACCAGGTCAGACAAAGGGATTGGATATTGATCAGAACAAGTTTTGTACATTAAGACCAAATGTGACTCTGGTCTACTTGCGGCCCTGAGGGATTGGAGGGAGGGTGAGTTTGGTGTTGAAGCCTGGGTGGCTGATGACCGAGACCGTGTGTCTTCTGTGTTGGACAGGCACTTTGTCCCATGGAAGTGAGTGTTTATATAGCTCTGTAAAACATTAAGGAAACAAAAGACAGTACATAGAGTTAACCTCTTGGTACACAATACATTTTTTTGTTTACAAAGAAAATAAACATTGCACGATTGTAAGCGCCAGAATATTGTTTATACTTAATTCATAACAAACTGAAGGGAACAAAAGACACCCAGACAAGAAAAACAGGGGATGAGTTTCAAAATACATCATGTGCAGGTTTGGATGAGCCTTAGGTTGTGTGAATTTGTCTAGTGATCAGAAATTGCAACCCCAAGTAGTTCCCATGCTTCTTTTCTATCCTGCTCATACCCTCTGTAATGATGCCTGGCATCATATTCTTTTACAATCATACCTAACCAGACTGAACACACACACACACACACACATCCTAAAGTCTTCCCAAGAAAAGCCTTATCCACTGTGCTCTAAGGTTGGTTTGTTCACCAAGGATGGAGACACCAAAGATGGACCATGGAGCTAGGTTCTATTGGGGACTGTGGGCAGCAAGATGAGTTTGAAAGATTGAGACTGAAGGTAGAGCATGGTGGCCACAGAGGAAGCTGAATTCTCACTGGGGAAAAGCACTGTAGCAGGGACTGAGAAAGTAAGGCAGAAGATTCTACAGAGAATGAGAAAAATGGAGTGACCTATCTGGTAAGATCAGGAAGACTCCGTCTATTGCACAGACAGAAGCAACCTGAATCACTGAAAGGAAAATGGACCTTGTTAAGGTATATTCCGAGCAAGAAGGGCACATTCCGTGAGATGATTTTAACAGAGAAAAAAAGAGAAAGAGGGAAGAAAAGGAAGAGCTCCTTGTTTGCTGCTGCGGCTTCTATCCCCCCCCCCCCCCCCCCGGCGACGCCCGCCCCTCACCTTGGAGATGTTTTCCAAACTGGAAAGGGTAACAAAAAGGTCCTAAAAGAAGGAAGGCGCTGCAGTAGAAGAGACAGTGGAAGGGTGGGCCTCCTTTCTAAATCAGTTCACGTTTCCACACCCAGGTAAGTTGAATCCCAGCCTGCTGGGGTAAACTACAGAAGTGCTTTCAGAACTGGGTCTTGTAGAGCTCACTGACAGTAAGAAAAGACAAGTAACACTGCTCTTCTTAACAAGGGAACAAAGGTTTACAAACCAGTGCACTTGACCTCAAACCTTAGCAAATTCAAGTTTGTGAAAGAAATGGTTTGTGCATTTATAAAACACCAGAGTGAGTGATAAGTGTTGGAAGGAGTTTGCAAATTATGTCAAATTGATTATTTTCAATTAACTCAATTTCCCTTTTCCTTGGGCAGAGGTCAACAAATGTATAGCCCATAGGTGAAATCTGGTCTGTAGTGTGTTTCAGTAAATAAAGTTACTGGAATCCAGGCTATGACCATCAATTTACATATTGTCTATGGTTGCTTTCAGACCACAATGGGAGGGCCGAGTCATCGCAGAAGGGTCTAGCCCTTTACAGAAAACTTGCTGACCTCTGAGTTAGAAAGCACCACTGTTACAGTCTTGTCTTAATTTCCACACGTATCAGAGTTTCTCACATAAAAAGATGCTAGAGAGATGTGAGTAGGAATGACAGGCAAGTGGACTCTGCCTGGAACTGAGTCTCCGAAGACTTGTCACAGGACACTACTGTCGCCCAAGTCCTGGGTCGTACTGTTGGCGGAGACGATGAGAAAGACTTGGGTAGCATACTTGCTGCAGAAACTTATAAAACTGTGAATATGGAGGATGAAACAAAATCCAAAATGATCGAATTAAACTAGAATGTGGTGCTGAAACCAAAATAACAAGAAGAAGAAAATAAAATTTGCCTTCACGTAAGAAGAAAATTAAGTACGTATGTGTTAGATGACGGAAACCTGGTCTGGCAGTTCATGTGCAAAAGACAGGAGAGCTTAACTGACTCGGAGCCAGTCGTGTGACTTACCTCGAAGAAAACCGCCCCTGAGAGACACCGGCAAGATGGCAGACAGGGAAGCTCCGGGCCCTTGCCCCCCTGTGCAAACACTGAACAGTGAGACTAACCGAAGCAACCTTGTAGGAGCTCTGGAAATCAGTGAAAGAGCCCTAGTGACCAAGTGAATGCCCAAACAAGAAAAAGCCACATCAAAAACAGTAGGAAATTTCAAGGTTTTTTTCCACTCATTTTTGCCAACCAGAGAGAGTAGAGCACTGTGCTAACGTGCGCGGGGGCTGCCTGAGCGGTCTGTGTCCCCTAGCTCGGCTTTCAGAGGGCCACAAGTGGCACAGCTGGGGGCCCATACAGCTGAAACTGAAAGCAGTGAGCACCCAGAGCTACGTATGCCTAGGGCGAGACACTGCTAATTGTAGAGGACAAAAGAACATCATCTTCATAAGGCCCCAAGAAGCAGCTGGGGTAAGACTGTTAAGGAAATGGAAGATTTTTGTTGTTGTTGTTGTTAATGGCTGTGTATGCTAGGAAACTGGAAAAAAGCATCCATGCAGGTCCAGGAAAAGTACATGTCCAGACAAGAACTGGAAAGACCTTAAGCCTTCATACTTTACTGGTCCTGGGCTCTGGACAAGCTCCGCACCCGGGGCCGCCTGCACGCTTGAAGAGGTGGCTGCTTTTTCAAATGCTCAGTTTTCAACAAAACACCACATGGCACATAAAGAAACCAGAAAACATGACCCATTCAAAGCAACGAAGTAAATCTCCAGAAACCATTCCTGCAGAAAACTACCACTATCTTTGGCTTCTGTGTATACAAATTTATAATCATCATACTTAGTAGGTATATAGTACCTGACTTCTTTCTTACACCACACCGCATCCTGTACGCTCTAGATGATACCATATGACACTAGAATATGCATATACATACATATTATATATGTGTAATATATGGTGTACAGGATGTTTCTCTATTATTGTAGGACAGGTAACATGCTCAAGGCTCAGACATCATCTGATTTGCCCAAAACTATGCAGTCAGACAATGGCAGAAATGGAGCTAGAACCAGGCCTTTGCATTTTGAGTCCAATGTTCTTTCCACGGGTCACAGCCCCACTTCCGTTCTGGCCGGACTGTTTGGAACGCAGTTCGTGCCTCTAAGCATCCCACTGAAGGAAGGGTAAAAGAGGACAGAACATAAGATAGGAAAGGTCTGGAAACACTGTCCTATGGGACACCAGACCATGATGGGCCTTGGTGACACATTTGGTCCAGGGCTCCTGGAGTTTTGTCCTTAGGCCCCTGAGTGGCAGGTCACGGTCTTGAATGAGTTTCTAGAACACTTCCCACAACCTGTGAGGTGACCAGAAAGTATCTCCTTCAGAATCTGGGATGACTTCCTGGAACCCTGGTCTTGGGACTCTAGTCCTTACTGTCTGTGTTCACTCTCACAAATAATAAAATCCTTGAAAATACTTTCTCTCAGGCTTCATCTGTTCCGAAGGTAAGTACAGCTAAAGAGTCCCTGCCCTTGAGTTGGCTAGAAGCTGCCTGTTTAGGAACCCTGCCTTCTGGACATGCCAACTGCTGTGTCTTCTTGTCCCTGGCAAGCTAACAAATCTTTATTCTCTTTCTGGTTTCCCCACTCACCTGAGCAAGGGGGTCCTCACGTCCCCTCTGGGCTCAGGCAGAACTTCGCCACCAGCCCAGGCTACAAATGGTGTCTCCCCGCTAGCCTGCAGGTCCTACCAAGTCCTCCAAGTTACTCATTGTTTTATCCATTGCGCACAGAGCCCCATCTTCTAGCCCAACACCAGGTTGCTTTCTCCCTTTCTCACTTCACCTCCAGCCCTTCAGTCTCGCAAACCCTGTTCAAGGTCTTTACTCGCAGTCATGTGTGAACACCACTAGCTACTATGCCCAGAGACAAAAATGCAATGCCCACCTCGTCGGGGCCTGGAGATATGCATTCACCTGTGTGTTGAGGAGCAAGGGGCATGAAGGGGGTGACCTGGCTAGGCTGGGCCAGATCCTTTTAAATCTAAAACCAGCGGGATTCTGCTAGACTCCCAGAGCAGAAGATGGGCCAGCAACCTAAAACCTTCCAGGCTTCTCTTTACCCTCACTGAATGGAGCCCAAGTCATCTAAGACCCCCTGCAGAGAGCACATGCCCTTGACCCCAAAAGATCCCTGCAGGCCGAGCAGCTCAGTGGACCGAACAGCAACCTATTCTAAGCCCACTCTAAGTGGCCTAAGTATGTGACCTTGGGCACATTCCCGACCTTGCTGAACTTTGTTTTTCATCTCTGAGCAATGGGAGACCAAAAAACCCCACCCTATCTCAGAGGAGAGGGATGACTTAAACACTCATTTCATTTTTAAAAAAATCAGAAGCAGTGGGAAATAGATACAGTGAGGTTACTATGCGTATGAGACCCGCACGTAAGAGGACACATACCTTTTAGGGCCTGATCAGCCTCGCCATCACTTACTGCTGATCCCGGGCGGGAATAACTGCTGCCCTCTGGAGGCTGAGAAGACATTTCTTTCGACCATGGATAAGCTTGAAATATGGTAGAGTAGTTCTTGAGAAGGTGGGAATCCTTGCCACTGAAAAGTGAAAAGTAAAGGATACCGTTGGGATGAAAAGCTCCCGAGCACCATACGGTGGAAGCCTGTGACCGCACTGGGGCCCCTCTCCAGAGCCCCGTCCGGGGTGTGTGCACCGCTCTGCTGAGCTCAGGCATTCAGCGCGGTCTGTGGCAGGAGCTACACGGCAGCGGGCAGAGTAAAAGCTGTACATAGGGGCGTACACAACCGACAAAGCAAAACGCCTTGATGGGTACTGGATGGAGCACACACAAGTCGACGGAGTCACGGGTACTAATTCTGAGCACTTCAGAACCAAATGCAACTTACATATGGCAGTTCCTGCTATTTAAGGACAGATGACAAGCAAGCGTCTTAGGAGGCCACACACCGGGCATACCTAATGCGGGTTTTGGGGACTGGGATCTTGTTCCCCCTTTAGGATGAGGTTGGGTTGTGATTAGTGTGCCCCAATACCCCTGTGTTTGGCCCAGTGCACTTCCTGCCATCAGGTTACTCTCCTTTGGGATCGACCTGCTTCTTGGCTTCCAAGGGTGGTGGGAGGTGGGGGGGGTCGTCTCCATGGACGGCAGAGGAGGGGTTCATCCTGAAGGGCACCGTGAAGTAAGTGAGCTTTGTTGCTTTGCTCACAGCAAGATTAAACGTTATTTCTTAATTTTTAGGTGCATTTATTTATTATTTAGCTTTTCTCCTGTCATTTATAAACATTTACCTTTGGAGGATTTAACTTCCTGTTTGCCCTATCAGTTTTATGAACTCTTTATTATTTTTATTTTTTATTTTTTTATGAACTCTTTATATATTGAATGTTGACTCATTTGTTACATTTTACATAGTCTGCCGTTTTTCCTTTTACATTTGTTTTGGACCTAGAGAAACTTAAGGTGTTTACATGGTCAAAATGTACTTCTCTTTCCCTCTGTGAGTTTTCTTATTTCTCCAAAAAAAATTTCACTTATGTTTTAAGCAACTCATTACAGTTGACCCTTGAACCACGTGAGGGAGGGGTTTAGGGGTCCTGACCCTCCCTGCAGCCAAAAAGCCACATGTAACTTTTGACTCCACAAAAATTTAACTACTCACAGCTTATTGTTGACGGGAAGCCTCACCGATAACATAAACAATTGATGGACACATATCTTGTATATGTATTAGATACTGTATTCTTACTCTTACAATAAAGGAACATAGAGTAAAGGCTATTAAGAAAATCAAAAGGAAGAGAAAATGCATTTATGGCACATTAGTGCCCTGCACTGTAAATAACCCGCAAATAAATGGACCCGTGCAGCTCCAACCTGTGTTGTTCAAGGGTTAATGGTCTATACATATAATTAAAACCAAGTTCTATTATACAGAAGGGCTCATAATTAAAAAGCAGCAAGCCAAGGCCTACCTCTCCCAATACCACTTTCACTCTCCTGAGAGCTAACCATTATTTATTTATTTATTTGACAGAAAGAGAAAGAGAGAGATCACAAGCTGGCAGAGAGGCAGGCAGAGAGAGAGGGGGAAGCAGGCTCCCCACCAAGCAGAGAGCTTGATGCGGGGCTCGATCCCAGGACCTTGAAATCATGACCCGAGCCGTAGGCAGAGGCCCAACCCACTGAGACACCCAGGCGCCCCAGAGCTAACCATTTTAACCATGTCTGTTTTCAGATATTCTGACAATAATTTTGTTTGTAGATAATACATTACTTTTATTGACTTACCAGTTTTAAAACAATCTTTGGTAGACATGGCTGTCTGCTATAATCAGAAAGGATTCAGCTCACTTAATACCACTCCCGCTGTTTTTTCTCCCCCAAAGAGCTCTGCCGCCGTTTTCAGTTCCTCCCTCTGTCAGGCCTACATGGTCATGGAGTGTATCACCAACAACAGATGACGCGTGTTGACTTTCTACCTCTACTTCCTCAACTTTGTCATTAGAGCTCTACTTTTCACTGCCAGTGTTAATTATAGTAAGTTTTGTCATCAGACTGTTGTCTTTTCATGATTTAGCCAAAGATTAATTTAAGATGTTGAAAATTAGGAGGTAATTGTTTACTGCAGAGCCTGGAGGTCGGCTGCGATTACAGGTTCACTGTAGTTTCAACGCAATGACTACTCTCTCAGCAGAGAAGTACATTTCTGGGATCAAATGTCAAATTCAGGTCGACCTCCACTTGTCCACACTCCACATTTAACTTAAGTTCATATCTTTGCAGTAGCAAAGGCTGAAGCAAATTGGGTCTACTCTGGATAAAGCCTGTCATTTAATGAGGGTGTCTCTGTCTACCAAGCTGATATTATGACTGAGCAGAGTGAAAAGGGTAGAAGCAAGTTTTAATGAGGTGTCCCCCGGAGTTCAAGGCCCCATTACAACATTACAAGGAAACACAGTCCAATTAGCTATTTGGGCTTGCCCTTGACCCAAGAGGAAATGTAGGGGGTGATGTAGGCATCTGAGGGGGCACATCCAATATGAAGGCACTCCTGCTGTCTGTGTTATGTCTGAATGGCAAGCAGAGACTGCAGTACTTGGGTCATAGTCCATGGCTGGAATCCAAAATCAGCTCTCCTGGAAAGCTCCCACACTGGGCGTGGACACCTGCTTTCTGCTCAACCTATTAACTACAGCTAGGGCTTGATGGCACCAACATTTTCAGGCAGAGGTAGTCCAGGATGGAGCCATCTCCCTGCAGCTAAGGTTCTGCTTAGAAGATTGGAGGACTTGTAGGGGAGCACCTAGGAGGCTCAGTTGGTCAAGCATCTGCCTTCAGCTCAGGTCAGGATCCCAGGGTTCTGGGATCGAGCCCCGCGTCGGGTTTCCCGCTCAGCAGGGAGTCTGCTTCTCCCTCCGCCTCTCCCTCTCCCCTCCCCTGCTTGTGCTTTCTCTCTCTCTCAAATAAATAAAATCTTAAAAAAAAAAAAAAAGAAGAAGTTTTGAGTACTTATTATCAACAGGTAGAAAGACTGAATTGCTCGTTGGATCGTTGGAAGGAGGGGATCCCTCTTACCAGGTTGGACTGAGTACTTAGGTTTGTCTTTTTTTGTTAGACAACAGTTTTTGGAATCCCTTCACAGAACACTCTCCTGTTCCAGAATGAATACTGTGATCCTAGAAGATTTTGTTTTCCAACCTCTTGCCCCCACATAAGGTAACTGAGCTAAGAACCACTTCCTAAAAAAGTGAGACCAATAACTCCAACTTCTGGATTTCTCTGCAACTGAATAGCTCTTTCCTCTTGCAGTGGGCAAGTGACTTTAGTAACCTTGCTTGCGAGCTTCTCTCCAGAAGTATACTAGACTGAATCTTGTTCTGCTCAATAGAATGTTAGATGCATTTATGTGTTAGGGGCTAGATCTTCTATTCTAAACTACAGCACCATAAAGCTTTATTCCTTCTTTTAGTAAAAACCCACAATAAACCATAGATCTTATGGCCAACCTGTAAAGTAATACCAACATAGTATGTTAAAGAGAGCACAGAAGGAAAATGGCAAGAAAAAAAAATGCCACTGGATTTTTAATACCTACCATATTAGTTTGTTAGGGTTGGTGTAACAAAGTACTGGGAACTGAGTGGCTGAAATTTAGTGTCTCATAGTCCTGGAGTCTACAAGTTCAAGATCAAGGTGTCAGCAGGGTTGGTTCCTTCAGAATGCTGTGGCAGAGGAGCTATCCTAGGCCCTTCCTCTAGCTTCTGGGGTTGGCTGGCAATCTGGTGCTCCCTGGTTTCTACATCACGCCAAGCCCTCTTCTGATGCACATGGCTCGGTCCAAATTTCCCCTTTTTATGTGGACACGAATCGTATTGGTTTAGGAGTCTACCTTACTGTCTTATTCCAGTATGGCCTTATCTTAACTAATTACACCTGCAACAACCTTATCTCCAAATAAGGTCACACTCTGAGGAGACAGGACTCCAGCAAGTGAATTTGGTAGGGGGTAAGTTGGGGAGGGGGTGCACAACTCAACCCATAGCACATGTTCTGGTCTCTTATTTTTGCAAAAGTGTAGGTCTTCATTTAAAACAGACACCCCAAAAAAGTGGGGGGGTTGGATCACAGAGCAAGGTCTTTTAACAATTATTTCTTCCTTTTTATCAAAGAAAATATTACATGAAAATGCTTTGAGAGACTGATGTAAAAAATTGGTGGAGTTGAAAGACACACATGTGTTACCACCAGCGAATGGTCAGACTTGAGAGTAGGTCTGAGCCACCCTTTCACCATGGGGCCAGATGAGGTATAAGCCCAATGTGGCCTATTAAGCATTCTTTTTCTCTGTTATGGTCTGTATATGTCCACACTTTTCCTTCAATTAATACTAATTAGAATACTAACTAGAATACTAGGGTCTCCAGTAGCTAGTGAAATGTGTAGGCTTGAAGGAACCACTTAGAAGGGATGGTTCTTTTTCATCATCAAGGTTAAGGGAGGAAATCCAAGTGTTACAGCAATAAAACTCAGAAATAAAGGAAAACGTTCCTCATTTTTAAAACTGTCCTTATCAAGATACAGGCTCTCCAAAACTATCCCTTTGCTGGGGCAGACTTTAAAAAAATAACTTTTTAAAGTTGCGCTAATACTTCAAAAATACTTCACCACTGAAAATATGGGAGAACAAAGAAAAATAGATCATAATCTCATCACTACAAGATAATAACTAATAATATTTTGGTGTATTTTCAGTATTTTTTTCTGTACATACACATGAATATTTTTAGACCTAATTATATCGGCTATACATGTGTATCTCAATTTCCACACTTATTATATTACAGGCATTGGTTCGTCCTTAACGCCTTATAATTTTAACATTTGTTTTAACATGTAGAGTGATATGAGGAACTTAACTAAAAGAATTCTAAAAGAATTTTTTCCATTTATTAAATATTTCAGCAAGTCATCATGGATTCTAAATAGTTTTTTTAGGATATAAAAATTAAGTATAAATTCTAAATTGAAAATTTGAGTAATAAAGTGAGGTTCCTATTTTCAGAAAGTTAGTAAGAACCTGACAAGACCTTAATTATAGCATTTAAAAATTTTCAATTTAGAAATTACAAAAAATGATAAAGAAGAAAATAAAAATAACTGTATTTCTAGAGAAATCTTCCCTGCTAATATTCTAGTGCATTGCATTCCAGTCCTATTTCTTGTCGGTTACATTGCCATGTGTTCAGATAGTGCAGAGACTCTGCCAAACCCACGTGACCCTTTCTGAAAAATTCTCTACTTGGTTCTCTTTCACTGGTCTGGCCACAGATAACCAGATAAATGATGGGTGCTTGATACAGGTGCAACCAATCCACAGACTAGCCTGTTTCCTATGAGGGCTCTGACTACAGATCTCTATTCAAGAGTGGCACACCTAGTAGACAGTGATTGACCCAACCAGCCAGATCTTTTCTTGGGAAGTTTGGATTCAAGACCTATGTCAACTGTAGAAGAACACACAGCGCAAGCAGAAACCAAATGTGGCAGATTGCCTACAAAGGCCAAGCACTAAAATCAGTGGTAGAGTGTCAGCTGTGGTCTGTATACGGTCTTCAGCTTAACACACACTCAGCTTTTGAACCACCTTTTGACATAGTAAGCACTGGAACCCTGAAATGTCCTTTTGTGTATTGGACACCAGCTGGTAAACATTTAGAAACACAGCACTATATTAATCAGAGATGTTAATTGCAAATTACAAACACCAACTCTGGCTCATTTCAATACCTAAAAAGGAGTGACTGAAAAGCTATTGTGTCGTTTATAAACTAATGAAAAACTGAAGGATCAGACCTAAAAACTGGGTAGGAATCAAGGTAAGCTAGGTGCCAAGAACAGAGCCAGGTCTCAATATGGGAAGAGATCAGTAGATCATCACAGCTTGCACTCCACAATGGATTCTGGATCCTCCACTACCGGTGTCTGGATGGATCTCTACCTGCTCCTGCATCTTTGTGTCCCCCCCACCCCCACATTCAAAATCCCAGAGAGAAGCTTTTAACTGGATGGACCCAGGATATATGCTTATGTCCTCCCCAGAGGGCCAGGATCTACTCCCTTCAAATTTCATGGTGGAAGGTGGGGTCCTGCTCCCCAGTTTCAGTATTTCTCTGAAGCATAGGGAGGAGTGCCACGATCTTCACTAATCAGCACAAAATAACTGATTTTATTGCATAAAACTCAACTCACCTCCTCTCAGAATACGGTCCAATGGGAGCTTTAAAATAATCTTCACAAAGCTCAAAATTTTTCTGCAGTTCTGAAGCTGTAAAATAATGTAGACCATTGGTAACAGGTGCTGGCACTGGACCCCTGAAATCAGAAAAAAAGAAAAAAAAAAGAATTTTGTAATGATACCAAGCATAGACACACATAATACCTAAATACTGACTGATATATCCACATAAATGTAAATACCTGTAAGATATATTTGGAATAATGTAATACATCCACTCAAACATTTACTCCAGACTTGTCTTAAAACACTAGCATTAGTACATTCTAATTTGTAGACTAAGGGAATTTATGTTGTTTTAAATCTTCCTTATCTATGAAGTCACCAATATTGGCAAATCATCTTCGTACTGATTAGTATGTATTTTATGTATTCCATTATAAACCCTTGTCCATTTGTTACATAAGTCCAACAATTTATAAACCGCTATAAAAACTGAAATAGATGTTTTCAAATTTTGTTCCTAATCCAATGCTTTGAAATGATACCAGAATAAAGTATTTCTAAAAATTCCAATATTATACTCTCCACTGAACTCCAGTGTAAAATATTCTTTTTTCAACTCTACTAGCCTGTTTTCCCAGAGTGACTTGGAAGAATCATTAACCGTTTTTAGTGAAAAAATCCTGTTGCTATTCACCTCAGACTTGCTAAATAGAGTTGCTGTGTGCAAAGTAGCCCAATTGCATATAAATGCATGCAAATTTGAATCGGCTCTCTGTCCTGGTATGACCCATTTGGGAGCTCATATTTAAAATTGCTTCGGTCCTCTGTCCCTAGCGTTTTAATAAGCTTGGCCCTGCTGCTGATCAGAGTCACACAGACCCTAGCTTTGCTGCTCTAGAAGATACTGTCTATCTCCTGGCCATCACCTTCCTAGCCCTTCAGTGGATCTCTGTGTAAGCCACACAGCCTATCTTTTGAATCAGACTATCCAAAGACAGTTTATCAATATGGAGAAAATTCATCACACTTTTTGGATATGGAACAAATAGACAAAACTTGGTTTCCTTTATATTGGTTGAAGATTTTTAACAGGTTAAAATTACAGACAATAAAAATTGAATTTGAATAAAACTTAAGTGGTTTCTTTATTCTGCTTCCTTGAATCTCTGCATTCTAAAAAAGCTTTTTAAAATGCATAATTAAGGTCTTGTCATGTTCTTGCTAACTTTCTGAAAACAGGGACTTCACTTTATTACTCAGATTTTCTAAAATGTGGCACAGGAAAGAGAATTCAGAATATCAAAGCTTGTAGCGTTAATGAGAAAATAAAATGCAAACATTCTGTAGCTATCCTGTGACCTACTTATTCATTCTGAGTAAATATTAAAGCCTAAATGTGCCTCTTGATATGTAATGATAGTAAAATAATTATTATAGCCACTAACATCAGGAAGCCTTTACTATGCGGAAGGAACTAAGTAAAACCCTTCATATTAAGAATAGAGAATTCACAGATTAATAAAGATACAATGATTCCCACTCTCATGGAATTTACAGTTTAATATGGAAAGGAGGCATTAAACAAATGACTTTGCACATAATAAATTACTATTGTTTTGAGAGTCATGACAGACAAGAGCAAGAAAGTGAACACGATATAATGAACTTTCAGTCATGAACAGCCTTGGTGAAGGCTGATATATATTCAAATTCCACCAGAAATACCATTCCTTATAGTCTTCAAAGAGGGCAAAGAGGGTGCCTGGGTGGCTCAGTGGGTTAAAGCCTCTGCCTTCGGCTCGGGTCATGATCCCAGGGTCCTGGGATCGAGCCCCAAGTTGGGCTCTCTGCCCAGCGGGAAGCCTGCTTCCCCCTCTCTCTCTGCCTGCCTCTCTGCCTACCTGTGATCTCTGTCAAATAAATAAATAACATCTTAAAAAAAAAAAGTGCAAAGGAAAAAAAAAGCCACACATTTTTAATAGCTATGAGCACATTATGTCTTTTTAAAATACATAATAAATGAAAGGAAAATACAACTTCTAGAACTAGGTTTACTACTGAATCACTGGGTCCACTCTAGTACAGAGGCCTCTGTTATGTTGATGATTTAGGATTCATTTGGTATATTTGGATTAATCTAAAGATGCCCCGGTATAAGTAAATGTGATATATCGCTACCTTTGAAACAGGAGTGTGTGATGAGGAGATATCTTTCCCATCAGGGCCTGCCGGGCTGTCTCATATTGTCTCTCTATAGAATCTCTTTCCTAGGCAAGGAATATGATCAGAAAATTATATTGATGTCAAAAATAGGTCAGACGGCGAAAGTAGCTATAATCACTATCTTCTTCTAGAGATTGTCAAATATGTGGAAAGAAAAAGGGGGAAAAGGCCTAAAAAAAACAACTACTGGTTCAGTGGAAAGAACAAAAACTTTATAAATGAAATATTTTTATGAAGACCACAATTTATCAACTTTATTTGACATCTAAACAATAATGTGACAATTTCTTGTTCATGTTTATACATTTTTTATCTTTCCAATGAGATCATCTCTTATTATTGTCTTTTTGTCTTCCCAGATCTTTGCACACAGAATAGTCAAGTTATTGATTATATCCAACAGTATTTCAGTACAACCCTGAAATAGCTCCCCCGTGTCACCAGCACTTCACCATCACTATATACTTAGTAAACATTTGAGGGGGATACAGAGACATAAAAGACACAATCATCACCTTCAAAAGGTTTTTAATCTGGTGGCAAAAGGGGATTTAAAAAGACAGAGAAAAAACCAAGAGAGCACATGCTGTTTTATAAATAGTAAAATGGATATCTGTACATGGATTATGTAATGGAGTGTGATCTGTTTAGAAACTGTCCAAGCGCTGGATTTCCTCACTTTAAGCAAAGCTGACATATAAAATTCTCAATTTACAGAAAAGATAAATCAGCAAGTGCTTATTTGTTTTACATAAAAGTCTCATTTATAAAGGGATTTGTAATAACATTTATTTTTAAACAGCATTCTTTGCTTGCAGTAACTGAATCTGAACTAAAACTCTCTGATTTTAATGTCACTACCAGGCTCGTCTGTAAGTTGATATTTAGTTAAAATCACATAAGAAACGACGACAAACAAGTATGCCAAGAAAAATAAACACCAAAGCTAAGGTTGTGAGCTTGCAACTCCTGGCTAACCGCTTGTTTTAGCCTTGGAGGTTAGCATAGTTTCAAGCGGTTGTGTGTGTTTTAGGGGAATTTTTCAAGAATTAACTTTTAAGGGTTAAGTTGATGTGACTCTAAAGGCATTTTTGCATTACAGAAACTAATCTGCAGTAATGGTTCTACTCTGTGGTGATGCCAAGGTTGGTGCAGTGAACACCTCTGGGAAAGAAGTTGCACCCCAGAGACCAGAAGACCCTTTGGTCACTCCTGTGTTCCCCTGTACACAGCACACACACCTGAGCACGAAGAGGGAGCTTAATCTGTATCTTTAATGTACAACCGTATAAATTTGGGGACACAATATGAAGTGTGAATAGTGTCTAGCGTTCTCTGTGATCTGGAATAAAATTTGCTGTCGACGGTTGCCAGCTTAAGAAATTCTGGGTCAGGCTTTTGAAATTGTTTCTTAGACACCATGACATATGACAGCTAACAACAAAACTCTCAGGTGTCTATCTGGTCACCATAGGCTCTCGGGTGTCTATCTGGTCACCAAGACCATATAACAGTGTCCCTGACCATTAGCTCTGTGATTCTGTCTTAAGCAGGTCAAGAAGAAAGTAGCATTCGACTGGATGGATGGGGTTTGCAATGGGACAAGAGAGGAGGAAAGAAATTCTATGTAAATTTCACTACTTAAAACTATCTGTTTAAATAACCCCTAAATACACCTAAATGATTTCATATTACTACAAAATTACTATATATTGACAAACTCCACTATCGCACTCTCAGGTTAATTTGTTATTCTTGTTCCTCAATTTCTCCAAAGCAGTACACATATTTTCTATTGTGATTTTACTTGATACCATCTTCATTTTTTTCTATATTGATCCTTGATTTCAATTACATCGTGCCTGGGAGGATGACGTAATAGTGGAAGCACGGTCTGGATCTTTCAGAATTCTCACACAAAAATAGAGCAAGCAATGGCCAAATAAAAAACATACCAAAACATTAACAAGAATACTAGATGAAGAGATACCCCCCTAAATCCCCTCAAACCCCAAATCAGAAGAGGAATCTCCCTCAAAGCCCAAAATACAGATGATCTTAGTGGCACCACCACATGGCACCAGTGACTATGTGAGAGAAAGGCGAAGGAAGCAACAGGGGGACTAAAAGACCCTCGTATTCACTAGGAAGAAAAGCAGCACAAATGGGCACCACAGCTGGAATCCAGGGGGTGCTTCTTTCTACCTTAATAGTGGGTAAGAATAAGGGGTTCAAAGTAAGTTCTGAAGCAGCTGGCTCAACTGTGATTTCTTGAATCTGACCCATTATGGCTCTCTTCTAAGACAGAGCCCCACTCTAAAGAAAAGCTAATGGGATTGGAATCAAAATTAATTAGGTGGGACACCTGGGTGGCTCAGTGGGTTAAGCCTCTGCCTTGGGCTCAGGTCATGAGGGGCTCTGCTCGGGAGGGAGCCTGCTTCCCCCTCTCTCTCTGCCTGCCTCTCTGCCTACTTGTGATCTCTGTCTGTCAAATAAATAAAATAAAAATCTTTAAAAAATGGTTCCCTCTCTCTACTCCCCCCCCCCACTTAAAAAAAAATTAATTAGGACAGCCAACAGAGAAAAAGAGAAAGTCTAGACCAAAGTGGTAGAGGGCAACAGAGCCCAGAAACCCCCAACAAAAACTGAAACCCTCAAAAGAAAACTGCTATAGGGGTGCCTGGGTGGCTCAGTGGGTTAAAGACTCTGCCTTTGGCTCAGGTAATGATCCCAGGGTCCTGGATCAAGCCCTGCATCAGGTTCTCTGCTCAGCAGGGAGCCTGCTTCCCTTCCTCTCTCTCTCTCTCTCTCTGCCTGCCTCTCTGCCTATTTGTGATATCTGTCAAATAAATAAAAAATAAAAAGAAAAAAAAGAAAACTGCTATATATTTTAACACAATTTGAAAAAACCATGATTCCTTATAAAAGTTTGAAAAAACTAACTTCACATAAGAATGAGAAATTTCCTAGTAAAATCTCAAAATTAGTATTTTAAAAGAGAAGGAGACTAACCCCTTTACATACAGTGAAAGCATTCATTAAACAGATAAAATCTGTCATCTACTATTTCAAAATTAATTAAAAGACATTAAGGAAATGGCACAAAACATTAAGGAACAAATAAATTACTTTTTTTCCCCCAGAGGGAGAGAGCATACAAGTGGGGGGAAGGGCAGAGAGAGAGAGGGAGAGAATCTCAAGCAGACACCATGCCCAGTGCAGAGCCCCACATGGGGCTTAATCTTATAACCCTGAGATTATGACCTGAGCTGAAATCAAAAGTTGGATGCTTAACCGACTGAGCCACCCAGGGACCCCAATAAATTACAATTTTTAAAACTCCTAAGTGAGGTGACAGAACTCAGGAAAAAAATCAGAAATATAAGGGAAAAAAGTCACTTCAGAAATGAAAACTAAACCAGAAGTAAGAGAAGAGTAAAAAACAACAAATGACTTCAGAGGGATAGAAAGAGAATGGAGGAAATTTTTTTACACTCAAAAAGAAATAAAGAGGTAATAAGAGTCTAGAAAAAATGACAAATATTTAAGATAGACAAAGATGATCCAACATACAAACAATAAGAGCCCTTGATAAACCAAAACAAGCAAACAGGATAGGTCACAAAACCAACAATTTGAGTCTCAAGTATGACAGGCTGTCAACGGCAGGCAAGAACTCAGGATATGCTGCCCCCAGAACACTTCCTGGATCTAGTAGAGAATGTGCCTAGACAACAAAACTACTAGACATTGGCCTGAGGCCTAATGATGAGTATCAAGTGTGTATGTATCTGAGAAGTAAGACAAAAATGAGAGTTAAAAGGGAGCAAGTGTATGACTATGTGCTGAGAGTGTAGCTGTAAAACAATCACAAATAACTGGGTTATTGGAGAACATGTGCAAACAAATTTTTAACTGTTCTCAGTCTTTCTACTGGCACTAATCATATTGGTATTATTATTTGGAGACTCTTCTGGACACAATCTGGATGAAACACATGAGAAGTTTCACAGACATTAAACTACAGTAGACACCATAGTTCTATCATCTCCCATGTCTTTCAGAATCCGGATGCTTGGTGTGAAAGAAAGGTATGTAATAGAGAAGATGCATAAAAATCCTCAAGTCTTGAATCTGAATCAGAAATATTAACTTGAACTCATGAGGTATTTTATCTACAGAAAAAGCCTAGAAGCAATCAGCAACCCAGCAGCAACAAGCACTCCTGGCAACCACATGACCTTGCGCTATCAACTCCCACTTAAAGAAACCAGGGCTCTTTGGAGAAGAGATGGTTTGCGGGTCTGGGGCAGGTAATACACAGAAGAGTGTAGAAGATCTTGTCCTAACAGAGAGCAAGATAGCTACTGAAGTTGACATGGGTCATATTAAAGGACACAGGAGCCACCTAAAGAGGCTCTCAATGGCCTCTTTTGAGTTTCAATAGGATACAAAATGCAGTGGGTAGATACATTCAATATGTAGAAATCAAGAACATAACGATCATCAATGATATTTAAAAATTAATTGGTCACCTCCAAAGAATAATAGGAAACCATATCTTGAGAAAAAAAGCACTTAGACACTATTCAATAATGTGAGGGAGCTCAGCTCAGGGAGCTTGTCCAAGATCACACAACTTAACAATGTCAATTTTAACTCCAAAAGAAAAATGCTTTCTTCTACTCAGATGTAATTTTCAGGACATGACATTCACCAGATGTATTAGCTGCAGTGATACCATAAAGAGATGCTCCTCTCATCTACAGGCACCAGTAATCCTGAGAATGTCTCCATGCTCCATTAGCCCATTTTCTACTCAAAGAAGCAGTAGTAGAAGGGCTAGAGATACACAGACCTCATCCACCAAAGAGAAGAGACCAGAGGCATCTCTACCAGACTATTCCGTTCAGTAAGGGCAGGATCAGTTCTACTTTGTTCTAGGGTCTAGAACAGGGTCCAGTAAGCAAATACCTGATATCTACTGAAAAGCAAATCTAATCCTTATACACAGTAGGGATTCAACAAATTCAAGACATGTGAGAAGAAGGGAAGATGAATGAGTGAGAAAAAAGAAAGGGAAAGAGTTAAGGAAGGAAAGAGGGGAGAAGGGGAGCCTTCCACATATGGGAATGGACAGGATGGCTAGGAGAGCAAAGGCTCTTCGTAGGACTGCTAACCTACAATGTCAGAATGAACTCATCTTCCAACAAGCCGTCACACAGATTATGAACACTACTTTCCCACATGGCCACACCTCCTGTAGCTCATTATTTCCCTTTTCCCAGATTTATATCCAGGAGGACAGGAAGCGAAGTCTCAGCCCCTAGGAAGCTCGCACCCTACTGTGCTCTACTACTGTGGTCTGAATTCTTAACTGTCTTCCAGTCCTTCAGATTCATCATGTAGTTGTACCTCTGTCTGGTTTTGGTTTCAGCATCACCCTTGGATGAAAACCCTGTAGACCGCCCTTGATTTTTCAAGCTGTGGGAAATCCTACCCAACCCCAGAGAGGTTAAGTAACTCATTGAGGCTTGTCCAGCTAGTGAACAAATGGCACTCCTTTCACTACAGCAGGTGCCCTCCTAAACCCCCAGGTGCCGGCATCCCTTGCGTCCTTTTCAACCTTTACCACCTGCTTCTCTCTCCCGAGGTAAGCAGTCTCCTGGCTGCTATGGTAACCACTCCTTTTTTATACTTTTATCACCCAAATATGCATCCCCAAGTATTATGGTTTAGAATTCCCAATTTTTCATTTATATATTAATAGAATCATATAGCGCACATTCTTTAGATTCAGTCATTCTTTGGTTCAACAGGATGTTTGAGGGAGATAGCCATGGAGCAAAGTTTGCTCATTTTCATTACTATACATATTTTAACTACATGAATATTCAAATTTTCACTTGGCCTATTTATTGCTAGTGGACACCCGAATTTCCAGTTTAAGACCACTACACACAAAGCTACTATGAACATTCTTGCACATACCTTTTGGTGCACATGGCCCCACATTTCCATTGGAATCCCACTGCTGAGTCATGCTCAACTTTAGTGGATAATCCCTTTTATTTTCTCAAGAGTAAAAATTGAACCTCCCACCAACTGTCCTACAAGAGTTTCTACTGTTCACATCCTAACACTCAGCTCATGATTTTAGTGCTTCTAGTGTATGTGTAGCAGCATTTCACTGTGGCTATGATTTGCATTTCCTGATAAAGAGGTTGACTATCTCTTCGCATGACTATTGGCCTTCTGGATATTATCCCTTGTAAAGAGGTTTTTCTGTATATTTTTTTCTTACTAATTTAAAAAAAGTTTTTTTTGTTTTTGTTTTTGTTTTTTTAAAGATTTATTTATTTATTTGACACAGAGAGAGAGAGATCACAAGTAGGCAGAGAGGCAGGCAGAGAGAGAGGAGGAAGCAGGCTCCCTGCCGAGCAGAGAGCCCGATGCGGGACTCGATCCCAGGACCCTGAGATCATGACCTGAGCCGAAGGCAGTGGCTTAACCCACTGAGCCACCCACGTGCCCTAAAAAAAAGTTTTTAAATATATTCTAAATAAAAGCATTTTGTTAGTTATATTTATTATAAATATCATCCTGCTCTGTGTGCTTTCTCTTTTTTCCTCTTCAATTCTGTTTTTTTTAATTGACATGTTACTAATCTTAATGTTCCTCAATGTTTTAAATGTTTCCTTCGTAAAAGTGCTCTTTGTATTACATTTAAGGAATCTATACCTGCCTCCAAGTCATAAAAGTCTTCTCTTACATTATCTTCTAGAAGTATTCTTGCTTTGTCTTTTAACATTTATATAGATAATCCACCTTAAATTTTGTAATCACATTTTGACATACATGTAGTTAGAAGCTATGCACAAGTAAAGGGTAGAATATTCAAATTGAGACAGAAAGACCTCATGTGCACAGGGAGTTTGGGGTAGATTGAGCAGAGAAGAAGAATGCTGTCTTCAATTCAATGGGAAGGAGCTTCAGAGAAACAGAACTCAAAAAGCCTAGACGATGGAAATTTCCACCTATCCATTACTGTCAAATGGTTCCCTTGATAGCTTCTAAAAGTAAATATGAATACATTAGACCTACAGTGAAGACACCCAAAAAAAGTGTAAAAATTTCTTCTTTGGGGAGGGAACAATTTAAGATACAGATTTTTGACAGAGGAAGTTGCTATTCCTTTCTTCAATCCACTGAAAGGTTTCAAAAAATACATGGAAATTTATGTTAGGGAAAGTAAAATGAGCAAAACAACATTTTCTCTAAAGGGTTGCAATGAAAGGTACACGAGATGATTTACACAAAAGCCTTTTCCAAATTACAAATGCTGTGTAAAGGCTATTTATGTTCTCTAACATAACATGATAACATCTTTCTAAAGCTTCCGCTGTCATATTGCTCATTTCGTCTTGTTAACAACTACACAAAGGTTAAAATCTGAAAAGTACTTAAAATTTAAAAATAGCATCGAATCCATCATCTTTAAAAGAAAACGAGACACTAAAAATAACCTTAGGCACATTCTGCCCCACATATATGACAGCAGCAATATGACAGCAGCAATTGAGTATTTTGTACCTATTTCTGAAGAATGTATTCTGGTTGTTGGGGATTTGATTTGCTTCTCTATGAAACTGTTGTTACATTGTTTCTCTACCAGCACTGACTGGCAAAGATATCAGAACCTCCAGGCACAAGGTGTTTGAGGATCGTTACCATCAGGGATCGGTCACTGCCAACGCTCTAACAGGTCTAGATGTTCTAGACCAAGCTATGGATTCCCTGGACAACTGGGCTGAACAGTTTTTTGGGAGGTGACTGCCAGGAAGGAGTGACCCATGGAAAAGTTCATGAGACTACTTTGACCCCAAGTGGCCTGCACTACCTTCCCCCTACCCCGTCTACCACCACCAACATGGGGGCCCCTCGTAGGATCACACCGCCTTTTTATCATACCCTTCCCTCTCCAGTTTCTCCAAACTTTTTATTAACCTTATACTGAAATGTTGGTCATGAATTACAGTGAAAAACACATTGTGTGTCTGGGTATTTTTTTTTTCTTTCCCCCATTTCTCTTCTTCTGACCTTCTTTTCTCACTCCTAAATACCTGATTGCCCTTAACCAGACAAAATCTGTCTTTAGTCAAGGCTGGAGGTTCTCTAACAGGTGAAATTCAGATTGGTCATATTTAAACACATCATGAGTACCCGCTCACGGGCAGTGGGGCACGGCACATGCATGGTGTGCGTTTCTCATTAGCGTTATGTGAGGTGGTGTAGCAGGACAGCAAAAGTGGGTTGTGAGGGGTTCTGGGTGTCAGGACGCAGACTTCATTATGAAGGAGTAAATGTGTGGCTAAGAATTTGTTCTGGACTTTACGTTGTGGGTCTGCTCTGTCCTGGGGACAGAAAGAAGAACCTGTATTAGCAAGCTAAGTCCCAAGAAGCATAAAGCCATCCCAGCCAAGAAGAGGGTAACGAGTGTAGAGAGAAAGGGGTAGACTGACCGGTAAAGAACAGAGATTTCCCCGGATGGGAAGATAGAGGCTGAGAGGCTCTTCTGGGAGAGAGAGCTCCCTAGGGGCCAGTCCTATGCGAGGGCCTGGTAGCAGAGGATTTGGAGAATACCAGCGCCACTGGCTCAGAGTGGAACTCAGGCCCTTAGACTAGGGCCATCTCCATGGTAACCATGGTTTTCTAGAAGCCAGGGTCTCTTCCTCAATCTTCCAGGAGGGTGTAACCCTCAGGGTTCTTGAACTTGACCCAAAGAATGGGAGTAATTCCAACTCCTCGTGGCTGATATTTGATTTCCCACAGATCCTGGTTGATGGCAACAATTCCAGAATTAATTTATTTTGGATAAATCAATATGATGTTTCCTGCATTGCATACCATGGTACAAATTCGTATTATTGATAAGTGTTCGGCGTGCACGCACCCTCTGTTCCTCCTAGGAAGCCCTGATCCGTACCTGAGCTGTTTACCCTTCTGCAGGGGACTGGACAGTCTCGCATGATCTCTGGGGAAGGGCTTGAAAAGTGCAGCCGGGCCAATTAGATTCTCTTGCCTCCCACAAAACGAATGACAGAGACCGAGAGAAGTGGCCAGGAATTGGGAGCACAGAGCCAAGAGGCCACAGAGAGTCAGGGCTGGCGTGCATGAGAATGGGTTTAAACGATGTGAGAGGGAAGCCTGTGTGCGTGGAGGAGGCCAGCCAGGAGAGACAGGACCACAGAACACTCGACAATCAGGAGCGGAGATGACAGGAAGTTGATGACTCTGGAAGGCAGGGAAACCTGAGCACCTCACTCGTTCCTTCTAGAGCCTGGCAGTTCCTGTGAGGTCTGTACTGCAGCCCTGCTCCTGGTGCACTGGGAATCCACTCGCATGTTTTCTACGCAACTACCTCTTATGTGAACTCACTTGCTCGGGCATCTGCTTCTTGCCCCGTGAACACTGGCGTTGTGGGACTTAATCCAAGTACACTGCACAGCTACACCTGGATATACTACAGCCCAAGACTTTTCATCGGAGGTAACCAGTCTGAGGCTTTCAGACATCACCTACAGTTCTGACTTTAGAGTCTGATGTGATTATTTGCCAACAACAGCCTCACCTTAAGGAACCACCAACGAGGACCTGACAACCAAAAGGCAAGTCCTATCGCATCTGTGGTGACAGCAGTGACTATGAGTTAGGCCTCTTCAAATTCCCAGACCATCCTACAGAACTATGACAAAAGGAAACTGAGCACAACCTAATCTGCAATCAGAGCCAAGGCTGCACTCAGTCCTCCCACACAGACTGATTTTTCTGGGTGGTCCTGGAACCTGAACTGCAACAAAGTTACAGGAGTGGCTTGAGCTCTGCGAAGTTACAAAACAGGGCCTAGGAGTGGACTCGATTTCAAGTCTCAGCCCAAGAACACTGGACATTTTACCCCAACAGGAAAGCCAGTTTTCTCTTGAAATGCATATTTTACCACGTGAGCGCTGTCAAAGTCCTTTTCTATTCTTGTTAAAGAGAAGAGCTGAGTGTCCAAGTTTTGATTAAGGGCTAGGGAAAGGGACTCACGAAAGCTACGCTGAATATTCTTTGTAGAGCCCAAGTCTATTCGTACAGGTGTAGAAAGAGGCTAAAAATTTGTCTTCAAGACAAACCATAAGAAACTCTCAATCTCACAAAACAAACTAAGGGTTGCTGGGGGGAGGGGGTTGGGAGAGGGGGGTGAGGTTATGGACACTGGGGAGGGTGTGTGCTATGGTGAGTGCTGTGAAGTGTGTAAGACGGATGATTCACAGACCTATACCCCTGGGGCTAATAATACATTATATGTTTATAA